>NC_056744.1:482243660-482543660 GCF_019279795.1 Protopterus annectens
ATCTGTAAAAGTGTTGTCTGCATCTGTTTTCATTTTTGCTGCCTCCTGTAGAAGAGAAAAAAAAACTACACATGTAGAATACAAGCAGTTGCCAAAGGTATTACACAATATTTTGACCTTAACATGGTTTACACTTGCAGAACAAAGAGGTCAAGTGGGAGTGCACCACTGCAGCAGTGAAGTAAGGGAGTAGCATTTGTCAGAAAAGTATGTCGTAAGTTTCAGCTGTGTAAGTTTGAGGTAATTTCTGAGTTCAAGCCAGTTTAGCTTTCTGAGGACTACATAGTGATGTACTGAGTTGGGCATCTTGGTAGCAAATGTATCAATTTTACAGTATTGTGACAATGTCTAAAATAAAGATATGTTTAGGTTTGTAAGAGCAGGGGAAGCAGAGAGCATAGCTAACATGAGACGGAATGAAGCACTAGTTTTATGGGAGTGCGTAATGAGAAAGTTTTAACCTTTATAAAGAAATCTTTATTTCTAATGCAGTTTCCTCACTACATTGTGAACCTGAGCACTGAATTTGAGTTGTTCACCTAAGGTGACACCTAATAGTTTAGTTTGTGAGACTATTTCCATCTGTATGCTTTGTTATATTGAATTTAATTATATATATATATATATATATATATATATATATATATATATATATATATTATTTTTCGCAGCAATACATAACACAAAGTTCATAACCCAAACTACCAAACTATAGAAGCAAACACACAACATAGTTTGATTTTAACCATTTAAACTCCTAAGTAAAAACTTCAATAGAAGGCATCTTGTTTTACAAAGAAAAATGACTCATTATATCTTAGCTTCACTACAAATAATGAGCCTCAAGAAAGAAGCCTTCAAGTTTTTGGGGGTTTTTTTTAAGTCTTTTTCTGCTCCCCTACTTCATGTTTGCAGTGCTCCATGTTCACCATGGGTCTACCAGCTGCACCATACACCCCTGGACTATCTCAGCTACCAGCAACACAGATCCTAAGAGCTGCCTGGGGGCCTGCCACTAACCATCCTCTAGGGTTTCACATATGACTTACCTAGTGTCTTTCCCCATCCCTTGCCGACACTTGTACTCGGCAACCTCCACAGGGTAATGCAGTGAGACAACCATACTGAACCAATCTACTCTTCAATATAGAGCTAACATTGGCAAAGCACTCCATCCCTTTGCTGTAGCACATTGTGACTGACATCCTAAATCTTCACCAGGAAGGTTTAGTCATTTTGAGTGCATGTGCACATATCCCCCCATCCCTATTCTCCTTGCAGTCGCCTCAGATATCTGAGCCATTAATCAAACCTGGATCACCTGGGCAGTAGTAAAGGCTTTATCCTTCTCTGCCACAGCACTAGTTGGAAGCCTTGAATGTCACCTTTCACCTTTACATCTAAAAGACACTTAAAGTTTTCAATTAAGCAATGTAAACATGATGTGCTTAGGGTATATAGCAAAGTCCCTAGCAAAAATGAAAATATATTTTAAAGAAAATTAATGTGGTAAAACATGTTATTTTACTTATTTATGCAGACCTCTAAAGTGTATGGAACCTTACTTTTTGGGCACCACTAGCAATCTTCTCAGCCTCTTCTGCCTTTTTCTTGGCCTCTTTGGCATCTGCTGCAGCATTTCCCAAGGCTGCCTCAGCCCGTTTCGTCTTTTCATTAGCTTCTGCAATGGTCTGGTTAATTGCAGGAATCTTCTTCAAAGCTTCCTCAGCTGCAGTCTTGTTGTCATTCACTCTCTTGTCAAAATCTAATTAGAAAGCAACATGCTGGTTGATCATAAGGTCAATACAAGAAGAGTTAATGGTAAAGGACAGACAGGCGGTCAGGCATGCTTGAAAAATACTTGTGTATAACCATTAGTGAGCATCATCAACAAGTAGCAGTGCTTGGTATTAACCATAAGCTGTTCTGACACTGCAATTAAATTACTTTAACTATGAAAGCAAAAGCTGAAGAAAATAATAAAATATTCCATATCCAACAGAGTACATTTCCAACAACTAAGTCAACAATGAACAGTTTAAAACATTACTACAACAATACACTGAAAAAAAAACTTCATACATCTATATGCATTATTTGAATTTAAAATAGTTAAAACAGCTACAATTTATTTTATCACTAGCAAGGTTAATGATCACCCATGTGAAAGCCTGGTTGTGCCGTGCTTCCATATAAAATTAGACGTCATGCTTCCATATAAAATTAGACTTTCAGAAGTACTCATTTATTGGCTTCTTCAATGGCAAGAATATTATACACATGAAACAGAATAATGATCTTTGTAGGAAAAGTGAGGAGGCAAAAAGGAACAACTAAGCAACTATAGTCTAAAAGGATCCAAATGAGCAAATATATCAACAAGAGACCAATCCTAGTACTAAAAAACAGAAGAGGAGGAAATTGACAGTACAGCCTGCAATAAATTCCCTTGAAAAGCTACTACTATGGTTCTTAATCAGCTGACCTTTAACAGGGCAATTTTAGCAGCAGCTCCCATTAGTCTGATGATTGCCTCAAGCAATTAAAAAAGATTACACTAGTTCAAGTCATCCAGTTACTGGAAAAGTACAGGCAGTCAGAGAGAGGGAGACCTTCTAGTAATACCCTTGCCAATATACTGGCCCTCCTGATGCCTAAATCCAAAAATATAACATTAACTGCATTAAATAATGCTACAGTCCCACAAATTCCATTAGCAAATGGATCTGAAAAGCAATTCCAAAGGGCAATGATATCCAAGATGGAGTGGGCTTTCAGCACATAAAGGTGAGTTTATCACAACACTCGCAATAAGATAAAGCTGACTAATCACACAAACAAAAATGGTTCTAAGAAATAAACACGTACTTCAATCTCTGATGAAGCAGGTCACTGTTAGGATATCCTATTTAAGAGATCAATCTTGGCATAAATATCTGTGCAAACAAATGTGCAAATAAACAGCAACTTAATACACCATACAGTAAGGTCTACCAATGCAGGAGAACAAAAAGGCAACCCAGCTAAGAGAAGACAAAATATATAACAAATATCCACTGCAGAAACCTTCTGGCATGTCAAATGGTAAGCACATTTCTGCTAAGTGTTGCAACTGATTCTGAAGGATACCAGCAACAGACTGCAACAATCCCCCTACTCACCCAAAAAAGATCCTGGGGTGGCAGAAGCTGGTAGGAGATGTAACTGCAAACACAGGTGCTCTTTGGAGACCAACAAGCTATACTTCTGATGGAGAGACCTTTACTAGCACTGACGAGGTTAGCTGTCTCATGGTAGATGATGCAGGTAGAGATCCATCTGAACAGAGTTCATACCACAGCCAAATTCTGCCTAACCAATGCAATAAAGCAGTGAAGGCAAACTGGTATGCCTATACAACCTTAAGTGATGGTGAATATCAAGGTTACAGAACACCCCTCTCTTTCCTAGTTTACATTCAAAGAATGAAAAGAGGAAGAGGAATGAATTAAGGTAAAGTGCAGAAACCTATTTTGCCATGAAATGTGGGTTACTCTTGAGGGTCACTCAGCCCTTGTGAAAGTACATTCTAGAAAGACAAAGGCCACTAACTTACAGATACAAATGGCAGCAATAATAGCCAGGAAGAAAACTTCTGCCTCAAAAATAAGCTTCAAATGCCACAGAACAAGCTGGTTTGAAAAGTGGATGGGCAAATGTATTAAGCTTGAATGTTAAGTTTCAAGGAAGGGATAAGGTCATACGATGGCTGGCAAAGATGAAGAATTCCTTACTGTGCGGCTTATCAAAGATGTACTGGCGGAATTTCTGATATTGTATGGTCATGACACAATTGGAGGTAACTTGCATCTTAAGCATGGAATAAGGAAAATGCAAATTAAATAGGTATTTGAAGTAGGTAAGAACCACTTGCACACTCAATGACTAAGGTAATGAAGAGTATGCCCCTGCCTAAATGGGAGACCCAGTTTCATTCTGCAGCAGATGTTTACAGCCAATTTTGTATTATGTGACAATTTAAGGAAAACTGCCAGATCCAGCTGCAGCACACACTCCTTCCTATGGACGTTTCTGTAATTGTGCACACCTGTCTCTCTCTTCCTGTTTTGACTACCATAGTTCTTAGAACCTAGGACTTCCATTCAGTGTTATCTGAACTTGACCAGTTTGCAGGTGATGCAAAATTTTACAGCACAGTTAATTACAGGTACTTTCTGTTACATATGTATAAAGTACAGTTGTGTAGGATCTTACCATAGTGGTAGATGTCCTTCTCTTCACTGTTGCAGTATTCTTTACAATAGTGATCCACTCCCAAGGACGTCCTGATATCTGGCCAGTACACCCAAGCCTTTAGGTTGTTTTAAGGTATGCCATATGTCACATATGCTCCCCTTATGTATAACATAGGGCATAAAGGTGACATCCATACATACCATCCTCAGAACTGAGGGCCCCAGTAGGAGCACCAGTCCAAGGAAAACAAGAAGTAACCAGTACATCCAGAAGAGAAAAGAACCAGAGAGAAGGAGGGAGGGAGTGAATACTGCAACAGCGAAGAGAAGGACATCTACGGTTATGGTAAGACTTTATACAACTGTTTCCAAATAACAGAGTTACACAGATAAAAATGTTTTAATAAGTCATCAGTATAAAAAGAATAGTTGTAAAATCTTACCATAACAATTGATATCCTTCTCTTGCATGTTGCAGTATTCTAGTTGTAGGATTTCCTGCTCTCAGGTGACTCATACGTCAGCTCCTATACAAAAGCTTCAGCTTGGCTGTTGCAGCGTGCGTGGGACATCAGATGTAAGGCCATAAAACCAGGGGGCTTAAAAGTGATGTCTGCATGCCCAATCCTCACAACTTGAAAGCCAGTGGTGTCAGGTATGGGACCCTGTGGTCCTTCTGTAGCACAGATAGGTCCAGGTTTTAGCTGGGGATAAATGAGAATGAAGAGGGGGAATGGTGGAGGGGAAGGAATACTACAACATGGAAGAGAAGGACATCTATGGTAATGGTAAGATTTTACACAACTATTCTATGTCCTTCTGTTCCTCTGTTGCAATATTCTAGTTGTGGGAGAGTACCACAGCTTAGATGGATGAGAGGGTGGCAGATGCTGATGAGGATTCTACAAAGTCCTGTAGGACTGCCCTGGCAAATCCTGCATGAGCTCTGCAGACTTGGTCAAGTTTGTAATGTTTGGTGAAAGTGTGGATAGTGGATCATGTGGCTGCTTCCATAATGGATGCCGTGTCCAGACCTTTTATAAAAGCCTTGGAGGCAGCCACTGCTCTTGTGGATTGGGCCTTTACTCCCACTGGGGGGGGGGGGTTCCCATGGAGGGAGTAGCAGAGACAAATGGCTTTCCTGATCCAGCATGTGATGGTTTGTTTGCAAATTGCCTTGCCCAGAGCTCTGGGTTGGAAGGAAACTAAGAGTTGCCGCAATTTCCTAATGGATTTAGTTTGTCCAGGAAAAATCTTAGTTCTCTGTGCACATCCAGGGAGTGTAGTATCCTCTCTCCTTCATGGATAGCTTGGTTTAGAGACAAGTCATTGACCACCTTGGGCATAAAGGAAGGGTTAGTTCTTAGGGTGACCCTGTCCTTGTGGAAGTTGGTGCAGGGGGGCAGGCCATTAAGGCTTGCAACTCTGAAACCCTTCTGGCTGAAGTGATAGCCACTAGAAGGACTGTTTTCCATGTACAAATTTGTAGGGAAGATGTCTCAGCAGGTTCAAAATGGTGTTGGGTAAGTTTTTCAAGGATGCAGTTGTAGTTAAGGTCCCAGAGTGGAGGGATAGGCTTCTTTGGGGGTCTCATGTGTAGCACCCCTTAAGGAAGTGTTTCACGTCAAGCCTGGCTAACATGGGGGGATCAAGAGGCAAGCAGGCTGAAATAGCAGAAAGGTGTGCTTTCACTGAGGAACAGGAAAGTTCACTTTTTATCAACTGACACACACAAGCAAGAACCAGGAGGGTATCAGCAATGTAAGGGTCCTTGCCCTTGTCTAGACACCATTTACTAAATCTTTCCCATTTAGCTAGGTAAGCTTTTCTTGTTGTAGGTTTCCTGGCCTCCCTCAGGACTGAAAGCACGTCCTCTGAGTAGTGGTGTCTGAAAGGGATCAAAAGTTTATCAGCCACAGTGTCAGGGATAACTTCTGCAAGTGTGGGTGGAGGAGAGTTCCCTTTCCTTGTGTCAGGAGGTCCACCTTGTAGGGTAAATTGTAGTGATTGCCCTTGGCTAGACTGTGAAGTAGGGGGAACCAATGCTCCCTTGGCCAGTAGGGAGTCACTAGCAAGATTTTTGGTCTGTCCTTCTAGATTTTCAAGAAGACTTTCTGAATCACTGGGAAGGGGGGGAAGGCACAAAGAAACTTCTTCTCCCAGGAGATGTTCAAAACATCTATTCTCCATGCTAGAGGGGAGTAGGTCTTTGAGCAGAAGGTCTGCAGCTGCCTGTTCGGGGGAAGGTGAACAGGTCTATTTGAGGAGTGCCCCACCAGTGGACTATATCTAGGAAGACAGTCCTGTCCAGCATCCATTTGTGTTGTGGAGAGGATGTCTTGCTTAGGAGATCTACTTGCTTGTTGTCCTGCGAGTGGATGTAAGTTGCCTGCAGGGACAAGTTGTGGCGAGAGGCTAGATCCCATATCAGCAGGGTTAGTCTGCACAGCTGATAAGCTTTTGTTCCTCTCTGTTTGTTGACGTACCACATTACAGTGGTATTGTCGGTCACTATTAGAAGAACCCCTGGTAGAAGTAGAGGGGTAAAGGTTTTTAGAGCTAAGAAGACTGCTGTAATTTCTCAGACATTGATGTGTTTAGCCTTTAGGGAAGGGTGCCATTTTGCCTGAACCTTGTAAGATGCCACTGTCACACCCCAGCCTGAATCTGAGGCATCTGTATGCATTACTTGGGTTGGGGTGGGAGGTAGCAGTGGAAGTACTGGGTTTAGCTGGCTTGTTGGATCCACCAGCTGATTTCTTTCTTTAGACAGGGAAGGAAGGGAATCACCTGTTCCAAGTGATTCAGGTGCTGGGACAGTACAGTTGTGGACACTTACCATAAATGTAGATGTTCGAGTGTATTCACGGTTGCAGTCATCACATTTGGGTTATCCCTGCCAGGGTAGCCCTCGGTCGGCCTGAACACCAGAGGCTTAGTATTTCTGCTTTGGTTGTTGTCGCTTCAGGACTGACATCAGGTCATCAGTAGTATAAAGTAAGGCAGCCGATGCCATTACATCAGTTTTTCTTGCCCTGTCAGGAGCCCCCAAGTGGGAGCCAGTATATGGTGGAAGAACCTCACCAGTAGAAAGTAAATACCAAAAAGTTCCTTGTAAGGCGAGAGAGAAGAGGGGATAGAGGGAGGGAAAAGTACAGTTGTGTACACTTACCATAAATGTAGATGTTCGAGTGTATTCACTGTTGCAGTCATTACATTTGGGTAATCTGTTGGCAGGTTGCCCTCAGTTGGCCTGATTAACAAAGTCTTGGGTCCTGCTTTGGTTGCTGTCCCTTCTTCCATGACGTCAGGGGTATAAAACATGCAGCCGACACCATTTTCATCAGTTTTTCTTGCCCCAGATGGCAGATGCCCCTCAAATGGGGAGCAAAATATGTATATATATATATATATATATATATATATATATATATATATACATACATATATATACATGTAATTTAGAACACAATATACCTCTAAATAAAAGCAAACACAACAAAAAGGCTTTTGAGCATAGTAACAGAAAGAAAAAGTATAAAAAGAGAAAAGTAGGGGGCTGGCGGGTGGGTAACCAGGACTGCAACAGTGAATGCACTCGAACATCTACATTTATGGTAAATGTACACAACTGCACTATGTTCTTCGTGTTTCACTGTTGCAGTCATTACATTTGGGTAGAATCCCAAAGCTATGGTTGGGAGGATGGCATTATACAGCATTAGGAGCAGCTATAAGGCCCTGCAGGACAGCAGTGGCAAAGCCTGCTCTGGACTTAGAGAAGAGAGGTAAATGGTAATGCTTGGTGAACATATGAACTGAGCTCCAGGTAGCAGCTTCTAGAATGCATACCCACAAAGACGGACTGAGGCAGGCAAAGCAGCACACACCAACGAAGAACCAATTCCTATAATATTGTTAACTGCTTTTCATTTGAGACTGTGCTCAAACTTCAGACAAAATGTATTGACAAACCACTAGCATAAATACTAATCAAATTAACGTGTCAAATGAGCAATAAAGGCAATTAAACAATTAAAAACAATTGAGAAACATTTAAAAACATTAACATCATTTAAAAGCATTGAAGAACAATCAAAAAAATGTCGAACTTGCACACCACCTTCAACTGCAAAGAATTAAGTTATACCAATTTGAAATAACAATTAAAAAATTCTCATAAATATATAAAAAATAATTAATAAACTTAACTAAAAATCAAAGTGGAACTACCTTATTAAACTTTTAAGTTTTAAAATGCTACTAATAGAACAGCATTCATTACGTCCAGGGGTATTATACGCATTTAATCTAACTTGCCACGAGTTCTAGTTCTTCCAACTTTATTGGAGCGGGGCCACCCCCAGAATCCTCACTAATCTGGTCAATTACTGTGAATTTAAATTTATGGTCAGGATTAAAACTGACATGCTTAGCTAAAGCATTCTCAAGTTTATTCTTCCGGATTGCTTAAATATGTTCATAAATACGAACACGAAGACGTCTCTCCGTCTTCCCAATATAAAATGGTGAACAATTCTGACACTGAGCTAAATAAACTATCATTTTAGAATTACAATTTACTCGACATTTCAAAAAATACTGATGATTGTGTATATTAAATCTAATGGATTCAATGACATACTGACAATAGTTGTAAGACTGACACTTAAACATACCAGGTGTTTCTGGGTATGTATGCTGATGTTGTTCCAATAAGGACTTGAGATTTTTTGCCCTCCTGTAAGTCACTACAGGTTTATCACCCACTTTATTGAAAATACTGGTGTCACTTTTAAATATGGCCCAGTTTTTACATAGAATGTCATAGCAAAAATTGCTATTGATACTATAAGTAGTGATAAAGGATGTAAGTAGTTATAAACCATTATTAAACATTAATAATGTGGAAGTTGCTCAGCAGAGTAATTCCATGAATGTTATAGTTGACGACCTCAATACAACCTGTGAACTTATGTTCCAAGTGCCATCCTTTATCACTACTTACAGTATCAATAGCAATTTTTGCTATGACATTCTATGTAAAAACTGGGCCATATTTAAAAGTGACACCAGTAATTTCAATAAAGTGGGTGATAGCAGCTGGCTCAAAAAGAGGTAGGGTGAGCTTTTTCAACACAAAATTGAGGTTCCATGTAGGAGTTGGTGCTCTCCTGGGAGGTCTTAAATTTTTGGCCCCTCTGAGATACTGCTTTAGCAGGGGATGAGAAAAGAGGGGAGGGGCTCTGTGTTGTAATGAGCTGAAATGGCAGAGGCATGGATTTTTATGGAAGAGAAAAATAGGCCCTTGTGAAGCATCTCAGTTAAATATTGCAGAATTTGAGGAATATTTGGCATTGCTGTGCTTATTCCTTGTGCCTGACTCCAGGCACAAAATCTTTTCCATTTATCAGCATAAGATTTTCTAGTACTAGGCCTTCTACCCTCTAAAATGACACCATCACAGGTTTGCTGAGAGATGTAACTGGTGAAATTAGTTGATTAGCCATGATGCATGATGCCGAGCCGAGTGTGCAGAATTTGAAAGTTCTGCTGAGACAGTAGATAAGGTGTCTGAGGCAGGTACACGGAGGAAGGTGTGACATATTGGATAGGAGCGGATACCAGTGTTGGCGAGGCCAGTCTGGAGCAATCAGAATAATTTTTGGTTTTTCCTGTCTGACTTTTAGTAATACCTTGGAGAGCAAAGGCAGAGGGGGAAATGCATAGACTGATAAGTTTTTCCAGCTGAAGGATAGAGCATCCACTTTCCAAGCTTTTTTGTGATGGATTCTTGTGCAGAATTTGTCCAACTGATAGTTTTGGGGTGAGGCAAAAAGATCTATGTTTGGGCTCCCCCATTTGCGTGTCAACATGCTGAAGATTTGTGGATCCAGTTTCTATTCGTGTGGGTCCATAAGATTTCTGCTTAGTTCGTCTGCCAGAGTATTTTGATTTCCTGGCAGGAATTGAGCTTTTAGATGTTTTTCGTAAGTCAAGGCTGTGTTCCACAAAGCCATGGCTAGTCTGCAAAGGGGGTAGGAATGGGTACCCCCCTGCTTGTTTATGTACCACATGATGGTGGTGTTGTCCATCTTTATCAGTAGTTGTCCTGGATGAAGAAAGTCCTTGAAAGCTGTCAGAGCATTCTGTACAGCTAGAATCTCTTTCTGGTTGATATGCAGGTGCATTTGATTTGGGCTCCATTCGCCCTGAATGCATCTCCCTGCCAGATGCGCCCCCCCCCCCCAAGCATAGTCTGATGAGTCTGTAGTCAGGGTTTGGGTGGCAGGGGGTGGAATGAATGACAGTCCCTTGTTTTGGTGACAGGCCTCTGCCCACCAAAGGAACTTTTGCTGCAGGCAAGGAATGATAGGAATCATTGTTTCCAGGCTGTGACAATGTTGATTCCATAAGCTTTTTAGGTACCATTGAAGTTTCCTCATATGCAGTCTTGCATATGGAACTAGAAGAATGCAGGAAGCCATGAACCCCAAGGCCTGCAGAATTTGTCTTGCAGATAACTGGGTTTTTGTGGCCACTTGTTTGAAGTAAGTCATCAATTGGATTTGTTTTTCTGGCTTGAGGTAAGTCATCTGAGCAGTTGTATTCAAGCTTGCACCCAGGAATGTAATTTTTTGAGAGGGTACCAGTTGTGATTTCTTTTCGTTTATGGTGTACCCTAGGCAAGTTAGAAGCCTTTTTACAAACGCCAGATGCTGTAGAAGAGTGCCCTTGTTTTCTGCCTGAATTAGACAATCGTCCAGATAAGGATAAATTTGAATATTTCTTTGTCTGCAAAATGCAATTACTGGTGCCAGGCACTTTGTGAAGACCCTGGGCGCAGTAGATAAGCCAAAGGGCAGTGCAGAGAACTGGTAATGCAAATAGCCTTTGAAGCGGAGGTATCTTCTGCAAGATTCCCTGATTGGGATATGCAGGTAAGCCTCTTTTAAGTCTAGAGTTACCAACCAGGCATCTTTGCCTAGCATAGGCAGTAACTGTTGTAGAGTCAGCATCTTGAATTTTGGAATGTCCAGGAAAGTATTCAGAATGTATAAGTCCAGAATTGGACGCCATGATTAGTCTTTTCTGGGTACCAGGAAAAGTCTTGAATAAAAACCTTGTCCCTTTTCCTTTTCTGGTACTGGGTGAATAGCCCCCATATTCATGAGGGACATAACTTGTTTCTGGGCCTCTGCCCACTGATTTGGAGGCAGATCTGGACATCCGTTTGGAATTGGCAACGTGTTGAAATGAAATCTGTATCCCTGGGATACTATATTTAAAACCCACTTATCCTGGGTAATTAGATGCCAATTTTGTGCATGAAGTGCTAGTTTTCCCCCCAAAGGGGCTGCCAAAAGATAAGTGCTTGAAAATGGCAGAGGAAAGTCATTGAGACTGTTTACCGTAGTGAGGTGCCTCCAGATTTGGAGGTGGAGGCACCCCATTATTTTGTTCTGTAAGTAAGTTCCTTGTGACTGAAACCTGGAGCCTTTGGGGTGTCTGGGTTTGACCTGAGCGGCTCTGGTGGGTACTGGAAAGGACCAATTCTTAGTAGGCCAGTGCCTACTGAACCTGGGTGGCTGCACTTGTAGGAAATCTTTTACAGTTTGCATAGATTTAGCTTTGTCTTCCATCTTTTTCAAAACTTCTTCTGCCTTATTACCAATTAGACTGTCCTGTTGTACAGGAGCATCCAACAAATTTGCTTTAGCATGATCAAGCAGATTTTGTTCCTTGAGCCAAGCATGCCTTCTTATCACAGATCCAGTTACAGCGGCCCTGCAAGAGGCCTCCAACGAATCAAAACCACATTGCAAAGTATGCTTTCCAACTTGTTCAGCTGAATGCAATAAATCCTGTAACTCTTTATTTTCCACACAGTCAGAAATCAACATCATTTTCGGTTTAAGCAAGCCCATGACATGCTGCTGATATTTAAGCATATGAAATTGACAGTTTAAAGCCCTGACATCCAGTGTTGCAGAAGTGTAAACCTTCTTACCCCATCTATCCAGCGCCCTGGAGTCTCTATCAGAAGGGGTAGGATTTTTAGCAGTAGAAGCCTTAACACCCTTGGGACCCTGAGAAATTGTTTCAGGGTCAGCAGTAGGATTTTTAGAAAGGAATTTGTGGGAGTCAAGAACCCTGTAATATCTGTCTGGCTTACTAGGAGCCAGAGGCAGGGAATCAGGAGCCATGCTGGATTCTGAGAAAACATCATCAACAATGTCTAGAACAGGAGGTATAGCCAAAGGCCTATGCTGAGGAAGAAGAAGGAAATCCCTAAGCCTCTTTTTGGATTCTGAAAAATCCTGACTCTCCCAATGAAAATGTTCCCTTAAGGTATGCAAAATTTCTCAAAAAGAAAAATCCTCAGGAGGAGAAGCAGAAGGGATGGATTCTTCTGCATCAGAGTCCTCATAAGGTGGAATAGATAATTCCTGATCAGAAGAGGAATCAGAAGAAATGGAAACCTTATCTGAAGATTCATAATCAGTGCCTTGCCTAGGCTTTTTAGCAGTAAGGGGTTGGGAACCCCTGATGAAGGTAATTAAATCCTCAGCCATTTTGATCATTTGTTTTTTAGGCATAGGGGCCTGTGCACGTGGCCCAAGCGTCATTTTTTTAGACATAGAAGTTGGTTTTGGTCTTGGTTTTGAAGATGGCTTCGGTTTAATATACAAATCTTTAGGCCTGAAAACACCCTCAGAAGCCGGTGCCTGCTCAACGGCTCCGAACCCATCTAAGGTAGAGACATCCGCGGGTTCAATATTTAAATGGTCTCGCGGCATACCGGACTCCGAATGGGTCTCAGTAGAGGCCTGCGAATCAAAAGTAGCGGGTATCAGGGGCTGCAAAAGCGCCTCAGTGAGTACCTGTGAACCGGCGACTGGCTTAGGAGAAGCTTCTTCGTTGTCAGTTTTGGACCTCGATGGTCTGTCTCTGTCTTTTTCTTTGCGTATTTTGTGAATTCCGGTAGTCGGATTGCTAACAGACGACATTTCAGGATAGTTAAATCTTGAGCCAAAATATTTAGATGCAAAAATCATACCGACGCTTAATAGTGCGTTGGTTAAATTTAGCACAAAACCGACAGCAAGGCACATTGTGGTCAGGGCCTAGGCAAGGAATACAGTACAAATGAAAATCTTTATGAGGTATTTGCTTCCCACAAGTAATACAGTTATTAACTTTTACTGACATCGGTAAGAAGCAAGAAAAAGTTTCCCCAATGGGGTACTTAGATTTAGGTTGAAGGCTTCGGTTCTGAAACTCGAAAATGAAAATTTCAGGAGTCGGCCGACCAGCACTTGCGAACTGCTTCTGCTTCGGGCACCTTGCAGCAAGAAAGACTGATGAAAATGGCGTCGGCTGCATGTTTTATACCCCTGACGTCATGGAAGAAGGGACAGCAACCGACACAAGACCCAAGACTTTGTTAATCAGGCGGACTGAGGGCAACCTGCCAGCAGATTACCCAAATGTACTGACTGCAACAGTGAAACACGAAGAACATCCAGGACTGCAACAGTGAATATTTTATTTTTATTTTACATTTGTTGACCGTGCTAGTCCAAATGGATATATGTCCATTTTCAGTAGAGGCCCGAGGAAAAAAGCTCCACAAAACACAATATTATTTATATTACGTGACATTTTACAAATGCAGGTACATTACAGATTTTTGCAATTCTTTACGTTTCCTTGCATGTCTGCTTACAGAATCATAGTACATATCATATATGGATAGCCATACAAAGATATCTCTACTAACATTAGTTTAGTTTAGTTGAACATCTACATTTATGGTAAGTGTACACAACTGTACTATGTTCTTCGTGTTTCACTGTTGCAGTCATCACATTTGGGTTGATTCACAAAGCTGAGGAAAATGGGTGGAGGCAGTCAAGGAGACTAGGGGCTGGCTAGGATGCCCTGCAAGACTGCAGTGGCAAACACTGCCCTGGATTTGGAGAAGATAGGCAGGTGGTAATGCTTGGTGAAAGTGTGTACAGATGTTCAAGTGGCAGCCTCCAGGATGTCCCTGGTCGGGACTCCTCTGAGGAACGCTGCAGAGGTGTAGGCTGCTCTGGTACAGTGAGTCCTGACCCCCCCCCCCCATACGGGGAGGTTTTCCTTGTTGCTTGTAACAGAAATGGATGCAGTGTGCTATCCATTTGGAAATGGTTTGTTTGGGGATGGCTTTGCCCTCTGCCCCTGCAGCAAAGCTGACCAGTAATTGATCAGTCTTTCTGAATGATTTAGTACTGTCTAGATAGAATCTGAGCTGTCTGTGCACATCTAGAGAGTGCAGGATTCTTTCCCCCTTGTTTTGTGGGTTAGGGAAAAAGGTGGGCAAATGAATGGATTGGTTGAGAGCCACACTGGACACCACTTTGGGCATGAAGGATGGGTTAGTCCTGAGGGACACCCTGTCAGCATGGAAGATGATGAATGGCTCTACAGCCATGAGTGCCTGTAGCTTGGAAACTCTTCTGGCTGAAGTGATGGCCAGAAGAAAAGCCGTCTTCCAGGAGAGAAATTTTAACTATGCTGAAGAGACTGGTTCAAAGGGGGGGCAGGGTGAGCCTTTCCAACACAAAGTTTAGGTCCCAAGCTGGGGAAG
This sequence comes from Protopterus annectens, assembly GCF_019279795.1. Taxonomy (NCBI): domain Eukaryota; kingdom Metazoa; phylum Chordata; order Ceratodontiformes; family Protopteridae; genus Protopterus; species Protopterus annectens. Next base: position 482,258,532 of record NC_056744.1, read on the forward strand.
GTGCTCTTCTGGGTGGCCTCAAGTTGCTAGCCCCAATTAGGAACTGTTTGATCAGAGGGTGTGAGAAAAGGGGGGTTGCTCAGTGTGGAAATGAGCAGAGATAGCAGAGGCATTAATTTTAATAGAGGAAAAGGAGAGACCACTGTGTAGCAGATTAGCTAGGTAGTCCAGGATGAGAGGTAGGGAGGGCTGTGTCGTATTGGCTCCCTTAGCCTGAATCCCGGTGCAGAACCTTTCCCATTCGTCAGCATAAGACGTTCTAGTGCTAGGGTGTCTAGCCTCATGTATAACATCTAGAACCTGTTTATTGAGGTTGGCAGACTGATCAGTGGTCAGGGAATAAGCTAGGCTGTGAAACTGAGTATCTGCAATTGGGGATGCATGAATTTTCCTTCCCTCTTGGTCAGGAGGGTTGGGGTCTGAGGGAGATGCCATGGTGGCAGTGGGGACAGGCTGCACAGCAGTGGGTACCAGTGGTGGTGAGGCCAGTCTGGAGCAATCAGAATTGTCCTTGGTTTTTCCTCCCTTATTTTCAGCACTACCCTGGTGATGAGAGGTAGTGAGGGAAATGCATAGACTGAGAGGTTGACCCAGGGGAAGGATAGGGCATCCACTTTCCAAGCCCTGCAGTGATGCTCCCTGGTGCAGAACTTGCTGAGCTGATGGTTGGTGTGGGAGGCAAAGAAGTCGACCTTTGGGGTGCCTCATTTCTGAGTTATTAGGGTGAAGGTTCTTTGGTCCAGCTGCCACCTGTGTGGGTCCAGAAGATTTCTGCTTAAGTGGTCTGCCAGAGAGTTTAGAGAGCCTGGCAGGAATTGTGCTAACAGGTGGAGTTACATGGCAGAGGCTGTGTGCCAAAGGGTCATGGCCAGCCTGCATAGAGGGTAGGAGTGAGTCCCTCCCTGTTTGTTGATATACCACATCACAGTGGTGTTATTTGTTTTGATCAAGAGAGCCCCTGAGGAGAGAAGGGGCCTGAAAGCTGTCAATGCGTGCTGGACAGCTAACATCTCTTTTTTGGCTGATGTGCAGATGGATTTGCTGTGGTCTCCATTAGCCCTGCATGCACCTGCCTTCCAGGTGTGCACCCCAGGCATAGTCTGATGCATCTGTGGTGAGGGTCTGGGTGTTGGGGGGGTGGTGAGAAAGGTAGCCCCTTGTTGTGTGAGCATGCTGGTGCCAACCAAAGAAAATATTTCCTTAGGCAGGGTATTACTGGTATAAGAGTTTCCAGGTCTTGAGAGTGTTGACACCAAAGGCTTTTATGTACCATTGTAGTTTCCTCATATGCAGTCTGGCATATGGAATGAGTAGAATGCAAGATGCCATGAACCCCAGAGCTTGCAAGATTTTCCTTGCAGATAACTGGGGTCTGGTGGCTAGTTGAGAGAAGTAGGTTGTCAGGTAAGTTTGCTTTAATGGTGTAAGGAATGCCATCTGGGATGCTGTGTCCAGGCTTGCTCCCAGGAATATAATCCTTTGGGTGGGTACTAGTTTGGATTTCTTTTTGTTGATAGTGTACCCCAGGGAGGTTAGTAGGAACTTCACAAAGGCCAGGTGCTTGAGCAGCTTTTCCTGACTGTCTGCCTGAATTAGGCAGTTGTCCAAGTATGGGTAAATTTGTATATTCCTTTGTCTGCAAAGGACAATGGCAGGAGCCAGATATTTTGTGACAACTCTGGGAGCAATAGATAAGTCAAAGGGAAGCGCAGAGAACTGAAAGTGCAGAGATCTTGCCCTGAAACATAGATATATCCTGCATGATTCCCTGACAGAAATGTGGAGGTAGGCCAATTTTAGGTCTAGGGTTGCTAGCCAAGCTTTCTTAGAGAGCATTGGTAGCAGTTGCTGGAGGGTGAGCACATTTAATTTTGGTATCACCAGGAAGGTGTGTAGAATGGATAGATCAAGGATGGGGTGCCAGGTGCCCTCTTTTCTGGGTACCAGAGAAAGTCTGGAGTAGAAACCTTGGCCTATCTGTTCTGCAGTAACATGCTGTATTGCCCTCATAGAGAGCAGGGAAAAGGCTTGCTTTTTTGCCTCTGCCCATTGGTTTGGTGGTAGATCTGGGAACGCTTTTGGGGTTGGAAGAGTGTGGAAAGAAAATTTGTATCCCTGGGACACTATGTTGAGGACCCAGCAGCCGTTTGTAATGGTGGCCCGGGTTCTTGCGTGGAAGCAGAGTTTTCCTCCTAAGGCAAGTGGGGGTGGGCAGAGGGAGAGGGTGAGGGAGGAGAGTCATTGTGAGTTCTTACCATGAGGGAGTGGCTTTGAACTCACTAGTTTTGAAGTGGAGGAACTCCACTGCTTTGATCTCTACATTCCCTGTGGCTACTGTCTGGGGGGGGGGGGGGGCTGCTTCCCCAGGGTCTGGGCTGAACTGACCTGATGGGGGCAGGAAAGGACCAGTGCTTGGAGAGGCAATTCCTGCTGAACCTGGGTGGCTGGACCTGTAGGAAATCCTTAACTGTCTGCATAGATTTAGCTTTTTCTTCCCATCTTTTTTTAAGACCTCCTCAGCCTTGGTGCCAAATAAGTTGTCTTTGTGCAAGAGTGCATCCAATAATTTAGATTTGACATGGTCTGGCAAGGGCTGTTCCTTAAACCAAGCATGTCTTCTAAGGACAGAACCGGTGGCTGCTGCCCTGCAAGAAGCTTCTAGGGTGTCAAAACCACAGTGTACGATGTGCTTAGTTACTTGACTTGCAGAATGCATTAGCCCTTGTAACTCTTTAGATTCTGCACAAACAAGAAAGGAAGACATTTTTTGTTTGAGGAGTTCCATGGTATGTTGCTGAAATTTTAGACATGGAACTGACAATTTAGTGCTCTGATAGCAAAGAGTAGCAGAGGTGTATACTTTTTTCCTCATCTGTCTAGTGCTTGGGAATCCCTATCTGAGGGGGTGGGATTCTTAGCAGAGGTTGCTTTAATTCCTTTACGGCCTTGAGAAATTACCTCAGGGTCAGCAGTAGGATTTTTGAAAATAAATTTGTGCGAGTCAGGGACTCTGTAATATCTGTCAGGTTTTCTGGGAGCAGGAGGGAGGGTGTCAGGAGTCGGACTGGATTCCATGAAAACATCATCCACAACATCCAGGACTGGGGGAATGGCCAGGGGTCTGTGCTGTGAAAGATCTTTGAATTCTCTGAGTCTCTTTTTAGACTGAGGGTAGTCCTGACATTCCCATTGGAAATGCTCCCTTAAGGTATGAAGGGTTTCCCCAAAGGAAAATCCTCGGGTGGAGAGGTTGAAGGAATGGATTCCTCTGCATCAGAATCCTCATAAGCAGAAAGGGGTTACATGTCTTCATATTCAGATGCATCAGAGTCATCAGACTTCTGTTCAGATAAAACTACTGGGGACAGATCTCTTTTCCTTTTGGAAGGGGTAGCTTAGCTTCCCCTGATCAGCATGATAAAGTCTTCCGCCATTTTAAGCATTTGAGACTGAGGCAAGTAAGCAGGTGCCTAAGATTGGGTTGTTGGTTTCTTGGGTGTAGGTTGTATCCTGGGCCTTAGAAAGTCAGTAGTTTTTGAAAGAACGGTAGATGCGAAAGAAGTTGCTGGCTTCTGTCGAGAATCGGTAGTGTGAAGTACTTTACTTGGAAGCCAGTGCCTGCTCAGCAGCTCCGGACTCATCCAAGGTGGAGACAACCGCAGGATCCTTTTTGTGGCATACGAAAGGGTCTCAGTATCGGACTGCGAATCCACAGAAGTGGGCATCAGGGGCAGTGAAAGCACCTCACTGAGGACCGGAGAACTGATGACTAGCTTAATGGATGCGTCGTTGGTAGGTTTGGAACTGTGCGGTCTGTCTCTGTCTTTATCCTTACGTTTTTCGAAAGATCTGCTGTTAGATGGCTTACCGAAGCCATATTGGAATTCGAGGACTGTAAGCAAAAATATCTAGCTACAATAAGGGCCTGACGACATATAGTTCTGGCATTAAACAAAGCACAAAAGCAACAGCGAGGGACTTCGTGATCTGGGCCTAAGCAAATGACGTAGTAAGAATGAAAGTCTCGGTGTGGTATTTGCCTTCCACAGGTGAGACCATTGTTAACTTTTTCTGACATCAGCTAGAGCAAAAAAAAAGAATCCTCAATGGGGTACTTAGCCTTAGAAGACTTCCGCTTCAATTCCGAAGATGAAACTCAGGTAGCGGCCAACCGGCACACGTGTGAACTGCTTCTGCTTTGGGCTCCTCGGCAAGAAAGACTGATGTAATGGTGTCAGCTGCCTTACTTTATACTCCTGATGACCTGACGTCAGTCCTGAAGTGACAGCAACCAACGCAGAAATACTAAGCCTCTGGTATTCGGGCCGGCCGTGGGCTACCCTGGCAGGGATAAAGTACAGTTTTGTACCTCCCATAAATGTAGATGTTCGAGTGCTAATACAGCTGCAGCAATCACAGATGGGTTCTCTGCCGTCAGGCGGTCCCTCGGTCGGCCGAATTCCAAAGTCTTGGTCCGGCGTCGGTTGTCGTCGCTTTCTCTTCTGACGTCAGTGAGGCCAGAGTATACAAGACACAGCCGACACCATGTTCTTCAGTCTTTCTTGCCCCAGATGTCAGGTGCCCCCAGAAGGAAGGCAATACCTAAATAGTGCTTATATACATATACAAGCAATGCAATATAATCCAAAATCAGTGGTAGCAAGCAAATAAAACATAGCCGGATAACCCAGTCTGGTACTATGAAGAGGTTGCTAGCCTTTACCAAGTGGGGAAGGAGGGAGGGAAACCTGTACTGCAGCTGTATTAGCACTCGAACATCTACATTTATGGTAGGTACAAAACTGTACTATGTTCATCGTGCATACAGCTGCAGTAATCACAGATGGGTAGAATCCCAAAGCTATGCACTGGGTGGTAGGTACTAGGAGGAACTGGGTTGAGCCAGAATGCCCTGCAAAACAGCAGTGGCAAAGCCTGCTCTTGTTCTGGAATATAAAGGCAGATGGTAGTGTTTTGTGAAGGTATGTACAGAACTCCAAGTGGCTGCCTCCAAAATATCTTTGGTAGGAACTCCTCTGAGGAATGCTGTAGAGGTAGCTGTGGCCCTGGTGGAGTGTGATCTGATACCTGCAGGAACAGATTTCCCATGATAGGAGTAACAAAACCGTATGCAGTGGCCTATCCACTTTGAAATAGTCTGTTTTGTAACTGGCTTCCCTTGAGCCCCTATAATAACAAAGCTGCCTATTGATGTCTAAGGAATGTAGCAGCCTTTCCCCTTTGTTTTGAGGATTGGGGTAAAAGGTGGGTAGGTGTATGGCTTGATTTAAAGCTACCCTGGATACCACTTTAGGCATAAATGATGGGTTGGTACGAAGGGAAACCCTGTCCTGATGGAAAATGAAAAAGGGCTAAACCGCCATGAGGGCCTGAAGTTCAGAAACCCTACGAGCTGAAGTGATGGTCAGAAGGAAGGCTGTCTTCCAGGACAAATATTGCAAATCTGTTGAGGCAGCTGGTTCAAAAGGAGGCAATGTTAATTTTTCTAGTATGTAATTAAGATCCCAGGCTGGTATTGGTTGTTTCCTTGGTGGTCTTATATTCTTAGCCCCTCTGAGGAACTGTCGTAAGAGTGGGTGAGAAAATAAAGGAGGATCCGTGTTGAATTCTGCAGAGATGGCTGAGGCATGGATTTTTATGGAAGAAAAAGAAAGTCCACTGTTCAATAGCTCCGCTAGGTACTGTAATACCTGAGGCAAGTTCAGTTTTCTATGGTCCTGGCCTTTTTCTCATTCCAAGAGCAAAACCGCTTCCATTTTGGAGTAAGCTTTTCTAGTAGCTGGCCTTCTGGCCTCCAAAATGACATCCTGTACCTCCTTGGAGAGTAGGTTCTGTTGTGGTGTTAAGGAATTTTCCATGCAGCAAGATTGAGTGTTTTCAGCTGACTGTGAAGAGTTTTGTAGCTGTGCTGAGTCAGCAGAAGAGGCATTAGAGGCAGGGACCAGGGAGGAGTATGTGTTAGGCTCCTCAGGAGTGGGTACCAGTGTTGCCTTGGCCAATCTGGAGCAATCAGTATCATCTTCGGTTTGTCTGTTCTTGCTTTCAAAAGCACCTTGGGCAGAAGAGGCAGAGGTGGGAATGCGTAAACTGTCCATGCTGTCCAACTGAATGAAAGGGTGTCCACTCTCCAGGCCTTTGGGTGAAAGGTCTTTGAACAAAACTTTTCCAATTGATGATTCCTGTGGGAGGCAAAAAGATCTATGTCTGGCCTCCCCCATGCTTGGATTATTTCTGCAAACACCTGAGGATGTAACTTCCATTCGTGTGAATCTGTCATTTTTCTGCTTAGATTGTCTGCCAGTGTGTTTTCCAATCCTGGCAAGTACTGTGCTTGAAGTTCAATTTGTCTTTCCAGAGCCAAGTTCCAAAGAGTCATGGCTAGTCTACACAAGGGGTATAAATGTGTTCCTCCTTGTTTGTTTATGTACCACATTACCGTGGTGTTGTCTGTTCTTATCAGTAATTGTCCTGGATGCAGGAAGTCCTTGAAAGCTGTAATTGCATTTATTACTGCTAGCATTTCTTTTTGATTGATGTGAAGGTGCTTTTCTTTTTGGGACCATTTGCCCTGAATGCACCTGTTCGTCATGTGCGCCCCCCCAGGTGTAGTCTGAGGCGTCTGTGGTTATGACTTGTTTTGCTTGAGGCTTGCAGAATGGGAGGCCTTTGTTTGCTTGACATGCTTGGGCCCACCATAGAAATTCCTTTTGTAAACATGGAATTATTGGTATTATTGTTTCCAAACTGTGACTGTGTTGAGACCATACGTTTTTTAGGTACCATTGAAGTTTCCTCATATGCAGCTTTGCAAATGGGGTTAATAGAATGCAAGATGCCATGAATCCCAGAGCCTGCAGGATTTTCCTTGCAGTAAGCCTGATACTTTTTGCTAGTATTTTGAAGTACTGAGATAGTTACCCTTGTTTTTCTGGTGTAAGGTAGGCCATCTGGATGTTTGTGTCCAAGTTGGCACCCAGGAATGTTATTTTCTGGGATGGTGTTAGCCTTGATATCTCTTTGTTGATTGTATATCCAAGAGAAAGCAGTAACCGTGTCACATATGCCAGATGTTCCAGAAGTATGTTCTTGCTGTCGGCTTGGATCAGGCAGTTGTCCAGATAAGGGTAAATTTGTATCCCTTGAAGTCTGCAGTAGGCAATCACTGATGCCAGGCACTTTGTGAATACTCTGGGCGCAGTAGATAAGCCAAAGGGCAATGCAGAGAATTGATAGTGGATTGAACCTGCAAGAAATCTGAGGTATCTTCTGCAGCTTTGTCTGATTGGGACATGCAGGTATGCCTCCTTGAGGTCCAATGTTACCAGCCAGAACTCCTTGCCCAGCATGGGAAGAAGCTGCTGTAATGTGAGCATCTTGAATTTTGGTACGATTAGAAATGTGTTTAGGGTGGATAAGTCCAAAATGGGTCTCCAGTCGGTTCCTTTCCTTGGTACCAGGAAAAGTCTTGAATAAAAACCTTGACCTTGTTGGTGAGTAGGAACCTCTTGAATAGCTCGGATGCTTATGAGCTTTGAAATTTGCAGTTGTGCCTCTGCCCTTTGATTTTGTGGCAGGTTTGGCATGCCTCTCATTTTTGGAAGAGTGTGAAATTGAAATTTGCAGCCTCTGTTTATAATGTCCAGGATCCATTTGTCTGTTGTGACAATATGCCAATTGCTTGCAAATAGTGCTAGTTTTCCTCCCAAAGGTGCTGCCAGCTGAGACATGCTTGGCATGGAAATGAGGGAGTCATTGGGTTTGCTTCCTGTATTGTTGTGCACTGTCTTCGCCACCTCTTGGTGCTGGAGTTTGCCATTGTTGGCCTCTATATGATCCTTGTGATTTGTGGGATCCATTCTTAGGGCTAACCACTTAAGGTGCTGATTTTCTAGGTAGAGGTTTAATGCGGTCAGACAGCTGCATAGGGTCTTCGGCACAACCGATTGACAAAAGGAGCAGGCGGAATAGTCGTGCTCCCAGCCTAAGCAAAAAACACACCTATCATGGGCATCTTTATGGGGTATCTGGTGCCCGCATTGGAATTTACCCTTTTTACCTGACATCAGCTAAAAATTGCTATAACAACAAAGCCTACGCAATAACAATTGGATATGTAAAGAAAAACAAAAATCCAACGGGTTACTTAGCTTTTTAATGCAATGTCTGGAAGGAGTGATCACATGATGAGTCGATCATCTGCGGCTGAAACGTTCTGAGGACTGTGCATGCAGACGTCACATTTAAGACCCTTGGTTTATGGCCTTACATCTGATGTCCCACGCACACTGCAACAGCCAAGCTGAAGTTTTTGTATAGGAGCTGAGTCACCTGAGGGCAGGAAATCCCACAACTAGAATACTGCAACATAGGAATAGAAGGACATCTGTAAGTTATACAGAGATAAAAAAAATTTAAGCACTTTCATCCTAAACATACTTTGGACTTCATCACAGCCTGGCTTGGTATTTGGAGCCTGCTACTTCCAGATTCTGCTTAGGTGTTTTTCAAGTGAGTGTTTGTGCAGTTTAGTGCCACTGCTTCGTTGGTTTCCATCTTATACAACTGTATTATGTCCTTCTACTTCACTGTTGCTGTATTCTTTACAACAGGGAGTGTGCAAAAGCTCAGGAATAAGAGAGGGAGGAAGATGGACCAGCAGAGCTCTCAAGGAACCCATAAAGAATGACCCTAGCAAAGCCAGCTCTAGCTCTAGATATCACATCCAACTTATAGTGCTTGGCAAACATATGCACAGACGTCCAGGTAGCTGCCTCAAGAATAGGGTTACTATCCAAACCCTTGAAAAAAGCACCAGCCCTAGTAAAATGAGCCTTAAAAGAAGAAAAAGGGTTCTTGCCATGGAAGGTATAACCAAAATAAATGGCTTTAGAAATCCAAGAAGAAATAGTTTGCTTGGAAACAGCCAAACCTAAAGATCTAAGATGAAAGGAAACAAAGAGCTGATCAGATTTATGAAAAGTCTTAATCTTATCCAAATAAAATCTGAATTGTCTATGTACATCCAAAGTGTGCAGCACCTTCTCACTAGCAGATTGCAAAGAAAGGAAAAAAAAAGGGCACATGAACATACTGATTAAGAGACAACTCATTCACCACTTTGGGCATAAAAGAAGGATTAGTACGAAAGGATACCTTGTCCTTATAGAACACTAAAAAAGGAGGGCACGCCATAAGGGTCTGAAGTTCAAACATCCATCTGGCAGACGTAAGGGGTAACAAAAGTACAGTCTTCCAAGAACAATGCTGTAAGGAAACTGAAGCTGCAGGTTCAAAAGTAGCCTGGGTCAATTTTTCTAAGACAAAATTAAAATCCCAGGGAGGAAGAAAGTACAGTTTTGTACCTACCATAAATGTAGATGTTCGAGTGCTAATACAGCTGCAGTCATAACAGATGGGTTCTCCTGCCGTCAGGCGGGTCCTCGGTCGGCCGAATTGCAAAGTCTAGGTCCGGCGTCGGTTGTCGTCGCTTTCTTTCCTGACGTCAGTGCGACAGGGGTACATAAGACACAGCCAACGCCATTTTCTTCAGTCTTTCTTGCCCCAGATGTCAGGTGCCCCCAGAAGGAAGGCAATATATATATATATATATATATATATATATATATATATATATATATATATACATACACAATATATAATCATGCAATGCAATATAATCAAAAATCAGTAGTTGCAAGCAAATACACCATAGAAGGATAACCCAAATAGGTTGTAAGATGAGGAGTTAGCCACTAGATCTGTACCCAGAGGTGGAGGAGGGAGGGAAACCTGGACTGCAGCTGTATTAGCACTCGAACATCTACATTTATGGTAGGTACAAAACTGTACTATGTTCATCGTGCATACAGCTGCAGTCATAACAGATGGGTAGAATCCCAAAGCTACGCACAGGGTGGTTGGCACTAGGTGTAACTGGGAGGAGCTAGAATGCCCTGCAACACAGCAGTGGCAAAGCCTGCTCTAGTTGTGGAGTATAAAGGTAGGTGGTAGTGTTTAGTGAACATATGCACAGAACTCCAAGTGGCTGCCTCCAAAATATCTTTGGTAGGGACTCCTCTGAGGAAGGCTGCAGAGGTAGCTGTGGCCCTTGTGGAGTGGGATCTGATGCCTGCAGGTACAGATTTACCATGAAAGGAGTAACAAAACCGTATGCAGTGGCCTATCCATTGTTTGGAAATTGGCTTCCCTTGAGCTCCTGCAGCATAAGACACAAGGAGTTGTTCTGATTTCCTGAAAGGCTTTGTTCTGTCCAAATAGTAACGTAGCTGTCTATGGATGTCTAAGGAATGTAGCAGCCTTTCCCCTTTGTTTTGAGGATTGGGGTAAAAGGTAGGTAAGTGTATGGCCTGATTTAAAGCTACCCTGGATACTACCTTAGGCATAAATGACGGGTTGGTTCGTAGGGAAACCCTGTCCTGATGGAAGATGAGAAAGGGCTGCACAGCCATGAGGGCTTGTAGTTCCGAGACCCTCTGAGCTGAGGTAATGGCCAGAAGGAAAGCTGTTTTCCAGGACAAATATTGCAAATCTGTTGAGGCAGCTGGTTCAAAGGGAGGCAATGTTAATTTTTCTAGAATGTAATTAAGATCCCAGGCTGGTATTGGTTGTTTCCTTGGAGGTCTTATATTCTTAGCCCCTCTGAGGAACTGCCATAAGAGTGGGTGAGAGAATAAGGGTGGATCAGTGTTGTATTCTGCAGAAATGGCTGAGGCATGGATTTTGATGGAGGAAAATGAAAGTCCACTGTTCAACAGCTCAGCTAGATACTGTAATATCTGAGGCAAATTCAGTTTTCTAGGATCCTGGCCCTTTTTCTCATTCCAAACGCAAAACCGTTTCCATTTTGCGGAGTAAGCTTTTCTAGTAGATGGCCTTCTGGCTTCCAAAATGACATCCTGCACCTCCTTGGAGAGTAGGGTCTGTTGTGGTGTTAAGGAATTTTTCCATGCAGCCAGATTGAGTGTTTTCAGCTGACTGTGAAGAGTTTTGTAGCTGTGCTGAGTCAGGAGAAGAGGCATTAGAGGTAGGGTCCAGGGAGGAGAATGTGTTAGGCTCCTCAGGAGTGGGTACCAGTGTTGTCTTGGCCAGTCTGGAGCAATCAGTATCACCTTCGGTCTGTCTGCTCTTGCTTTCAAGAGCACCTTGGTCAGTAGAGGCAAAGGTGGGAAGGCGTAAACTGTCCGTGCTGCCCAACTGAAAGAAAAGGCGTCCACTCTCCAGGCCTTTGGATGAAATGTCCTTGAGCAGAATTTTGTCAATTGATGATTCCTGTGGGAGGCAAAGAGATCTATGTCTGGCCTTCCCCACTCTTGGATTATCTTTGTAAACACTTGAGGATGCAACTTCCATTCGTGCGGGTCTGTCATATTTCTGCTTAGATTGTCTGCCAGCGTGTTTTCCAAACCTGGCAGGTACTGTGCATGAAGTTCGATTTGCCATTCCAGAGCCATGTTCCAAAGTGACATGGCCAGCCAGCACAGGGGGTATGAATGTGTTCCTCCTTGTTTGTTTATGTACCACATTAATGTGGTGTTGTCTGTTCTTATCAATAATTGCCCTGGATGCAGGAGGTCCTTGAAAGCTGTAATTGCATTTATCACTGCTAGCATTTCCTTTTGATTGATGTGAAGGTGCTTTTCCTTTTGGGACCATTTGCCCTGAATGCACCTGTCTGTCATGTGTGCCCCCCAGGCGTAGTCTGAGGCGTCTGTTGTGATGACTTGATTTGCTTGAGGCTTGCAGAATGGTAGACCTGCGTTTGTTTGGCATGCTTGGGCCCACCATAGAAATTCCTTTTGCAAACATGGAATTAGTGGTATTATTGTTTCCAAACTGTGGCTGTGTTGAGACCATAGGTTTTTTAGGTACCATTGAAGTTTCCTCATATGCAACTTTGCACATGGGATTAGAAGAATGCAAGATGCCATGAAGCCCAGAGCCTGCAGGATTTTCCTTGCAGTTAGCCTGGTACAATTTGAAGTATTGAGTTAGTTGCCCCTGTTTTTCTGGCGTAAGATAGGCCATCTGGGTGTTTGTGTCCATGTTGGCACGCAGGAAAATTATTTTTTGAGATGGTGTTAGCCTGGATTTCTCTTTGTTGACTGTGTATCCCAGAGAATTCAATAACCGTGCTACATAAGCCAGATGTTCCAAAAGTATGTGTTTGCTGTCCGCTTGGATCAGGCAATCGTCCAAATAAGGGTAAATTTGTATCCCTTGAAGTCTGCAGTAGGCAATTACTGATGCCAGGCATTTCGTGAATACTCTGGGCGCAGTAGATAAGCCAAAGGGCAATGCAGAGAATTGATAGTGGATTGAACCTGCAAGAAAACTGAGGTATCTTCTGCAGCTTTGTCTGATTGGGACATGCAGGTATGTCTCCTTGAGGTCCAATGTTACCAGCCAAGACTCCTTGCCCAGCATGGGAAGAAGCTGCTGTAAGGTGAGCATCTTGAATTTTGGTACGAGTAGAAATGTGTTTACGATGGATAAGTCCAAAATGGGTCTCCAATTGGTTCCCTTCCTTGGTACCAGGAATAGTCTGGAATAAAAACCTTGACCTTGTTTGTGAGTAGGTACCTCTTGTCCATGAGCTTTGAAATTTGTATTTGAGCCTCTGCCCTTTGATTGTGTGGCAGGTTCGGCATGCCTCTCATTTTTGGAAGAGTGTGAAAATGAAATCTGTAGCCTCTGTTTATAATGTCCAGGATCCATTTGTCTTTTGTGACAATATGCCAATTTTTTGAAAATAATGCCAGCTTTCCTCCCAAGGGTGCTGCCACCTGAGCCTTGCTTGGCATGCAAAGGGGAAAGTCATTGGGTTTGTTTCCTGTATTGTTGTGCACTGTCTTCGCCACCTCTTGGTGCTGGAGATTGCCATTGTCTGCCTCTATATGATCCTTGAGGTTGTCCTCTGCCCCTTGTGTGCCTGTATCTACCTGTTTGGGGCTTGTCCGTGGCTGGAAAGGACCAGTTATTTGAAGGCCAATTTCTGCTAAAACGTGGTGGTCGTACCTGTAGAAAAGCTTTGACAGTTTGCATAGATTTAGCTTTTTCTTCCATTTTCCGTAGTATCTCCTCAGCATTAGTACCAAATAATACATCCTTTTGTAAAGGAGCATCTAGTAGTTTAGCTTTAACATGATCAGGCAAGGTTTGTTCCCTAAGCCAGGCATGTCTACGAATGACTGATCCTGTAACAGCAGCTCTACTTGAGGCCTCTAGAGCATCATAGCCACATTGTAAGGTGTGTTTACCCACTTGTTCTGCACTATGCATCATATCCTGCAACTCCTTCAAATCTGGTTGTTCAGGTTGTGACATTTTATTCCTTAATTGTGATAACAGAAACTGTTGATATTTAAGCATATGGAACTGACAATTTAAGGCCCTCATGGCTAGGGTGGCAGAGGTATATACCTTTTTTCCCCACCTTTCTAAGGATCTAGACTCTCTCGGAAGGTAATGGATTCTTAGCAGTAGAGGCCTTCATTCCCTTGGGGCCTTGAGAAATGGTTTCAGGGTCAGCATTATGGCTTTTGTAAAGAAATTGGTGTGAGTTAGGAACTCTGTAGTACCTGTCAGGCTTGACTGGGGCAGGAGGCAGGGAATCCGGATTAAGGCAAGCCTCCGAGTAAACATCATCAAGTATGTCCAAGACAGGAGGTATCGCCAGATGTCTGTGCTGAGGTAGCAAAAGAAATTCCCTAAGCCTTTTCTTGGAATCTGAAAAATCTTGGCCTTCCCAATGGAAGTGTTCCCTCAAGGTATGCAAGGTTTCCCGAAAGAAAAATCCTCTGGGGGGGATACAGAAGGAATGGACTGCTCTGCATCAGAATCTTCAAAAGGGGAGTACGAGTGTTCCTCTTCATCAGAATGTTCTGAAATAATAGAGCCCTGGTCAGAAGAGGGAGAATCTTCCTCCACTCTGGGTCTCTTGTCCGGAGGGGGTTGGGAACCCCTGATAAGAGTGATTAAATCCTCAGCCATTTTGAGCATCTGCTTTTTAGGCATGGGACCTGGAGATGGGCCCTGTGCAACAGGCCTCTTGGAATGCATGGCTGATTTAGACTTAGTAAATGCCTTTATGGAAAAGTAAGATGAAGGTCTGAAGACACCATGGGTGGAAGTGGACCTGTCCACATTAAGAGGCTCAACACTCACAGTGGCTTCGGTAGCTGTAGTCAGGGTATGGGCCGAGGAACCTGCGGTCTCGGTTACAGAAGACACCGCCAGAGAAGTGTCGTCGGTAGTCAGGGGCTGCGTAGGCGCCTCGCTGAGAACCGGACCACGTGCAGCCGGTTTTGGCGTGGTGTCGGTGGAGACCGCAGACCTCGCGTGTCAGTCTTTGTCCTTGCGTTTTTTAGACAAAACAGTAGTCGGAGTCTCCGACGACATTTTATAATTAAAAGCTTTATCAAAAAAGTGCTGGGTGAACTCCGCCCGACGCTTAATAGTGCGTTTATTGAAAGTAGCACAAAAGCGACAGCCCGAGACGTCGTGGTCTGGGCCTAAACAAGGTATACAGAGAGAATGGAAATCCTTATGCGGTATTTGCTTCCCACAAGAAATACAATTGTTAACTTTGTCTGACATCGGTCTGAGGCAAGAAAAGTTTCCCCAACGGGGTACTTAGCTTTAAAGAAGACTTCGGTTTCCAAATTTTCGTAATTTCAGGAGCTGGCCGACCGTCACTTGCGAACTGCTTCTGCTTCGGGCACCGCGCAGCAAAAAAGACTGAAGAAAATGGCGTCGGCTGTGTCTTATGTACCCCTGTCGCACTGACGTCAGGAAAGAAAGCGACGACAACCGATGCCGGACCTAGACTTTGGAATTCGGCCGACCGAGGACCCGCCTGACGGCAGGAGAACCCATCTGTTATGACTGCAGCTGTATGCACGATGAACATCAGGCTTCCTGGAAGACCTACTATGAAGGATGCCTTTAAGAAGCTGCTTAGCCTCAAATCTAGAAGCTAAAAGAGGTGATAAAGGCAGATGAAGAAATAGCTGACAAGTAGGCCTTAACAGAAGAATAAGCCAATCTAGCATTGAGCAGTTCACACAGATAAGACAGAAGCAAAGGAACATCCACTGAAAGCGAATCCAAGTTAAAAAAAAAGACACCAAACAGAAAACCCTCTTCCATTTGGATAAGTAGAATTTCCTAGTTGTGGGCTTTTTGGCCTCCTGCAGGACCCTAAGCGTGTCTTCAGAAAAAAGGTGTCTGTATAGAATCAAAGTCCTATCACCCAGTGTCAGAGTGGACAGCTGATGATGGGTGACAGATTCCTTGTCTTGTGTGAGTAGGTCTACCTTGTGATATAACTTGTAATGATTACCCTTGGCTAAATGCAGAAGAGGGAACCAATGGTGTCTGGGTTAAAAGAGAGTCACTAGCAAGACTTTGGGAGCACCCTGCTGTATTTTTAACAGGACTTTTGTAATGAGGGGTTAGGGGAGGAAAGGCATAAAGAAACATCTCCTTCCAAGGAAAAGAGAGAGGGTGTCCACCTTCCAGACCACAGGACCTGGGACTCTGGCACAAAATGAGGAATTTGTCTGTTCAGAGGGAGGCAAAAAGATCTACTTGAAGAGTACCCTACTGGTGGACAATGTCCAGAAAAACATCCTTGTGAAGCATCTGCTCATGGGATTGTGTTAAGGACCTGCTCGGAGTGTCTACCACAACGTTCTGACCTGAAGGAATATAAACTGCCTGAAAAGTCACATGATACTGCATAGCTAGTTCCCACACTAGCAGGGCCAATGGCCAAGGAGGCAAGATCTCATCCCCCCTTGCTTGTTGACATACCACATCACAGTGGTACTGTCTGTAAACACCTCAAGAGGCCCTTGGGAGAATACAGGGGGAGAATATAGGGTGAGAAGCTTGAAGAGCCAGCAGAAGAGATCTTGTTTCTTTGACAATGATGTGGTCTTTCCTTGTTAAGGTGACCAAGGACACTGTGGCTTTAGATAGCTGAAGAATACTCCCCACCCCATGTCTAAAGCATCTGTAAACAGCTCCTGACATGAAACAGGAGGTTCTAAAGGGAGCCCTGGATTGAAAGTCAACTGTTGAATCCACCACTGAAATTCCACAGGCAAGGAAGAAGAGGAACTAAGAAGTCCAGGGGGTGAGAATAATGAAGCCAAACTGACTTCAGAAACAACTGATTTTCTCATGTGGAGTCTGGTAAAAGGGAGCATAGAGATGGTGGACCCTATAAAACCTAGAGGTCTCAGAACTCCCTTGCATTGATTAAGGCCAGAGGAAGAAGGGACTGAAAGAAAGAAATTAGAGTCAAGGCCATGGCAGCATTGGAATTGTCTGGATCCTGCACCCCAGAAATACATGATCCTGTGAAGGAGTCAGAAAGGACTTTTGGAAATTTAAAGTGACCCCCAGGCTTTACAGAAGGGAAATGGCAAGGTGAGATGCTGCAGAAGAACCTCTGGAGAGGGTGCCTGAAGCAGGAGATCATCTAAGAATGGAAAGATTTGTATCTCACTAGGCTGCTAAATCACAGGAGTGGGACATTTGGTGAATACCCTTGGGGCAATAGAAAGGCCAAAGGGCAAAGCACAGAACTGAAAATGCCAGGAAGCAACAGAGAAACACAAAAACTTCACGAAAAGGGGATGAATAGGAATGCAAAGATAAGCATCCCTGCGGTCCAGAGATGCTAGAAAGGCTTGAGGAAACAGCAGAGGGAAAGAAGTCTGAAGGGACAACATCCAAAAGGAAGGGACCCTCAGAAAAGTGTTTAAATAAGACAGGTCTAGAATGGAGCTCCAACTGCCCTCTTTCCTGGGAACCAAAAACATTCTGGAGTAAAACCCCTTCCCCCTTTGAGAAACTAGAACTTCCTGAATAGATCCCAGAGTCAAAAGATCATGAAGCACCCCTGCACAGAAAGCAACCATTCCTGAGGGGCCTGGGAAATTCCCCTGAAAGGGGAAAGAGATTTTCAGACCATGTAATACCATACACGGATAATGGACAGAACCCAGGAACCCTGAGTAATCTTTAACCAAACTGGAAGGGCTAGGAAAAGATGAAGAGAAAGAGGAATGTGGCTGAGAAGAACAGGATAGTGAGACAGCAACTGGTTTGTCAGGAAAACAAGATTTCTGTGTCACAGGAGACTGGGTAGCTTTAGCTTTTCCCCACATTTTTACTTTTAGAATGAAGGTGAAACTGCCTCTGAACAAAGGCCTGCTTATTAGGGAACTTTCTTTGAAATTTAGGCACAGGAGAAACAAAAACATGTTCAAGTTCCTGTAAAGTCTTGGCCTTATCCTCAAGAGACTTAAACAAATCAGCAGCAGCTGCACCAGAAAAGTGTTTGTTACACAGAACAGCATCAATCAACTCAGCCTTAATATCATCAGACAAAGGTTGAAGCTGAAGCCAGGAATATCTCCTAATCAGAGAACCAAAAGCAGTAGCTCTGAAAGAAGAATCTGCTGCATCATAACTGCACTTAATAGAATGGCGAACCACCTGAGAAGAAGTTCACAAGGAGATAGCAGAAGCCTTCCCTTCAGAATCAGGAAGGTCATAACAGGAAGGTTAGACCTGGCAGGCCTGAGAAAGATGAGTCAAAATATATCTGGATATATGGGTCTAACAATTGACAGCCCTAAAAGCCAAGGTAGCAGAGGTATAAACCTTCGTACCTAGCCTTTCTATGGTCTTACTGTCTTTATCAGAAGGAAGAAGCTGAGATGGCTTGTCAGATGCTGCAGGCACTACAGAGGGGTCAGCTGAAGGACATCTATATAGGAACTTGCGATCCACAGGCACCCTACAAAAACACATGTTTTCAGGGCAGGTGGCTGGGAATCCAGAACTTGAGATGCAGTAGAAAAGGCATCCAACAAGGCAGCCAAAACAGGAGAGACAGCAGAATTTCTGGGAGAGTCCATTTGCAGAAGTTCGTAATACCTCTTCTGCACCTCAGAAACCTGGGCACAATCCCATTTTAAAAAATTCCATCACCTGGAAATTGTGTCCCTGAAGGAAATCTACTCAAAAGGAGTGTCAGGACTAGTGGACTCCTAAACCTCCGAAACATAGTCTAAAGGAGAACCAAAAACAAAGAAAAAAAGCACCTTTAAAGGAAGCCTAACTCAACAGACAATAACAAAAGTATAAAAAGCGGCTTCCACCAAAACGAGGATAAAATTCTTCTTTAATAAAATGTAGTTCTTAAAATCATTCAAAAAAGTCTCGGGACAAAACCAGAAAAAATGGATAAGCGCTTTCAGTGTATAACCTTCATCAGATCCTTAGTTTTTCATTCTCTGAGTTACTTGTATTTAAATTGAGAGCAACCAAAAACTTCAATTAAGTAATTAACACACCCTTTTGTCTTGCATCCCAATAAGAAACCATGCAAGCCAATAGCAATGTCCATATCAAACATAAAAAAAACAAAACATACACTAGGTAAGACACCTTTGATCATTATAAGTAAAAAGCTAAGAGCTCTCATAAAATCATCCAAAGCAAATTTTGAGAAAAAAATAGCTAAGGACTCAAAAGACAATCATAAGGCCTTCTTTAGCTATGTTAGAAACCTGGGAGGAAGCTCCCAGATATGCTCAGAATTAGTTCAAAACGATGTGAAGATTACTGATCCTACAGACATTGCCAACATACTGGCTGACAGGTTCAGTGCAAACTTCACCCCACCCTCCCCCCCCAAAAGGAGATATATCTATACCAAATGATAGTAGCCCCCCAAACATATCTAATGCCCAGGTGAAAACTGCTCTCTCCAAGGCATAAAACACTGCATCCATGGGACCTGATGGTGTCCCCGGATGTGTACTCCACGAACTCAACGAGGAATTAAACCCACAGTTAGGACAGCTGTTTAATCTCAGTCTCACCTCTGGATACGTACCCAGGGAGTGGCGCACAGCGACTGTGGTCCCACTTCACAAAGGCGGTGCCTCCACCGACCCTGGAAATTACTGTCCCATTAGCTTGACAAGCCTTATCTGCAAAGCCATGGAAAGGATCATAGTGGATCTCATAAATAAAGACATAGGGAATTTGCAGACTCTGGATCAAACCCAGTTTGGCTTTGTCAAAGGCAGATCATGCCTTCTAAACTTGGTTGACTTCTTTGAAACGGTCACCAAGGCCATTGATGAGGGTAAGGCAGTTCATACAGCCTACCTGGACCTAGCAAAGGCCTTCGATACAATACCCCACTCGGGTATCATTGAAAAACTCATCAGCCTAAAGGTAAACCCATACGTCACAAGATGGGTTGCAAACTGGCTGAGTGACAGAACCCACAGGGTCAGAGTTGCTGGCGCCATGTCAGACTCAATGCCTGTCACAAGTGGTGTCCCACAGGGCTCAGTCCTGGGCCCACTCTTGTTCGGCATCTACTTCTCCAGTACAAGCAAACACAGGAGGGTTATGGCTGACCAAGTTTGCAGATGACTGCAAACTGGGCCATAGTTGAAAACACATCTGACACAGATATCCTTCAGAAGGGCCTCACAGAAGCGGATAACTGGTGCCAGAGCCATGGCCTAAAGTTAAATGCCAAAAAATGCATAGTCATACCCTTCGGGAAAATCAAGGTTACCCCTAGCTACCATATAAGAGGCAATCCACTGAGCACAGAAGAAGTTATCAGGGACCTGGGGACCCAGGTTGACAGTAACCTTTCATTCGACACTCATGTTGCTAAAATAGTTAGGAAGACCTTCTACATTGCCCACCTGATCATGAAGGGTTTCACATCTAGATCAAGGGAGGTCATAGTCTCCCTGTACTCATCACTCATCAGACCAATGATTGAGTACAATGCCCCATTCGGAATGTATCTGACCCGACACTTGCAGCAGCTGGAGAGGCCCCAAAAGTTCCTCACCAAAAGGATAAAAGGTCTCAAAGATATGTCTTATGCTGCCCGGCTGAAAGAACTCCAGCTCTATTCAGTAAACACCGCCTGCTCAGAGGTGACCTGTGCCTGACATACAAGGCCATGTCAAACCCAGATTTGATGAACATGCTTCACCTCAAAAAATCGAAATTTCTTAGAGCCACAAGGGCAGGAGACCTAAACCTAGACACAGCTATTAATAGGGCGTGCTGGAGGGATAGATTCATCACCCAAAGACTCCCTATGCTGTGGAACAAAATCCCAGTATATGTGAGGCAGAGCACCTCGCTGGCTTTGTTCAAGAGGAATCTTGACCAATGGATGGGAGATCGCAGATATACCCCAGGGATTACCTCAGTGTCTCTGCTCGACAGAGGCACTGCAAAATAATGGGCATAGTTTCTCCAAACTAAAGGGGTGGCGTAAGCCACAAAACTATGGGCTAGGCTTGTAAATGCCCTCGGGCAGATAGCCTAGTATAAACCTATGAACCTATGAACCTATGAACTAATGCTTTGTACAGACACATACGGGAGTATAATGGGCATAAATTTACTTTTATGGTGATTTCCCAAGTAAATGATGGAGTTCGTAAAGGAGATCTTTTCAATCAAACTGAAAAAGAAGAAATGAGGTGGATTATGAACCTAAGAGCTAACTTTCCACCAGGACTGAACCATATTGTACCACTGAAACCGATATTAAAAGAGCGCAGTCTCAATAGGCAATATTAGTGGCATCTTTGTTTGACTTAAAAGAAGGTGTGTTTGATATGGACATTGCTATTGGCCTGCATGGTTCCTTATTGGGATGCAAGATTTTCTGAATGCTTTTAAGAACTACATTTTATTAAAGAAGAATTTTATCCCCTCGTTTTGGTAGAAGCCACTTTTTATACTTTAGTCTACAGGAGAAGGAATCTGGGATGAATAAGTAAGGGATACAACATCTGAATCCACCTCTTCCTTACAGGAATCCTGTTCCCTAGGCCTTAGAGGACCAAGGTGGGCAGGAATAGAAACTCCTTGAGGATGTTTCAAAAGCCATAAGGGCACTAAACAAACCCGGAGTGAAATTCTGCCATTCCCTCTGAGGGTCCTTAGGAGTAGGAGAAACATTCTTTGTTTTTTGTTTCTTGTTTAAAGGGACATCTGCCCTGTAAAAGTTAGAAGGCTCAGATCCCAGATGACATTTCACAATTGTAGTCAGAACTTCCACTCTAACAAAAATATGAGGATCACCCCTAGGCCCCTTGGTAATAATCAGCTGCAGTTCCCCTTGAACATCTGTAGTAAACTTCTGCAAGGCCACCAGGGACGTGCATGAAGTTGGAATCATGCAGGCCACCAAAGGGGTTACGGCAGAGGAATCCAACACAGGAACAGGGCGATCCTCTAGGCTTTCACTATCCTTGGGAAAGATGTCTTGCAGAAGCAGTACAGAAGAACCGGGCCTAGACTTCTTGGCCTTCTTCTTCATGGACGGCTGACCCTCACAGCAGGAAGTTCCCACCATAGTGTCTACTACTAAAATCTTAAGATGTTGGTTCTCTAAAAACAGTGCCAAAGAAAAAAGCCAACTATGGAAAGTCTTTGGGATGAAAGCCTGACAAATGGAACAGGATGTATGGTCAGGGGAAGAACTGAGATAAAATACACTGCTCGTGATAGTCTTTTTGGGGATCTGTTTCCACACTGGCATTTACCCTTTTCGGATTCATAAAGCCCCCACAAGCAACAAACAAAATGAAAAAAGATAAGAGCAAAACCCCCAATGGGACAATTATCTGAAATGGCTTGCTGAACAAGCAAAGAAGCAGGCATTCAGACTGACTATCAAAAGATGGAGTTCAGATTGGCGGCAAAGACAGTCTGAGGATGGTACATCCAGAAGTCACCTTTATGCCTTAAGCTATACATGGGGAGCATACGTGTGATGTATGGTGTAACTAATAACTATTTAAAGGCTTTGGTATACTGGCCAGGTGTTGGGACACCCTTGGCAAGAAGGGCATCCCTATTGTAAAGAATACTGCATCAGTGAAATGGAAGGACATCTCTGGTTCTACAAAGTCTATTCCCATGTCACTTTCAGTGTTTTAGCATCTGTGTATTTAGACCTACACTGTGTGTGTGCCTCTTATGTGAAAGAACTCTAGGCCTCTTACACAACTGCTCAGCCTTTGAATTCTTCCTCACTAGGGTAGTTGGAGGTTCTCTTAGTGCATCTGAAGACTTCTGGTACTTATTCTTTTTGATATTAAGTGCCACACATCTGGAACCTTTTCAACATTTGTTATTTTGGGTGGGGCAGTGGTGCAGCGGTTAACGTTGGCACCTCACAGCAAGAGGTTCTTCGGTTCGATTCTTCGCTGGAGTGCCTTCTGTGCGGAGTCTGCATGTCCTCCGTGCATTTCCATGGATTTCCTCCAGGTATGCCAGTTTCCTCCCACATTCCAAAGACATGCATCTGGAGCACTTCTCACAGGCCTCTGCTGAAAATAGGCTCTATCCAAGTCAGACTTTCTCGGTAAACAAATGTTAAATTAAAAAAAAAAAAAAAATATATATATATATATATATATATATATATATATATATATATAAATATATATAAATGGTCTCCTATGCGTTTCTTAGGAGGTCACAGAAGGTCCATGTTTTTCCATTGGCTTACAATTATCACTTTTCACTGCAGTGCATTGACTTCAATTATTTGCATGCTGTGTAGTACTAGTTGTAGATCTGTATATTTTTACCTTCTTTGTTGCTTCTCCAATTGTACTTGTACTCAAGAGCATTAATAAACTTAATCTTCAGTATGAAAGAGATGCACTGCCAGACCACAATGTCTTAGTAACAATGGTGCAAAAGTATGGTGCACATTGTTTACATATGCCAGATTGCACTGACTCGAGTGAGAGTGACTCTAGCTTCAACTTAATCCATTTGCTAGATTAGGTGTCTAAAAATTCAAATGGCCACCAGGACCATATGAAAATTAGCACACAACCTAGGACTGCAATCTCCAAAACAAAAAGGAAAGGTAGTTAGTACAGTCAGGCATGGGGTGTACTACCTTCCCTCACTTAGAATTACCCTGGTTTAAGGGCTGCTTCAGGCATAAGGGCAGTGAGTTTGACATCCCTGTGCTATAAGATTCACATACCCAGCAGGGCTCACAAATCCATCAATAAAAGCAACTATCATAAGAACCTGCAATGGCTGACTGAAGGAAGGGAACTCCACAAAGAGATAGGTAAAGGGAGTTCCCCACTCTAGCTCTGTGTGACGGGGTATGACATCAGAAGGTCAATTAAGGGCGTGATGACTCTTGAGCACTCTCATCCAGAAAGGAATGAAAAGTATGTGAAGAGGGTGGCTTCCATGAGGCCCAAACAGAGCAGATGAGTTTGGCTTCTACCCACGTCTGTACAGTAAGTATGATATCCAACTCTGCCTTGATGAAAAAAATCATCTGACTAATAGCAAGAGGACTCCCAGAGTATGATTATCCCTTGAGTCTCCAAGCACAAAGAAGCCTAAACAAAACAAACATAAAAAAACCTTGATAGAGCTATTAGAAGCCAATTGTCCAAGTGGGAAAGTACTAAGTCAATTTATTTTAAGGCCTTTGCCACCAAAGGTAAAATATATACTAAAAAATCCTAAATGAATATTAGTGCCACCCTTACACAAAACAGCAGCTCATCAGATAGTAAAGTGCTAGCGTGTTAGAGGTTACCCATATCTGGCAACACCATCTGGGCACACTGTCCCCTCCGCCCCACACAGGCAGAAACATTATGAAACATAGTGCACCAGATGCACTCACTGAATTCTAATATATGACAGAAACATCCTGTCCCCTTTGGAATAAGGAACAGGTATGAAAGAAATTCACTTCTTTTAACAGTAGAAAAGGCTCCACAGCCTCTTGGAGGAGTATGGGCTTGTTTCATGACAACTGCAAAAAGACACCAATCCTCTAAGTAATGATGAATTGATGGAGAAGCCCAATAACTCTAAGATGTTGACAATTAAGACCATGTAGAGAGACCAGAACTCAATGATTACAGTTTTTAAGTCAGATAAATGTAGTGCCCATCTAGAAACAATCCTCAGTTACACTGGACTACTGTGCAGTAGCAGCCACCAAGGTGACTTAAGAGAGAAAGCCACAGTAGGGTGACCTGTCTGATGCCCTCCATCTTCCCCACACACATACACATTCTATAAGAGGAGCTGGGTTGTGTTTGTCTACAACAGTCAGCAGATTTACCCAAAGTGATATAAAAAAATTCTCCATGGGGCTGAATGCCCATCTCCTTTTGCAGGCCTTCAATAGTAAAGCCTTGTGTTGACAACTCAGAGAATCTCTACCTGAAAAGTGGCGTCAAGAATCACCTGCCAGATCATCCTGGAAGAAGTCCAACTCACTCCCCATCCATTACAGATGTCCAGTAAAAGCTGCTCCCCTGCCTACAGTGTCACTTCACTGTGAGGAGTAGGTCACATGGAAGGCCACTGAGAAAGCCATCATAATGGAGAAAGTCTCCAAAGGATGATACAAAATGGAAAAAAAATGGAATGGTTACAGATAAGACAGAAAATGTAGGGTCCTCTTGCACAAACTGGCAAAGAAAAAGCCCATGTTGGCCACCATGTCTTGAGCTATGGCTATATCTTATCTAGTGGCAATGTATCGTGTTGTTTTGTGTTCTACACTGGATCACAATGATGACATAAAAATCCTTAGGTTGCTTGGTACATATCTTCTTCTTCTTCATCTTTCGGCTTTTCCCGGTTAGGGGTCACCACAGCGGATCACCTGTCTGCTCATGATTGGCAGTGGAGTTTTACAGTGTCGAGTTGCCAGCCTGGGTCCCAACCTTCCACAGAAGGCACACACACTCACATCTAGGGCCAATTTAGAGTGTCCAATCCACCTCCAGCATGTCTTTGGGATGTGGGAGGAAACCGGAGCACCCAGAGGAAACCCACGCAACCACAGGGAGGACATGCAGACTCTGCACAGAAGGCACCCCAGCCGAGAATCAAACCGGAGAACCTCTTGCTGTGAGGCGGCAATGCTAACTGCGGCCCCCCAGGTTGCTTGGTACAGATGTTACTCTATAATTCTTAAGGGATGTTCAGAGGTGTTTCAGTCTGTATTTGCCTCTGTTTTCAAAAGTGGAATCTTTTATTTATTTATTTGCGTTCGTTGACCGGGAAAGTCCATTGGGCTGAAATGTACCCATTTTCAGTGGAGGCCCACGGAGAAAAGCTCCAAAACAATTATATAAGAATATATACTCTTGTTAAACAAGAAAACTCCAAAACAAATCTACAAGAAAATATAAACATGCTAAAACAAGAGTTATAAATTGTAGCGGAGTTACAAACAGAGTATTTATCATAACAACATTATAAAATTTTTATCACTGTAAGTTATGAAATCGGCTTTGGTTCAAGGTCAAGATATATAACATGTTAGGATTTAAAAGAGAGGACAGATAAGCCATACAAATGTATGATTATAGTATATTTTAGGCAGAAAGATTAAGGAGAATAGCTTATATAGTATACATGAAACAATCATGGATATCTATACTATTGTGCAAATGTCTTCTGAGGCAAGTAGGGTAAAGAAAATATGCCAAGGGTGACACTAGGAGGGAGGCAGTGAGAAGTATAGATTTAGAGGAGGTTAAATAGGAAATCAGGTTACAGAGCAATTGGAGATGGTACATAGGCAGAGCCACTGAGAACAAAGGTTTAAAACTACTTGGTGGGGGGGGGGGTTAAAGCATTTTGCTCTTTCTTCCTGAGATAATGATACAGAATAATCCAAAAGGACCACGAGTCCAAAATCTTTTGCCTAAGGAAAGAGTCCCAGTGAAGAGGTCAAGTGGGTTTTGTGAAGGAAACAAATCATTACCACTTTCTATCTCTAAAGTGGAGCATATCAGAGTCCTCACAATCACCTTCTCAGACAGGCATTAAGGAGGAGTTTTGAAACCCTCTTAGAGTTATCTCCAGACAAAGGAAGTCTGCAACTGCATGATATGTAAACGAGTAGGTGGTGGGTCACCAGAGCCTTTCACCATTCATGTCTATGAAATCTGTGTAGTGTCCCTGCTTTGGAACTACATTTTTAACCCCAAAAGTGTTTGTGAGCCCAGCTTAAATATGGGCTAATGATTACTTCTGCAGCATCAAAGAAAAAAAAATCAACATTGCAAATAACTTCCAACTAGCTATGTAGGTTCATAACACTCTCCCCTAAAGAGACCATCTCAGACATTAAGTTGCAAAAGCAAAACTGATAACATGACAGCAAACACCACAACTACTACTTGGATCTGTTCAGTTCAAACTTGTCGACCTCAAGTTTTTCTCCACTCTGGCAAGTCAGCTTACAGTTAAGACCTTCCAGTTATCAACTCAGACCTCTCCCTTCCTCAGGACAAACTCTTCTTTCCTTGAAATACACTTCATGGGAACTTGTCATGCCTTTCGTATTTTTGGACGAATACATAGGGACCATCTAACCTCAAATTAAAACATATTCAATCTTACCCCAAACCTCATTTAAAGCTTACAAAAAAACCCACAAAATGACTGCTAAATGCAAATTTCCACAACACGTCTATAAACTTAGGTTATCTTAAGCACCAAAAATGCATACACCCTAATCTGAAATACCATATTCACCTAGCAAATCTGATTTCATAGCCACTTAAATTTCTTGCTTTAGACTACACATTAAGTCTCACTTATCTATCTCTGCTATCAATATCCCCCTTCCTCTTTCACTTCTGGTTCTCTCCCCTTATCCCCTTTCCAATTTCTCCTTGTTGCAAATATTAGATGATTCATTACATGCTCATGTATGATAAACTTAATATGTGCTACTTTATCTGCAAATACTTTTCACATCGTTTAACTGCTCATTTCTCACTTATATGGAAATACTATTTTGTATATTTTTCCAGGATGGCCTGAAAATGGCCCACAAGGATCAGCTTCTGCCCTGGTTAACAGGTTTAAATACAATATATTTATTTATTGACATTTGTTAACCGGGTTAGTCCAGCTGGGCGAGTAGCCCATTTTCAGTGGAGACCCAAGGAGAAAAGCTTCAGTTACAAAAGCAGTTTACAGTATAATAAAAAGTTACACTCCAAGATAGTACAAATAAGAATACAGTAGGTTAAGAAATCAGGCATAAGAAACAAATACATAATAAAATACAAGTAGCATTATATGAAAATATACAAAACTGGACAGCAGAATTTGGGCTTTAAAGTATTGTGCAGTTGCATTTACTAGTTAAATATTTATTAGGTTAATAGTGAAATAGGCAAAGCCGAATATAAAAACACAAACATGATGGGAATGAAACACAAGGGTGTGGAGGGGTGAGGTAGGGTCCTGACAGGCGCAGTTCTTGGTGTTAAGTAGATAAAGTTTGAGTTCCTTTTTGAAGTGTAATGGGTAGGTAATGGAGCACAAGTATATAGGACGTTTATTCCAGGCTTGGGCAACAACATTTGTAAAGTAGCTTGCTCATTTTTCTTTGGGCGGTAGATATGAAGAAATTGCTGGTTTGAGGTTTGGAGGGTCCTAGAGGGGGAGTAGGTGGAAACCAAGGAGGAGAGAGCTGGGCATGAAGAAGGTTTTTGTAGTATGGAGTGTATCATTACAAATTGTGATATTCGGACTTACTGGGGGAGTTCAAGCCATTGCAGAGAGTTGCTTGTGAGGCAATGGTGTGAATTGTAAGGAGAGTTAGTGATAAATCTAGCCATTTTGTGGTATGTTTGCTGAAGTTTGGACAAGGTTATGGACTGAATATTAGTTAGGACAGGGGCAGCATATAGAAGGGAGGGGATGAGAAGTGCGTGTGCCAGGGAGAGTCTAGCATTGTAAGTTAGAAATTTTCTGTTGCAGTAAAGCAAGCCTAGTTTCTGGTGAGTTTTTTTTATACAATGGAGTATATGTAAGTTAAATTTGAGTTCATCATCAATGATAGCACCTAGGAGTTTTGTGTGGGGTTCAGGTTGTATGATGGTGATACTGGAGGATGTGATAACAAAGGTGGACATGTGATGGGAGACAGAACAGGGGAGAAAGAGCAACAGTTTGTTTTTTTGGGGGTGGGTTAGGATGAGTAGATTATTAAACAGCCACTTTTCAGTGGATAGAAAGGTGTCCTATGTTTGGGTACGGAGTTTAGAGATACTGATGGAGATGAGAGTCAAGTCGTCAGCATATTGGATTAGGGAGGACTGTTTGCAGAATGTGTGTAGTTCATTGGTAAAAATATAAAATGGGACTCGAATGGAAGGGGAGCAGGATGACAGCCATCTGACAGATTGTTGCCTACAGGAAAGGTAACTGGAGAACCAGGCAAGGGATGCAGCAGATAGGTTAAGATTAGATAGTTTAGACAGTAGTACAGGGTGAGAGACCGTGTCAAAAGCTTTGCAGAGATCAAGGAAGAGACAGGATATGAGTTGGTTATCATAGGCCTCAGTGATAGTATGAGTAAATAATAAGAAGGAGGTAGCTGTGCTATGGTTAGGCCTAAAACCATGTTGTGTGGGAGTAAGACTGTTTTGTTGGAGGAGATAGTTGAGAAGCTGTGATGGAATGCATTTCTCAAGTATTTTAGATAGGGGGGATAGAATGGCAATGGGTCTATAGTTAGATGGGTCAGTTGAGTTTCCCACTTTGTGCAGGAGGGATGGTGGAAATGAATTTCCAGATGAAAGGGGCTGCTACTTCTTGAATGGATCTGTTGACAAGTATGGATACAGGATAGGCTATAGATTCAGCAGTTAGTCTGATGAAGGTGGGAGGGAGATTATCAGTGGAGGGAGAGCATGGTTTAAGCTTCAGAAGAAGAGATTTAATGTGAGAAGTGGGAACAGGTTCAAAGGAGAAAAGGTTTTTAATGAATGGGTTGGGAGGAATAGAAGGAGCAGTCGTACTGGAGCTGGAATTAGTGAGTTTTTGAATTGTGTCAATGAAGTGTTGGTTGATGAGGGTAGCAGTTTCTAGAAGAGATTTATTTGGGAAAGGGGACAGGCTGGAAGGACAAAGTACAGTTGTGTACACTTACCATAAATGTAGATGTTCGAGTGTATTCACTGTTGCAGTCATTACATTTGGGTTATCTGCTTGCAGTAGCCCTCAGTCGGCCAGATTAAGAAACATCTTGGGTCCTGCGTTGGTTGCTGTCTCTTCTTCCGTGACATCAGGGGTATAAAACATGCAGCCGACTCCATTACATCAGTTTTTTCTTGCCCCAGATGTCAGGTGCCCCCTAATGGGAAGCAATTAAATATATATACAAAGTTATACCTCCAACAAAAAAGCAAATACACCAAAAAGCTTTTAGGCATAGTAAAGGAGAGTAGAGGTATAGCCAAAAGAAGTCAGGGGGCTGGAGGGAGGGTAACCAGGACTGCAACAGTGAATACACTCGAACACCTACATTTATGGTAAGTGTACACAACTGTACTATGTTCTTCGTGTTTCACTATTGCAGTCAATATATTTGGGTAGATTCCCAAAGCTAAGGTTGGGAGGAGGAATTTAAATAGCATTAGGATCAGCTATAAGGCCCTGCAAGACTGCAGTGGAAAAAACAGCTCTGGATTTAGAGAAAAATGGCAAATGATATTGCTTGGTGAAAGTATGTATAGAACTCCAGGTAGCAGCTTCTAGGATGTCCCTGGTAGGGACGCTTTTCAGAAAGGCTGTAGAGGTAGATGCAGCCCTGGTTGAATGAGGTCTGATGCCCTGTGGGATAGGTTTTCCATGGTGCTATAGCAGAAATGAATGCAATAGCCTATCCATTTAGAAATGGTTTGCTTTGAAAGAGCCTTCCCCTCTGTCTCTGCAGCAAATGCCACCAGCAGTTGTTCAGATTTCCTTTGAGGTTTAGTCCTGTCCAAGTAGAATCTAAGTTGTCTGTGCACATCTAAGGAATGCAGTATCCGTTCCCCTTTGTTCTGTGGATTAGGAAAGAAGGTTGGCAAGTGGAATGGACTGATTAAGTGCCAGATTGGATACCACCTTGGGCATGAAGGAGGGATTGGTTCTGAGGAACACCCTGTCCACATGAAAGATGATGAAAGGGTCCACTGCCATAAGGGCCTGTAATTCAGATACCCTTCTTGCTGAAGCGATTGCTAAAAGGAACGCTGTTTTCCAAGAAAGGAATTTTAAATCTGCAGTAGCAGCTGGCTCGAAAGGAGGAAGAGTGAGTTTCTCCAAGATAAAGTTAAGGTCCCAGGCTGCAGTTGGAACCCTCCTGGGTGGCCTTAAATTTTTGGCCCCTCTGAGGAACTGCTTGAGCAGTGGGTAAGAGAAGAGGGGTGGTTCTGTGTTATAATGAGCTGAAATGGCTGAGGCTTGAATTTTAATGGAGAAAAAGGACAAGCCCTTGTGAAGCATCTCAGCTAAGTATTGTAAAATCTGAGGTAAATTGGGCGCTGCTGTCCTCATCCCTCGAGATTGGTTCCAGGCACAGAATCTTTTCCATTTTGCAGCATAATATTTTCTAGTACTAGGCCTCCTTGCCTCTAAAATGATATCCATCACTGATTTACTGAGGGATGGTAAAGGAGAGTTTAGGTAATTAGCCGGGCTGCTAGGTTCAATGTTTGAAGTTGAGGGGGCAAAATCTGGTTCTCCTGCTGAGACAACAGGGAAGGAGTCTGAGGCAGGTGCCAAGGAGCCAACTGTGACACACTGCGCAAGAGGGGGTACCAGTGTTGGTGTGGCGAGTCTAGTGCAATCAAAATCGTCCTTGTCTTGTCCTGTTTGATCTTTAGTAGTACTTTGGAGAGCAGAGGCAGAGGAGGAAAGGCATAAACTAAGTTTTTCCAGCTGAAGGACAGAGCATCCACTTTCCAAGCTAGTTTGTGGGGAATCCTTGTGCAAAATTTGCCCAATTAATGGCTCTGGGGGGAGGCAGAGAGGTCTATATCTGGGCTCCCCCATTTGCTTGTCAACATGTTGAAAATCCTTGGTTTCAGTTTCCACTCGTGTGGGTCCATGAGGTTTCTGCTTAGTCCGTCTGCCAGTTTATTTACTTTTCCTGGGAAGAATTGAGCTTGTAGATTCACTTGGTAGCTCAAGGCTATGTTCCACAATGCCATGGCTAGTCTGCAGAGGGGGTAAGAATATGTACCCCCCTGCTTATGTACCACATGACAGTGGTGTTGTCCGTCTTTACCATTAGTTGTCCTGGAAGAATGTGGTCCTTGAAGGCTGTCAGAGCATTCTGTACAGCTAACATTTCTTTTTGATTGATATGCAGGTACATTTGACTTGGGTTCCATTTGCCCTAAATGCACTTCCCTGCCAGGTGAGCACCCCATGCATAGTCTGATGCGTCTGTTGTTAGGGTTTGGGTGGCAGGGGGTAGTGTGAATGGTAGTCCCTTGTTTTGGTGGCAGGCCTCAGCCCACCAAAGGAACTCTAGGCACAGGCAAGGTATGATAGGAATCATTGCTTCTAGATCCTGAGAATGTCGACACCATAGGCTTTTTAGATATCATTGTAGTTTCCTCATATGCAG
The DNA here is from genome assembly GCF_019279795.1 of Protopterus annectens. Taxonomy (NCBI): domain Eukaryota; kingdom Metazoa; phylum Chordata; order Ceratodontiformes; family Protopteridae; genus Protopterus; species Protopterus annectens. The sequence continues at coordinate 482,290,087 of NC_056744.1, forward strand.
TCTTGCATATGGAATTAGAATGCAGGAGGCCATGAACCCCAAGGCTTGCAGTATTTGCCTTGCAGATAGCAGGGTTTTTGTGGCCACTTGTTTGAAGTAGGTTGTCAAATGAATCCGTTTCTCTGGCGTGAGGAAAGCCGTCTGGGAAGTTGTATTCAAGCTCGCTCCCAGGAATATAATTTGTTGGCAGGGTACCAGGTGTAATTTCTTTTCGTTTATGATGTACCCCATACAAGTCAGCACCCTTTGTACAAAGGCCAGATGATTCAAAAGTATGGCCTGACTTTCTGTCTGAATTAGACAATCGTCCAGGTATGGGTATATTTGAATATTTTTTTGCCTGCAAACTGCAATGACTGTAGCTAGGCACTTTGTGAATACCCTGGGCGCAGTAGATAAGCCAAAGGGCAGTGCAGAGAACTGATAGTGCATGTAGCCTGCTTTGAAGCATAGGTATCTTCTGCAAGATTCCCTGATAGGGATGTGCAGGTATGCTTCTTTTAAATCTAGTGTAGCCAACCAGGCATCTTTGCCTAGCATAGGAAGCAACTGGTGAAGAGTCAGCATCTTGAATTTTGGAATCACCAAAAAGGTGTTTAGAGTAGAAAGGTCCAGGATAGGACACCATGAATTGTTTTTTCTGGGTACCAGAAAAAGTCTCAAATAGAAACCTTGTCCCTTTTCCTCTTCTGGTACAAACTGAATAGCCCCCATGCTTAAGAGAGAAAGTACTTGCTTTTGGGCCTCTGCCCACTGACTTGAGGGTAGATCTGACCATCCGCTTGGTGTTGGGAATGTGTGGAAGTGAAATCTGTATCCTTGGAACACTATATTTAAAACCCATTTGTCCTGGGTAATGAGTTCCCAGTTTTTGGCCTGCAGACCTATCTTTCCGCCTGAAGGAGCATTCAGTTGAGAAGTGCTTGGAAGTTTTAAAAGCAAGTCATTGAGACAGTTTTCCATAGGGGGGAGTCTTACTACTCCCAGATTTGGATGCGGAAGCCCCCCACTGCTTAGTCTTGTACGTTCCCTGGGACTGAAACCTGGGGTTTCTGCTGTCTGGGTTTGGATTGAGAAGACCTGGAAGGGGCCGGAAAGGACCAATTCTTAGACGGTCAATGCAAGAGGCCTCTAATGAATCAAATCCACACTGCAAAGTATGTTTTCTAACCTGTTCAGCAGAATGCACTAAATCCTGTAATTCTTTATTTTCAGCACAGTCAGGAATCACCATCATTTTCTGTTTAAGCAATCCGATAACATATTGTTGACACTTTAACATATGAAACTGACAGTTTAAGGCCCTAATGGCCAAGGTTGTAGAAGTATAAACCTTCTTACTCCATCTATCCAGTGCCCTGGAGTCTCTATCAGAAGGGGTAGGATTTTTAGCAGTAGAAGCCTTAATGCCTTTGGGTCCCTGTGAAATAGTCTCTGGATCCGCAATAGGATTTTTAAAAGGGAAGTTGTGAGAATCAGGAACCCTGTAATATCGGTCAGGTGTTCTGGGAGCAGGAGGCAAAGAATCAGGGGACAAACTAGATTCTGAAAAGGCATCATGTCTAGTACAGGAGGTATAGCTAAAGGCCCTAAGCCTCTTTTTTTGAATCAGAAAATTCCTGGCTTTCCCAGTGGAAATGCTCCCTTAGAGAGTGTAAGGTTTCACCAAAAGAAAAATCCTCTGGAGGGGAAACAGAGGGAATAGAGTCCTCTGCATCAGAATCCTCATAAGTAGATAAGGGTAAATCCAGATCATCAGAATAATCAGAAAAATCTGAATCCTGGTCAGAAGAGTCAAGCAAATTCAGTCCTAGGTCTCTTAGAAGGGGGTGGTTGGCTTCCCCTGATTAGAGTTAGAAGATCTTCAGCCATTCTTACCATCTGTTTTTTAGGCATAGAGGCCTGAGCATGTGGCCTGGACGTCAGTTTCTTAGGCATGGTTTGAGGTTTAGGCCTTAAAGAAGAAGGAGGCGTCGGTTTAATATGCAAGTCCATAGGCCTGAATACACCCTCAGAAACCAGTGCCTGCACAGCGGCTCTGGACCCATCCAAGGTAGAGACGTCCGCAGGTTCCATAGTTGAAGCATCTTGCGGCATACCGGAGTCCGAATGGGTCTCAGTAGAGGCCTGTGAATCAGAAGTAGCGGATATCAGGGGCTGCAAAAGCACCTCACTGAGTACCGGCGAACTGGCGACTGGCTTAGAAGAAGCGTCATCGGCAGTTTTGGACCTAGGCGGCCTGTGTCTGTCTTTATCTTTGCATTTTTTCAGAATACCAGTAGTCAGATGGCTAACCGATGACATTTCTGGATAATTGAACCGAGAACCAAAATATTTAGAGGCGAAAATATACAGACGACGGACAGTGCGTTGATTAAATAAGGCACAAAACCGAAAGCAAGGTACGTCGTCGTGGTCAGGGCCTAGGCAAGGAATACAGTACAAATGAAAATCTTTGTGATGTACTTGCTTTCCACAAGAAATGCAATTATTAACTTTTACTGACATCGGTAAGGAGCAAGAAAAAGTTTCCCCAATGGGGTACTTAGCTTTAGTTGAAGACTTCAGATCTGAAACTAGAAAACGAAAACTTCAGGAGTCGGCTGACAGGCACTTGCAAACTGCTTGTTTCAGGCACTGCATGGGAAGAAAGACTGATGTAATGGCGTCGGCTGCATGTTTTATACCCCTGACGATCTGACGTCACGGAAGAGGAGGCAGTAACTGACGCAGGACCCAAGACTTTGTTAAACAGGCCGACTGAGGGCTACTGCAAGCAGATAACCCAAATGTAATGACTGCAACAGTGAAACACGAAGAACATCCTGGATGAAGAATATTGTTTAGAGTAGACCAAAACTTAAGAGGGTTGGATTTACTATTGAATTGGGGAGAGTTATTGTAGGATTATTTGTCCTTGTTGATTTGTTTCTTGACAAGATTACATAGTTCTCTATAGTTTTGTAGCTGGGGTAGTTCTTTTGATTTGAGCCAGGCTTTCCGAGCACCGTTTCCTTTTTGTACGAGTGATCTAGTGTCCTTAGTAAGCCAGGGAGCATAATTAGATTTGATTCTAATTCTCCTGGACGGGGCAAGAGGGTTCAGGGTGTCCAAGAATATGCTATTAAATTTACTTACTGTGTCATCAAGAGGGATCTGCCTGAGGATGGACCAGTCAACACTAGATAGTATGTAGTTAAATTGGGAGATTAAAGTTAAGAGAGTTTACGGACGTCTCTGTAAAGGTGTGATTTGGGCAGCAGGGTAGAGTGTCTTAGAATGTAGATGGAAAGATGGTTGCTTAAGATCTGTTTTCTAGATTGCAAGCCACAAGCATGAAGTATACTTGGGTGACCTATAGTCTTTGTTAACCTGGCAGAATGTTGCATGATGTCAGGAATACATCTGTCAACTGTCCATTCAACTGACTTCTGGGATGCTGATGTTTCATGGTTTGTCTCCTTTTCCTAATGAACAACAGGAGGCAGACCCTCACACGCCATCCCATGTACTTAATATCCAACCAAAAAATGGTCCACAACAATGGAGGGGAACTTCACTTTAACAAGAGAAGCAGCAGAGAGGATAGTCTACAAGGAAAGTTACATCTTGTTGAATGCATGTTGTTGAAGCTTGGGAATTGGCACTGCAGTATGGTCTTCTGCATAAGAAATCTTGAGTCAGAAGATCAAGACTCTGTTATCAGCTCAGTTAAAAGCTCAGTTAGTAGTGGTGTTTTATTTCAAAAACTAAAACCAGGCTATTGACCTCCTTTAAAATAATGAGTTTCAACTGAGGTGCCAGAAAAAAATCCTCCTGTGCTCGAAGGGGAAAACTACACACTCCACTGTGGCAGGGGAAGAATACCTGGGTAGGATATATGGCCAGGTCTTTAAGGCCTGTGACATCTGTTTCAGTTTTATACCATCATATCCTTAAGACACTAACCTTAGCTTCCTAGAACTTTCTACTTTCCTATGTTTTCTGTGTGGAAGTTAATACGGAAGGGCTAGTTCTTTGAGAGGGTTCTGGTGATGAAGCAAATATCACTTAAGTTACAGCCAGAAGCTTTTATTGATCGGTGACAGCCCAGAGGTTTCTGGCTAATCTTACTAAAATTTCTTAACTAAAGCTGCACAATGTTTCAGCACACCACAATGCTCTTCTTGAGAAATGACACTAAGTGGTAGTCTTTAAGAGGAGTCTGTCATCTGATATCAATGAAATGTCTGGAATAATAAATACAAATCTTAAAAATAACTGCTAGAAAGTTCCACACACACAAAACACTGAAAAGTGTATCAGATCAGCCATAAAAGTGGTCAACAGAACTGATGGAGTGGCACAGCCAGACACAAAAAAGACAAGGTAGCATGGATTATGCTCTTCCTTACTCCTTGACTTCCTACAATCAGCCACAGAATGGGAAGGATTAGATTTGCTTGGTTTAACTTCTCCAAGTCTTCTGGGGTTTCTAATACCATGAAAGGAATGGACCACATTCCTACGTCAAAGTATGATTAAAGTTCATGAAATTAGTACTGTTTCAATCTTTGATGTTAGCCACAAGTGCTCTTTGCAGCACCCACAATGTGCTCAGAACCAACTCCTGCAATGCATATGGAGTTATATGCATCGGTAACATATCCAAATACAACTAACTTCTTCATTGCTCCTACTACTATTGGAGGTGAGTATTCTTCTTCCTCATTATTCTGTTTCTGCCTGTAAATTCTGGTATTTTATAACTTTGCGTCTCTCTGTATGCAAGACACCGTAAATCACTAGGTGTAGCAATTTTAATGATAAAGCTTACTTTTGTCTTCCTAAAATAGACTACTATATCTGGTTACAGGCCCTCTCCCATTAGTGTATCACACCCAGCAACAAGATGTGTAACTATTTCCAGTTCTGTTTTACAAAACCTGCATTTGTCTATTTTTCCCACATCTTCAATGGACTTTGCAAGCCAACGTGTAAATAGTTCACTATCCTAGGCTGCCAATATTAAACTTTCAGCTTTTGGTTTAAATTTACCTCTCCTTAACCATTCTTGCTTCAGATCTTTATCTATATGAGGTTGCTCCAGAAGTTTTCAATACTTGCAACTGTATTTATGCCTTTTCATCTGACCCTTCACTTATATAATTTCTTTTGTTTTTGGCATATTCACTTGCTGCCTGATTTTTATCTACTTCTGGTTGAATTCCATTCCCACTTGACACCGATGTGCTTCTGCTAAACTAAGCAGGGAAGTCACCTTAGACTTGTCCTCCTCATGTTTTAAAACTTTATGTCTGGATCTTGTGAGGTCAGCAGATATGTATGTAGCCCTACAATTGCAGACCTATACATGTAATCAGATTAGTGGTGGCCCATACCACCTTCAGATTGGGAAATATGTAGTCTTAAACATACAATGATTTATAAAAATCATTTGATAAGCGTGAAGCATTTTTCTTGTTTTCCTGTTGAACTGATCCAGTACTTTTTGGGGCCAGTCGATCACCCAAAACTAAAAGCTAGAACTGGAAAAGCAAACTGGTTTACAGCTTGGACTTTGTTCCCAGATGTCAGGGCTGTTCAGTATTAATTTTAGTCTTCTAAAATACTCCTAAGTTTTTATTAGTATTTTTCATGTTTTATTGTCTATTCTTTAACAATTCCCAAACATTTATACACACTACTGGAGTTCCTTTTCATTGCATTCCTGTCCAGACTAATATTTTCTTGGTGCTGCAGCTTTCCTGTTTTAAATGTTGCTTTTGCAAATTTATCAAGACCAAATGACATTCTTACATCATCTGTGCAAGTTTTAACCACTTCCAGTTGTGCTTTCAGCTCATTAGCTGAGCTGTGCATCGCTTAATGTCCTTCCGCACATCTGACCACATATATGTCCGTATAGTACAGTAAAGAATATTGGCTAGTTATTAGAAGTAGTACAGTACAATACAATAGCCCTGTACAGTACAATATAGTATACTATATGATGCTCCGTTAGCGTCTTTGTTGCCTAACTTCCTATTGCGCAGAACCTATCCCAGACGTTAAGCGACAGACCCCTGTATAGAGTTTTACATCATCCACAAAAAGAATATGAGAAATCTTTACACTTTGCTGTTGCCTGGTAGCCAAATTTTAACCATAACCTAATCTGTAAAGTAGACAGCTTAATGGTTCAAGGGCAAGACAAAAGAAAGTACAGTTTTGTACCTACCATAAATGTAGATGTTCGAGTGCTAATACAGTTGCAGTAATCACAGATGGGTTTTCTGCCGTCAGGCGGGTCCTCGGTCAGCCGAATTCCAAAGTCTAGGTCCGGCGTCGGTTGTTGTCGCTTTCTTTCCTGACGTCAGTGAGGCAAGGGTATATAAGACACAGCCGACGCCATTTTCTTCAGTCTTTCTTGCCCCAGATGTCAGGTGCCCCCAGAAGGAAAGCAATACATAAATTATATTTATATACATGAAATGCAATATAATCAAAAATCAGTAGTTGCAAGCAAATATACCATAGAAGGATAAACCAATCAGGTTGTATGAAGAGGGGTTAGGCCCTAGGCTTTTACCAAGAGGGGAAGGAGGGAGGGAAAACTGTACTGCAGCTGTATTAGCACTCGAACATCTACATTTATGGTAGGTACAAAACTGTACTATGTTCATCGTGCATACAGCTGCAGTAATCACAGATGGGTAGAATCCCAAAGCTACGCACAGGGTGGTAGGCACTAGGTGGAACTGGGATGAGCCAGAATGCCCTGCAACACAGCAGTGGCAAAGCCTGCTCTAGTTTTGGAATATAAAGGCAGGTGGTAGTGTTTTGTGAAGGTATGCACAGAACTCCAAGTGGCTGCCTCCAAAATATCTTTGGTAGGAACTCCTCTGAGGAAGGCTGTAGAGGTAGCTGTGGCCCTGGTGGAGTGGGATCTGATGCCTGTAGGGACAGATTTTCCATGATAGGAGTAACAAAACCGTATGCAGTGGCCTATCCATTTTGAAATTGTCTGTTTGGTAACTGGCTTCCCTTGAGCTCCTACAGCATAGGACACAAAAAGTTGTTCTGATTTCCTGAAAGGCTTTGTTCTGTCCAAATAATAACGTAGCTGTCTATGGATGTCTAAGGAGTGTAGCAGCCTTTCCCTTTGTTTTGAGGATTGGGGTAAAAGGTAGGTAAGTGTATGGCTTGATTTAAAGCTACCCTGGATACCACTTTAGGCATAAATGACGGGTTGGTTCAAGGGAAACCCTGTCCTGATGGAAGATGAGAAAGGGCTGCACAGCCATGAGGGCTTGTAGTTCGAAACCCTACGAGCTGAGGTAATGGCCAGAAGGAAAGCTGTTTTCCAGGACAAATATTGCAAATCTGTTGAGGCAGCTGGTTCGAAGGGAGGCAATGTTAATTTTTCTAGAATGTAATTAAGATCCCAGGCTGGTACTGGTTGTTTCCTTGGTGGTCTTATATTCTTAGCCCCTCTGAGGAACTGTCTTAAGAGTGGGTGAGAGAATAAGGGTGGATCCGTGTTGAATTCTGCAGAAATGGCTGAGGCATGGATTTTTATGGAGGAAAATGAAAGTCCACTGTTCAGCAGCTCAGCTAGATACTGTAATACCTGAGGCAAATTCAGTTATCTAGGGTCCTGGCCTTTTTTCTCATTCCAAGAGCAAAACCGTTTCCATTTTGCGGAGTAAGCCTTTCTAGTAGATGGCCTTCTGGCCTCCAAAATGACATCCTGCACCTCTTTGGGGAGTAGGGTCTGTTGTGGTGTTAAGGAATTTTCCATGCAGCGAGATTGAGTGTTTTCAGCTGACTGTGAAGAGTTTTGTAGCTGTGCTGAGTCAGCAGAAGAGGCATTAGAGGTAGGGACCAGGGAGGAGTATGTGTTAGGCTCCTCAGGAGTGGGTACCAGTGTTGTCTTGGCCAGTCTGGAGCAATCAGTATCATCTTCGGTCTGTCTGCTCTTGCTTTCAAGAGCACCTTGGGCAGAAGAGGCAGAGGTGGGAAAGCGTAAACTGTCCATGCTGTCCAACTGAATGAAAGGGCGTCCACTCTACAGGCCTTTGGATGAAAGGTCCTTGAACAAAACTTTTCCAATTGATGATTCCTGTGGGAGGTGAAGAGATCTATGTCTGGCCTCCCCCACGCTTGGGTTATCTTTGTAAACACTTGAGGATGCAACTTCCATTCGTGTGGATCTGTCATATTTCTGCTTAGATTGTCTGCCAGCGTATTTTCCAAACCTGGCAAGTACTGTGCTTGAAGTTCGATTTGCCATTCCAGAGCCAAGTTCCAAAGTGTCATGGCTAGCCTGCACAGGGGGTATGAATGTGTTCCTCCTTGTTTGTTTATATACCACATTACTGTGGTGTTGTCTGTTCTTAAAAATAATTGTCCTGGATGCAGGAAGTCCTTGAAAGCTGTAATTGCATTTATCACTGCTAGAATTTCTTTTTGATTGATGTGAAGGTGCTTTTCCTTTTGGGACCATTTGCCCTGAATGCACCTGTCTGTCATGTGCGCCCCTAGGCGTAATCTGAGGCGTCTGTTGTGATGACTTGATTTGCTTGAGGCTTGCAGAATGGGAGACCTGTGTTTGTTTGACATGCTTGGGCCCACCATAGAAATTCCTTTTGCAAACATGGAATTATTGGTATTATTGTTTCCAAACTGTGGCTGTGCTTTGACCAAAGGTTTTTTAGGTACCATTGAAGTTTCCTCATATGCAACTTTGCACATGGGATTAAAAGAATGCAAGATGCCATGAAGCCCAGAGCCTGCAGGATTTTCCTTGCAGTAAGCCTGGTATAATTTGCTAGTATTTTGAAGTATTGAGTTAGTTGCCCCTGTTTTTCTGGCGTAAGATAGGCCATCTGGGTGTTTGTGTCCAAGTTGGCACCCAGGAAAGTTATTTTCTGAGATGGTGTTAGCCTGGATTTCTCTTTGTTGATTGTGTATCCCAGAGAATGCAGTAACCGTGTTACATAAGCCAGATGTTCCAGAAGTATGTGCTTGCTGTCCGCTTGGATCAGGCAGTCGTCCAAATAAGGGTAAATTTGTATCCCTTGAAGTCTGCCGTAGGCAATTACTGATGCCAGGCATTTCGTGAATACTCTGGGCGCAGTAGATAAGCCAAAGGGCAATGCAGAGAATTGATAGTGCATTGAACCTGCAAGAAATCTGAGGTATCTTTTGCAGCTTTGTCTGATTGGGACATGCAGGTATGCCTCCTTGATGTCCAATGTTACCAGCCAAAACTCCTTGCCCAGCATGGGAAGAAGCTGCTGTAATGTGAGCATCTTGAATTTTGGTACGAGTAAGAATGTGTTTAGGATGGATAAGTCCAAAATGGGTCTCCAGTCGGATCCTTTCCTTGGTACCAGAAATAGCCTGGAATAAAAACCTTGACCTTGCTCGTGAGTAGGTACCTCTTGAATAGCTTTCATGTCTATGAGCTTTGAAATTTGTAGTTGTGCCTCTGCCCTTTGATTGTGTGGCAGGTTTGCCATGCCTCTCATTTTTGGAAGAGTGTGAAAATGAAATCTGTAGCCTCTGTTTATAACGTCCAGGATCCATTTGTCTGTTGTGACAATATGCCAATTTGTTGTAAATAATGCCAGCTTTCCTCCCAAGGGTGCTGCCAGCTGAGACTTGCTTGGCATGGAAAGGAGGAAGTCATTGGGTTTGTTTCCTGTATTGTTGTGCACTGTCTTCGCCACCTCTTGGTGCTGGAGTTTGCCATTGCCTGCCTCTATATGATCCTTGTGATTGTCCTCTGCCCCTTGTGCGCCTGTATCTACCTCTTTGGGGCTTGTCCGTGGCTGGAAAGGACCAGTTTTTAGAAGGCCAATTTCTGCTAAAACGTGGTGGTTGAACGTGTAGAAAAGCTTTGACAGTTTGCATAGATTTGGCTTTTTCTTCCATTTTCCGTAGTATCTCCTCAGCATTAGTACCAAATAACACATCCTTTTGTAAAGGGGCATCTAATAGTTTAGCTTTCACATGATCAGGCAAGATTTGTTCCCTAAGCCAGGCATGTCTACGAATGACTGATCCTGTAACAACAGCTCTACTTGAGGCCTCTAGGACATCATAGCCACATTGTAAGGTGTGTTTACCCACTTGTTCTGCACTATGCATCATATCCTGCAACTCCTTCAAGTCTGGTTGTTCAGGTTGAGACATTTTATTTCTTAATTGTGATAACATAAACTGCTGATATTTAAGCATATGAAATTGACAATTTAAGGCCCTCATGGCTAGGGTGGCCGAGGTATATACCTTTTTTCCCCACCTTTCTAAGGATCTTGACTCTCTTTCGGAAGGTAGTGGATTCTTAGCAGTAGAGGCCTTCATTCCCTTGGGGCCTTGAGAAATGGTGTCAGGGTCAGCATTATGGCTTTTGTAAAGAAATTGGTGAGAGTTAGGAACTCTGTAGTACCTATCAGGCTTGACTGGGGCAGGAGGCAGGGAATCCGGATTAAGGCAAGCCTCCGAATAAACATCATCAAGTATGTCCAAGACAGGAGGTATCGCCAGAGGTCTGTGTTGAGGTAACAAAAGAAATTCCCTAAGTCTTTTCTTGGAATCAAAAAAGTCTTGGCCTTCCCAATGGAAGTGTTCCCTCAAGGTGTGCAAGGTTTCCCCAAAAGAAAAATCCTCAGGAGGAGATACAGAAGGAATGGACTGCTCTGGATCAGAATCTTCAAAAGGGGAGTAAGGGTGTTCCTCTACATCAGAATGTTCTGAAAAAATGGAGCCCTGATCAGAAGAGGGAGAATCTTCCTCCACTCTGGGTCTCTTGTCTGGAGGGGGTTGGGAACCCCTGATAAGAGTAATTAAATCCTCAGCCATTTTAAGCATCTGCTTTTTAGGCATGGGACCTGGAGATGGGCCCTGTGCAACAGGCCTCTTGGGATGCCTGGCTGATTTGGACTTAGTAAAGGCCTTAATGGAAAAGGAAGATGAGGGTCTGAAGACACCATGGGTGGAAGTGGACCTGTCCACGTTAGGAGGCTCAACGCTCACAGTGGCTTTGGTGGTTGTAGTCTGGGTCTGGGCCGAGGTACCTGCGGCCTCGGTTACAGAAGACACCGCCAAAGAAGTGTCGTCGGTAGTCAGGGACTGCATAGGCGTCTCGCTGAGAACCGGACCACGTGTAACCGGTTTTGGCGTGGTGTCAGTGGGGACCGCGGACCTCGCGTGTCGGTCCTTGTCCTTGCGTTTTTTGGACAAAACGGTAGTCGGAGTCTCCGACGACATTTTATAATCGAAGGCTGTACCAAAAAAGTGTTGGGCGAACTCCGCCCGACGCTTAATAGTGCGTTTATTGAAAGTAGCGCAAAAGTGACAGCCCGAGACTTCGTGGTCTGGGCCTAAACAAGGTATGCAGAGGGAATGGAAATCCTTATGCGGTATTTGCTTCCCACAAGAAATACAATTGTTAACTTTTTCTGACATCGGTTTGAGGCAAGAAAAGTTTCCCCAATGGGGTACTTAGCTTTAATGAAGACTTCGGTTTCCAATTTTTCGTAAATTCAGGAGCTGGCCGACCGGCACTTGCGAACTGCTTCTGCTTCGGGCACCGCGCGGCAAAAAAGACTGAAGAAAATGGTGTCGGCTGTGTCTTGTATACCCCTGCCTCACTGACGTCAGGAAAGAAAGCGACAACAACCGACGCCGGACCTAGACTTTGGAATTCGGCCAACCGAGGACCCGCCTGACGGCAGAAAAAGTACAGTTTTGTACCTACCATAAATGTAGATGTCCGAACTGGATAGCATCTGCAGTCATAACAACTGGGTTGTCCTGTCGTCAGGCAGCCCTTCAGTCGGCCGGATTCCAAAGTCCGGGTCCGGCTTCGGCTGATGTCGCACTTCACCCGACGTCATCTTTGTTGGTCTTCGGGTATAAAGGCACCAGCCGACGCCATTTTCCTCAGTGTTTCTTGCCCCAGATGCCAGAAGCCCTCTTGAAGGCTAAAATTTGGATAGATGCCAATGTTTCCAAAAAGATAGAGGTAAACACAAAAATAAGCATGTATGTACATATATACAAACAAATACACCATAAAGACTCCCCCACCAGCTAGCTATTAGGAGAGTAAACACCCTAGGAGTACCACAGAGGGAAGGAGGGAGGGTAATCCTGACTGCAGATGCTATCCAGTTCGGACATCTACATTTATGGTAGGTACAAAACTGTACTATGTCCTTCATGGATGCATCTGCAGTCATAACAACTGGGTAGAATACCATAGCCAACTAGGGAGGAGGATAAAACTAGATTATGGTGTGTTTAGGATCCCTTGCAGTACAGCAGTGGCAAACCCTGCTCGGGATCTGGAGTATAGAGGCAAATTATAATGCTTGGCAAATGTATGCACGGAGGTCCAAGTAGCCGCCTCAATAATGTCTTTGGTTGCCACTCCTCGTAAGAAGGCTGTGGTAGTGGCTGTTGCCCTTGTAGAATGAGGCCTTATGTTCTGTGGAATTGGTTTTCCATGGAAGGAGTAACAGAATCGTATGCAATTTCCTATCCATTTGGAGATTGTCTGTTTGGAAATAGCTTTTCCTTCCCTTCCTGTTGCATAGGCTACAAAAAGCTGGTCAGTCTTTCTGCTATTTGTTGTTCTGTCCAAGTAGTAGCGTACCTGTCTATGTACATCCTAGGTATGTTGTATTCTTTCCCTCTGTTTTGTGGGTTGGGAAGAAGGTAGGTAGGTGGATTGCCTGGTTTAAAGACACTCTGGATACCACCTTAGGCATAAATGTAGGATTAGTCCTCATGGACACTCTATCTTGGTGGAAGATTAGGAAGGCTTGCACTGCCATTAAGGCCTGTAGTTCTGAAACCCTCCTTGCTGAGGTAATTGCCAGTAGGAAAGCAGTTTTCCATGACAGGTGTTGTAGGTCTGCTGTTGCTGCTGGTTCAAAGGGTGATAGTGTCAATTTTTCTAGTACAAAGTTTAAGTCCCAAGCTGGTAATGGTGGTTTCCTTGGAGGTTTTACATTCTTGATTCCTCTGAGGAACTGCCTGAGCAAAGGGTGCGAAAAAACAGGTGGATCAAAGCTGTATTCTGCTGAAATAGCTGATGCATGTATCTTGATGGAGGAGTAGGAGAGGCCTGAATGAAGAAGTTCGGCCAGATACTCCAGAATGTTAGGCATATCTATGTTTGACACCTCTTTTCCTCTTTCAGTACTTCAAATGACAAACCGTTTCCATTTTCCAGCATAGTTCCTTCTTGTTGAAGGTCTGCGTGCTTCAAGAATAATGTCTAACTCTTTGGGAAAGTTCTGGATTAGCTGCTGCTATGTGATGTTCCATGCAGCCAGTTGCAACGTTTTTAGGTTTGGATGTATGATGCTGTAGTTGTTCTGAGTTAACATCAAAGGCATCAGGGGTATTGGCCACATATTGTTCCGAGACATGCTCCTCAGCAGTGGGTACCAGTGTTGTCTTGGCCAGTTTGGAGCTATCAGGATTATCCTTGGACGTTCTTCCTTGATTTTTAGTAGTACTTTGTGTATCAAGGGAAGAGGTGGGAATGCATATGCTGTTAGGCCTTTTCAGCTGAAGGAGAGCGAATCCACCTTCCATGCTAGTGGGTGGAATGTCCTTGTGCAGAATTTTTTGAGCTGGTGATTGAGAGGTGATGCGAATAGATCTATCTGAGGCATTCCCATTTCTTTGAGATGGTCTTGAAAATGTCCGGTGCAGCTTCCATTCGTGGGCATCTGATGTGGTTCTGCTTAGTATGTCTGCTAGAGTATTTTCTTTTCCCGGTACAAATATTGCCTGTAACTGGATGTTGTAGCTGAGTGCCAGGGTCCACCGCTCCAAAGTCATTCTGCATAGGGGTTTGAATGAGTGCCACCCTGTTTGTTGATGTACCACATGACTGTGGTGTTGTCTGTCCTTATCATCAACTGGCCCTCTTGGAGAAATGGTCTGAACTTTTGGATTGCCAGTTTTACTGCCAGCATTTCTTTTAGGTTGATGTGCAGGTGAAGTTGATCCTGTGTCCACAATCCTTGCACGCATTTGTCCAGCATGTGGGCCCCCCATCCTAGGTCTGAAGCGTCTGTTGTGATGGTCTGGCTTGCTTGACATCTGCGAAAGGGTAGCCCTGGATTTGACTGGCATGCCTGAGCCCACCATAGGAACTCCTGTTTTAAGCATGGAATTAGTTGGATTTCTGTTTCTAGGCTGTGCCTGTGTTGGGACCATAAATTCTTTAGGTACCACTGTAGTTTTCTCATATGTAGTCTGGCAAGTGGGACCAAGATTATGCATGATGCCATGAAGCCCAAGGCCTGTAGTACTTTTCTCGCTGTTAACTTGTTCAGTTTTGTTAGAGCCAAGAAGTAAAGAGGAAGTTCTTTTTGTTTTTCTGCAGTTAGGAATGCCATTTGTTTTACTGTGTCCAATTCCGCGCCCAAGAATGTCCTTGTTTGGGATGGTATCAGCCTTGACTTTTGTAAATTGACTGTGTAACCCAGTGCTTGTAGCAAGTAAATGACCCTTTGTAAATCTGTTGTCAGCTTGCTTTTGTTGTCCCCTTGTAGCAGGCAGTCGTCCAGGTATGGGTAAATTTGAATTCCCTGTAGTCTGCAATGGGCGATTACTGATGCCAGGCATTTTGTGAATACTCTGGGCAGTAGATAAGCCAAAGGGCAATGCTGAGAATTGATAGTGCTCTGATCCTGCAAGAAATCTGAGGTATCTTCTGCAGATTGGTCGAATGGGGACGTGCAGGTATGCCTCCTTGAGATCTAGAGTTACCAGCCAACACTCCTTGCCCAGCATGGGAAGAAGTTGCTGTAGGGTCAGCATTTTGAATTTTGGGACAATGATGTATGTATTTAGGGTGGACAGGTCGAGAATTGGTCTCCAACTTTTTCCTTTCTTGGCACTAGGAATAGTCTGGAGTAGAACCCTTTCCTTGCTCTGCTGTTGGCACTCTTTCCACAGCTCTCATGTTTGCTAACTGCATTATCTGTTGTAGAGCCTCTGTTTTTGATTTGGAGGTAGATTTGGCATTCCTCTTTTGACTGGTAAAGTGTGGAAGTGGAACCGGTAACCTTGATCTATGGTTTTAAAATCCACTTGTCTTTTGTTATATAGTGCCAGTTCTTTGCAAATAAGGTTAACTTTCCGCCTAGAGGTGCTGCTATTTGTTCCCTGGTAGGCGGATGTAGGGTTAAGTCACTGTGGCTGTGTTGATGTAGTGGCAGTGGTTGTGTCTGTGCCTCTGTTGTTGCCTTGCCACTGTCGTCCTCTGTAGGCACCTCCTCTGGATTGGTTTCTGCCTCTGGAACGTCTATTCCTGCCCCTTTGAGATCTTGTGGAGTCAGGAAAGGACCAATTTTGGCAGGCCAGTTCCTGCTAAACCTTGGGGGTTGAACCTGCAAGAAATCTTTAACCGTTTGAACAGATTTTGCCTTTTCTTCCATTTTCTTCATAACCTGCTGGGCAGGTGTACCAAACAAACTTGTCTTATCCATAGGAGCATCTAGCAACTTAGCTTTAACATGATCGGGTAAAGCTTGCTCCCTTAGCCATGCATGCCTTCTTATCACTGTGCCAGTCATGGCTGATCTAAATGAAGCCTCCAGTGCATCATAGCCACATTTTAAGGAATGGTTACTAACCTGTTGTATGTTATTTACCATTTCTAATACATATTTCTTATCAAGAGATTCATCAGTGGTTAGCTTTTGGTTAACTGATCAAGCATAAACTCTTGGTATTGTATCATGTGAAACTGACAGTTTAAAGCTCTAGCTGAGAGAGTAGCTGAAGTGTAAACCTTTTTGCCCCATCTGTCTAATGACCTTGCTTCCCTTTCAGAAGGAATAGGGTTTTAGCTATGGTCATGCTACTGCCTTGGGACCCTGGGATATAGTTTGGGTCTGCAAGTGGGGCCTTGTAAAGGTGGTGATGAGTGTCTGGCACCCTGTAAAACCTGTCTGGTTTGGCAGGGGCTGGAGGTAAAGAATCTGGTGCGGAGCAGACATCATTGAAAGCATCATCCACCACAGAGAGAACAGGAGGTATAGCTAAGGGCCTGTGCTGTGGAAGGTGCAGAAAGGTCCTAAGTCTTTTCTGGAGTCTGAAAAATCTTGTTGCTGCCATTGGAACTGCTCGCATGGCATGCAAGGTTTCCCAAAGGAGAATTCTTCTGGCGGGAAGCAGCTGGAATGGATTCTTCAGCATCAGAGTCTTCAAAATTGGAGAAAGGAGCCTCTGGCTGGTCAGTTATGTCTGATTCATCGGCAGAATCATCAGAGGACACTGGCTCAGGGGGCTCTGCCCTAGGTCTCTTCTCTGGGGCTGAGAGGCCCTGTCTGGGTGAGATTGAGATCCTCTAATTAATGAAATTAAATCTTCTGCCAGAGTAAGCATTTGAGAACTAGAAGAGGGCCTGGTTGTAGGGGGTTTAACAGGCACTGTTTTAGTAGTCTTGGCTGCTTTAGCCCTGGCGAAGGCCTTAATGGACATGGCTGCTGGAGGCCTAGCAGCACCACGTGCTGGGGTAGAGACATCCAAGGGAATAGTGTCTGATAAGTCAGTGGCAACCACCGTAGTGGGTAAAATTTCTGAGGCCGATTCAAGAGTGGTAGCAGGGGCCACAGTTGTAGAGATAGATTCAGCTGTACTTTGATCAGTTTTCTCGGTTTCAGCCGAAACCGAGACACTCGCGGTTTGCTTAGCCATGGTTTCGGCCGAAACCGCGGACCGCGAGTGTCGGTCTTTATCTTTGCGTTTTTTGGCAGACTGGGTAGTCGGAGGGTCCGACGGCATAATGTACGCAAAATCAGAACCGAAAAACTGTTCTGTAAACTCAGACCGACGCCTAAGCGTTCGTCGGTTGAAAGAAGCACAGGCCGAACAGGCTGCTACGTCGTGGGCTGGGCCTAAACAAGGCAGACAATAAGAGTGGAAATCTTTATGAGGTATTTGTTTCCCACAGGTTAAACAATTATTAACTTTTTCTGACATCGGCTGAGGCAAGAAAGAGTCCCCAACGGGTACTTAGCTTTAGAAGTCTTCAAGTAGTATTCGTAGAAGTAATCTCTGGATCCGACCGACCGGCACTTGCGAACAGCTTCTGCTTCGGGCGCCACGCGGCAAGAAAGACTGGGGAAAATGGCGTCGGCTGATGCCTTTATACCCGAAGACCAACAGAGATGACGTCGGGTGAAGTGCGACATCAGCCGAAGCCGGACCCGGACTTTGGAATCCGGCCGACTGAAGGGCTGCCTGACGACAGGACAACCCAGTTGTTATGACTGCAGATGCATCCATGAAGGACATCCCATCTGTGATTACTGCAGCTGTATGCACGATGAACATCAGTGGTGATAAGGAATCATCCCACAATATCACCCTTTGAATTTTTATCACTGGGATAATTTATCCTTTATCATGGCTTAGTTGCAAAATGGTTTGTCACTGTTTCAAGGTCACTGTAATGTAATTAATCAATGCAGGGTACATCTTGTACATCTGTAAGCATTCCTTCAACCATGAATGTAGGATGATGTCAAATGTGTTTTGTAATCTATCACTGCCATACTTAATATGGCTTTCTTTTGTTACTCTCTTGTTCTAGTGTCATGATTGAGTTTTCTTCTAAATGACTATAAACTCTGTTGCCATCACTTCCACTATATAGTTTATACACTTGCTGGAAGGCAAGTTATCAGTCTACAGTTTTTAGGATACCTTGCAGGTTCACTCTTAAGGAGGAGTATCATTTTTCTTGTTGTTAACCAAGTTGGTATCTGTTCGAAGTGTGTGTACAAGTAGTTCTTGCTTAGGGCTAAATCGTTGTGTAATGTTAATACTTTTAGTCGTTACGTATCGCATCCAGGCCTGGTGTTTTCTAGTTAGGAAACTTTCTTAATTTTGTTTAAATTTCTCTGGCCGTTACTTCATCCCATTTGGTATCCCATACAGCTGAATTTCTTGCTCCAAAATGTGTTTATGTCTTTTTTAGGTGGCGTTTATTCTTTTTGATTTGCTTCCCAAGTCTCTATAAAACTTTTTTGGATCACCAATGAATTGCTTATTTTGTACTTTTCCTCTATACTTATCTGCATATCTTCTCAGTTTTTCTGCCTGTGTTGATATCTTTAGTTTATTATTTCCAACAGCTTATGACAAATCCTTGTCTATTATAATACTGAACATTGCTTTTATCACATCTTTCCAAGTATTTTGGTTGATCTGTTCCCTCTTCTATACTCATCTAAGTGACGCTTCTTGTCTTAATTACTTTGTAGTTTTCTCTATTTGATACTTCTATGATGGCATTTGATTTCTTCCCTTCCTTTCCCTTACTGCCCTATACTTTTCTGGTAAGACTTTATCTGTTATTACTTCTGCTATACAGTAATACATCCTATTTACTGCTGTTATGTCACATGAATTTTTGTTAATAGTCTCGATACTGGGTTCATTTGTTTTATCAGACTTCTAACATTTTTGGGTCTTATTAACATTCTGCAAACTATTTTTTTCATCAATCTTAATATGTCTATCCATCTCTATTAAATCAAGCAACTCTTCCCTTGGATATTTTTCTTCTAAACTGAGGACGCATTCTTTATTCGCCATTTCCTGCTGGCATTCTAAAGAAAGTTCTAGAACATCTTCCTGTGACATTCTCTTGAGCTGCATCCTGCTTTATCCATTGCTCTTTCATATGGGAACTCACTGGCCTATCACTCCACAACTCAGACAGTGCCACAGTTGCTACAGTTTCCTGTTCCTTCCCTTACTATGGCTCCTTCATGTGGCAACTGATCAGATACTTCCTGTTCCATCTGTTTCTCCTTAATCTGGGGACTCACTGTTCCATCATGCTGTGACATTACCACAGTTAGATTTTTTTACACTAAATCCTTCACTTCACAGGTAATCCATAACTTCAGTTTTTATTTCTTTAACTTCTCCATTGCTAATCCCCTTTTCTACTTCCCCTTTGTTTTATTATTTTTTGCAATGTAAAATTTTCCATATCTAGATGTCTTTTCCTGTATTCCTCTTCAAATATCTTTGGTACTGCTGTTTTTGTATTGATTAGTTTCATCATCTCCTTACATAAACATTGCACCATATTAAATCTCTTTCTTTCCCATGTCCATATTTCCTCTTCAGGAGTCTCCCATTCCACTGTCTCTCCTTACGTTGGGGACTCACTGTTCCACTTTGCAGTGACATTACCTGTGTTGAATTTTCTACACTAAATCCTTCAACTTCACAGGTATCCCATAACTTCAGCTTCAATTTGCTTAACTTGTACTTTACTAATCTTCTGTTCCAAGTTCCCCCTTTGTGATCTTATATTTTATACTGTGAAATGTTCTATACCTGGGTACCTTTGCCTGTTTTTCTCTTCAAATATCTTTGGAGCTGACTTTTTTGGTTTGATTAGTTTGGCTTTCTCCTTTGCATTAATATTACACCATATCAGATCTCTTTTTCCACGTTCACATTTCTTTTTTATACCTTTCAAAAATTTCTAGGTTTTGTTCTTTATATTTTCACACTTCCCCAGTTGCTTCTTTTTCCTAACGGCCCAAGGTTTCTGGGTCTGTATAGAATATTTGTGTAAATTCTTACCATAACCATAGACGTCCTTTTCTTCCATGTTGCAGTACACATACTGTGGGATTTCCAGTCTTCAGGTGACCCAATGTCAGCTCCTTATACAAAAGCTTAAGCCTGGCTGCCCTAGGTGCGTGGGACGACACACATAGGGCCATAACCTTGGAGTATAAATGTGACGTCAGCATGCACAGATCTCAGAACTTGAAGCCCAGAGATGACACTAAGGCCAAGGAGAAGCAAAAGCAAATGTCCTTGCAAGGCTCTAATGAGTGGCCTACAGTGAAGGTATACCCTACAGAAGATAGAGTCTATCAGGGGGATGGAGGGGGGGGAAGGAATACTGCAACATGGAAGAGAAGGACATCTATGGTTATGGCAAGATTTTACACAGCTATTCTATGTCCTTCTATTACCATGTTGCAGTATTCATACTGTGGGAGAGTACCACAGCTAGGAGGAAGTCCTTCTATTACCATGTTGCAGTATTCATACTGTGGGAGAGTACCACAGCTAGGAGGAATGTTGGGAGGTGGCAGAGGTGGAAAATTCTAGGAATCCTTGCAGGATTGCTCTGGCAAACCCTGCAGTGGCCCTAGATACCTGGTCCAGCTTGTAGTGCTTGGTGAAAGTATGGACTGTGGACCAGGTGGCTGCCTCCAATATGGAAGCTGTGTCTAGTCCTTTCATAAAGGCCTTAGAGGTAGCCATGCCTCCGGTAGAATGCGCTCGCACTCCTTGAGGCAATGGTTTGTGATGAGAGTAGGAAAAAAGGATGGATTTTCTGATCCAAGAGGAAATAGTTTGTTTGGAAACTGCCTTACCCAAGGCCCTGGGATGGAATGAAATGAAGAGTTGGTCATATTTTCTGAAAGACTTGTTTTTTTCCAAGTAGAATCTCAGTTTCCTATGTACATCTAGGGAATGGAGGATCCTCTCCCCAGAGTTAGTAGGAGAGGGGTAGTAGGTGGGTGGGTGAATGAACTGGTTTAAGAAAAGTTCATTAACTACTTTGGGCATAAAGGAGGGGTTAGTGTGTAGGGAAACCCTGTCATTATGGCAGGTGGTATAAGGAGGGCAAGCCATCAGAGCCTGTAATTCAAACACTCTTCTAGTAGAGGCAATGGCCACTAAAAGGATGGTTTTCCATGTGCACATTTGCAGAGATGCTGTGCTGGCTGGCTCAAAAGGGGGTAGGGTAAGCTTTTCTAGTACAAAGTTGAGATCCCAGGGAGGAGGAGTGGGCTTTCTAGGTGGTCTAATGTGCAAGACCCTTCTCAGGAAAGTTTTACATCCAGTCTAGAGAGAAGAGGTGGCTATAAAGGCAAGCATACAGAAATGGCTGAGAGATGGACTTTAACAGAAGAGTAAGCTAGTCCCTCCTTAATGAGTCTGCGGGTATAGTTCAGGACCAGGGGAGGATCTGCTGGAAATGTGTCCTTATTTGTCAGAGAACACCATTTCAAGAATTTCTGCCATTTAGACAAATAGTACTTTCTAGTTGTTGGTTTCCTGGCCTCCCTCAGGACAGAGAGCACGTCTTCTGACTAGTGTTGTCTAAAAGGGTTCAAAAGTTGATCACCCACAGAGTTAGTTGCAGTAGAGACAGTTGTGGATGCAGGAGGGATCCCTGTTGCAGAATTAGTAGGGCCACCTGGTGGGGTAACTTGTGGTGATTACCCTTGGCTAGTGAAAACAGATGGGGGAACCAGTGTTACCTTGGCCAACAGGGAGTCACCAGCAAGATATTTGGGTGTTCCTTCTTGATTTTCAGAAGGACTCTTTGAATTAGAGGGGAAGGGTGGGAAGGCATACAAGAACATTCCTGCCATGAAAAACTGAAGGCATCCACTCTCCAGGCTAGAGGTGAGTGAGTCCTGCTACAAAATGTTTTCAGTTGTCTGTTTTGGGGGGAGGCAGACCGATCCAGTTGTGGTGTGCCCCACTGGTGGACTATGTGTAGGAAGGTATCCCTGTGTAATATCCATTTGTGTTGCAGAGACATGGTTCTGCTGAGCAAGTCCGCTTGCTTGTTTTCCTGAGTGGGGATGTATGAAGCTTTCAGGAAGAGGTTGTGTTTTGCTGCTATCTTCCAGATTAGAATGGTAATCCAACATAACTTATATGCCTTTGTCCCTCCTTGTTTGTTTAGGTACCACATGACAGTTGTGTTGTCTGTCACAATGTGGAGTAATCCTGGATGCAGCATGGAAAGGAAAACTTTTACAGCTAAGAGGACAGCAGTCATCTCCCTGACACTGATGTGCTGTTTTTGCATGGCAGGGGTCCAGCATTGCTGTACCATGTAAACCCTTCAGGGTTGCTCCCCATCCTAGGTCTGATGCATCTGTGTGAATAGACTGGGAAGTGGGAGGGAGTTGAAGAGGAGCTCCCTGGTTGTTGGAAACCTGCTGAATCCACCACTTCAGTTCTAATTTTAGACAGAGCAGCAGGGGGGATGAGTTTGTCTAGAGGTTGTTGGCTCTGGGACCAAACAGTCTTAATGTACCATTGGAATTTCCTCATGTGCATCCTTGCTAGTGACAGCATGGGAATGGTGGTAGCCATGAGGTCTATAGTTTGGAGACACTGTCTTGCAGTGAGATGTGATTCTGTCAATAGACTTAGAAAATGGGAGAAAAGGGCTTGTACCTTGTCTGGAAGTAAGAAGGATTTCATTAGATCTGTTCTGATTCTGCACTGCAGGAAAACCTTGTCCTGTTGTTGGAGGAGAGAGGATTTTTGGAGGTTGAGAGTGAAATCCGGGTGGTTTAAGAGGGACATGGTGAATTGGAGATTTGCCCGAAGGGTGGACTGTGAGTCTGCCAAAATGAGAATGTCATCCAAGTAAGGGTAGATATGAATTCTCTTGGTTCTGTAATGGGTGATGGCTGGGGCCATGCGCTTTGTAAAAACTATGGGTGCCGCAGACCAACCAAAAGACAATGCAGTAAATTGAAAATGAGAAGAGGGCCTAGAGAAGTGTAGAAACCTCCTGTGGGAAGGTTTGACTGGGATGTGCAGGTGCAGGATCCCTCTTGATGACACAGGTATGCATCCTTTAGGTCCAGGGTAACCATGAAGGCTGGAGATGGAATGAGGGGTAAAAGAGTTTGAAGGGAGAGCATATTGAAGGAGTGAACCTGTAGGAATAGGTTTAGGTAAGAGAGATCCAGGATAGGTCTCCAGGGGCCATCCTTTTTTGGGACTAAGAAGAGGCGGAAGTAGAAGCATTGCCCTTCCTGACCTAATGGAACTGGTTCTATTGTTCCTTGGGAGAGTAGTTCCTGCAGGATGGGAGGCAGTAGAGGGAGTTGATTTCTGGGAGGGAAAGGAATTTTTATTGGAGTAGGCTTTTCTTTCCAGGAAAGAAAGTATCCTTTTTGGATGATGGAAAGAACCCACCAATCTGTAGTGATGGTTCTCCAAAAAGGGAGGCATTGGGTAAGGCGGGCAGACAGGAGCACTTGGGCAATGCAGTCATGCAGAGGAGGGTCCCCCTCTATCTGGAAAGGGCTGTTTGTTGGGGGTTGTGGTTGAGGGGGTCTGGGATAAGGTTGTCTCCGAGATCCCCTCCATGGTCTGGCAGTAGAGATTCTAGAAGTGGACATCGCCCTTCTAACAAAGGATGTTTTAGCTGGGTAGTTCCTGTAATATCTGGGCACTGGGAACACCAGCAAGTGCTTAATGTCCTGCAGTTCCTTGTTTTTTTTCTTGCAAGTTTTTAAAAAGTTCTGCAGCATTTTTGCCAAAGAGAAGGTTGTTATCCAAAGGAGCATCCATGATCTTGGCTTTAAGTCATCTGGCAGAGGTTGTAGCCTGAGCCAGGAGTATATGCGCAAGGTGGAAGCAGTGGCAGCAGATCTGCCAACTGCTTCTGCAGCATCACAGCTGCAGCAGATAGAGTGTGTGGCTACTTGGGTGGCCAGTGACAATTTGAAGGAAATGTCAGACTCGGCTGGTCAGTCCAGGGTGCTAGTCAACGAGGTGGAGGCCTAAGAAACTAGGTCTAGGGCATACTTCACCATGTGGATTTGGTAGTTTATAGCCCTGAAAGCCAAGGTAGAGGTGGTGTATACCTTCTTCCCCATCCTGTCCCTGGTTTTGCTGTCTTTTATCAGATGGCAGTAGGGAGGCAGAAGGCAGTTGTCTAGATTGTCTGTCTGGGGATACTGCAATAACAGCTGGGTCGGCCAAAGGTGGTTTTATGAGAAACGTGTAGTCATCAGGGACTTTGTAAAACCTATCTGACCTCTTAGGGGCAAGGAGGTTGAGAATCTGGGTCTTGGAAACCGACATGAAAGCGTCCAAGAAAGCTGGGAGTACTGGAGGGATAGCTGAAAGAGAAGGGGAGTCAAACTGTAGAAGCTCAAAGTATCTTTTCAGTGTGTCAGAGACTAAAGAAGTATCCCACTTGAAATACTCTTTAATTTCTGAGAAAGTCTCCCCAAATGCTAAGTCCTCAGGTGGGGAGTCCCCGTCACTAGACTCCTCTTCAGGAGAGTAATAGTCAATGGGGAGAGGCAATCTGTAGAACATAAGAGACAGATTCCTCAGTGGAGGAATAAGTGTTCTGGGTGACTGTAGGCTGAGCAGATGCTAAAGGCAAGGAGGAAGCAGCAGCTGGCCTAGGACTCAGTACAGGGTTGCTGGTGGGAGTAGGGACTGTAGGCCTAAGAGCCACAAAGGCCTTCATCAAGGAAGAAGTAAAGGACTCCCAGTCTGGGGCTGTCAGAGGCATATTTAGTTTTCTGCTTTCTTTTAGGAGGAGGGTGCATCTGGGTGGGTAACGGAAGTTGGCGAGACATCCGAAGGCAGAGCGTCATCTAGAGAAGGCCTGCAAAGCTTGGCCTTCTTCCACAGCTGTTTGGCTTGGGCGGCCAACTCGGGATCCATCCTAAGCATGAGACGTTTAAGCCTTTGGTTTTCTAGAAAAACATTTAATGTGGACAGATGGCTGCATAAGGTCTTGAGTACGAATGATTGGCAAATAGAGTGGGCCTTGGGGTTGTGCTCCTTACCTAAGCAAAAGACACAGCGGTCGTGGGAGTTTTTTTGCAAATCTAGCACCCGCAACTACATTTACTCTTTTTCTCTGACATCGGCTAGAGAAAAACTACAGCAACCAAGCTAAAGCTTAAGCACAAAAAGGCAAAAAACCCCAGCAGGGTACTTATCTTTAGATGTCTTCGAATGTAGAAGCAAAGAAAGTTCTGAGGTCTGTGCGTGCCGACGTCACATTTATACTCTCAAGGTTATGGCCTTACGTGTGAAGTCCCACGCACCTACGGCAGCCAGGCTTAAGCTTTTGTATAAGGAGACAACGTCGGGTTGCCAGAGGGCTGGAAATCCCACAGTATGAATACTGCAACATGGGAATAGAAGGACATAATATTTTTCATGAATCTGTTGTATTAGTGAACAGAAATTTGCATTTGAAGCTTTTCACAGTTGTTCTTGTGCCAGTATATTTTTTTCCTCTAATTTCTCCCTTAGTCTTTCTGAACATCTTCTATCCGGAAATTCCAAGCTTCTTGCATAACAGTAGAAATACATAATATCTTTCTCATCCTCAGTGGTACACTATCATCATTATAGATACTTTTTGGCCTATCAGTTTTTGTGGACTACTACTTTCTTCTAAACAGGGGAGCCATCTTCCCCCTGAGCCTGGGTTTACCCTATTGTAGTAATACTTCCGTGTCTTGAGGACTCTGTTATCATTTTTAAACTCCTGGCACCAATGTACCTACCAGGATTGGGCACTTTTTTTTTATCCTGGGACTTGTCCACCCAGCTGTCTTTAGTTTTTTTTAACCTACTTCTGTTCATGACACATGCTATATAAAATACACTCTAAATCACCATTTGTAAAACAGGGTCCACTTCATGAAGGTACTCACCAAGACTTGAGGATGAATTAAATTCCAGCAATACTATTTTGCTTTGCTTTCTGATTTTATTGTCTCTTCATCCAGACCCCAGTGCTCCTTTTTGGGACATTAGATTACTGTGCAGATCTGACTAAGAGAATGATATCCAGTTGCAGCTATATTTTGCAGTAATAAGCATTATGATGAATACATTAAACTTTTTTGAGGCATGTACTGCAGGCATCTGGTGCCAAAACGATAACAGAGTTAAACAGGGCTGGCTTTCCAAAAACTAGGTAATGGGGTATTATCAGCAGACTATTTTGTCAGTAGCAGAAAACAATAACTGGATTTACCCCTATAGCAGACTAAATGGTTTGCAGCAAATAACCTCCACCACGCAGGCACTGATTCTGAAAAACATGCACAATGTTCTAAAGCAGTGATGGCTAACATTTTGGCCTCAGTGTGTCAAAACTTCGGAAAATGCATATCTCGACTCTGCTGGCGTGTCACCTCCCCCCACCCCCCCAAACAAAAGAGAAACAATTTTTTACATATTCATTTATTTAAAAAAAAAAAACAGTCCAATCATGTGTGATGCCATGTATTATAAAAATAAAAGAAAAATCAGTTACTTACAATAGAGAAAACTATATGCGCATTGATAATTGGGCTTAAAACAGTGCACCAACAATTGCCCTCCCTTTAGTAGCAATTTTAAATTGAACTGAAAAAAATATAGAACACGTTGCATTTGATTTTATTAACATCAATTAATGACTTTTGTTGCTGAGCTTTAATAGACAAGTGCAGGGTCACACATTTCTTGTATTTTTGTTCATTCAGTTTCTTTGGTAACTTGGATGTTGGTGAATGCTGTTGTCTCACCCAAAATGTCATGGGCGTGTCACCTTTGACACGCCTGTCACAGGTTCACCATCACTGTTTTAAAGCACTGTGTGAAGTGTGTATACTATGTTTTTTATTTTTTACTCTGGAGAATGTAAGGAATTTTAATCTATACTTCTGCCAAGAGTACTGGCAAAGAGAAAGGGATAGAGAGATGTTAAGTGAAAGCCCAGCTGTTGTAGAGTTTTTAGCAGAGTCTAGAACATAAGCTAATGTTGAAAAGGGGGATATTAGTAGGGCAAACAAAATATTGCATGATAAATATAACACTTAATTAGAGAAGGTTAGAAAAAACTGGAAAGAGATACTGGAATGGTAATTTATAAAGGAACAATGAGAGGATGAGTATGCAGCGAAGTCCAGAATGTTTAGGATTTTTGTTTGGAAGTGTTTGCTTAGGTATTTTTATACCCCAAAAAGACCTGAGAATTTTTCCTCAGGTTGAGAAATAATCCTGGAGATTTGTTAGGAAAGACAGAGGTAACTGGGAACATGTTTTGGGAACATGTTTTTTGGGAGTGCAATGAGTTGACAGATTTTAACAACTCACTACAGAGTACTTTGACAAAAATGCTGTGGGTGCAAATGGTTCTAACTAAGGAAATTATACTTCTGGGACACTGGATGTGAATTGCTTTGACATAGTAAAACTATATTACATTTAATGCAATTGATTGCCAAAAAAGCAATTACCACAAAATAGAAACAAAAATCTAAAAATAACCAAAATACTAAAAATGTAAAGGAGATAAAAGAACTGGAGGTAGATGCTTAGAAAAGGGGAAGGACAAATTACATAGAAATAAACTAAATTTGTGGTAATAATACATGCAGAATAATGTTTAGGAGGATGAGTGAGATATCACCAGTTAAATAGCCCTTTACCACATTGATGAACATTTATTTACTGATAGTTGTTTACTGGGAAAGTCAGACTGGGCATAGGTGTTTTTTTTCAGTGGAGGTCTGAGAAGAAAAGCTCCAAGTTAACATATTTAATGCAATCAATATTTACAACAAATTTTATGATGCATGTTTAGTGAATACATAGCATATTAGTCAGTATAATAAAATTATGATATTCACAAACATTAATATACAAGCACTGTATTGAGAATTTACAGACAGAAGAGTGGTGTACAAGACAGGTAGGGTAATATAAGAAATACATTTGAGTGAGGGGATAAGCAAGTTTAAGCGTTGATCTTTAGTAAGTCTTTGGGAAGTTCCTACAAGCATTACAGTGGAATTTTTCAGTGTGTAAAAACAGCTTATTCCGTTGAAGTCAGTATCAGATGGCTGTTAAAGTACTACATTGGGTCAGAAGCCATACCATTTATGTGTAAGAATATCACAGATCAGTTTTTCAAAAAGTTTTGCCAATGGGTTAATTTTTGGCTCTGGATCAATGGTCATTAGCAATCTTAAAGATCAAGTGCAAAAGTTTTTTTTAACCATTTATTTTTAGTACAATTATGACCTCATCTTGTAAAGTGGGATTGAGTTACTTCAGTGGGCATATATTTATTAACTTTAAGAAACTGGTGTTTTTGTTTACTGTATGCTGAGCAGCAAATGGCCAATTATTTCCTGATTCCATGTCATCTAGTGCCTCCTCTCGATGATGTGTTAAAAGTGGGGAGAAAGCATTTTGTAGTGGATTGGCATATTTTTCACAGCTTGCAACAGATTTTACTGCAAAGTAACCAGAATGCTGCACAGTCACTCAGAAAATAAAAATAAAGAAAGAAATAAGTGAAAAGTAGCAAAAGTAAGAAGGAACATAATACTATTCTTAGTAAGATGCATAATGCTTAGCATGCAATGTACTAAAATGGATGTAAAATTAATCACCGTCTACCAACAGACCTACTCTACAGTGCATTTGTATGTTATATCCCAAGGAATTTGTGCTGAAGTGAAAGCATTTACAATAATTTGCCTATCTCTGAAAATGAAAATGCAGTAAAGTGATCATTCCAAAGTAAGCAACTGTATTACAGTGCGCTAGAGTACGTGTTATACCAAAATATCTAATATCTTTTACATCTGATAATCCCCTAGAGGAGTACTTAATTTTGCTTTCTGTCCAAACCTCTCAGCTGTCCCTGGTTTTGCCTCATAGGATTGCCCTGTCCTTATAAAGGTGCTGAATTTCTGGTAATTCACTGAGAATTACGGTCATTCAATAATGCCAGACAAACGTTTCAAGCTTCCTATTGTACAGAAAATGCATGTTGATGCAAAACCTATTGTTCTATTAACCAATTAAATCAATTAGAGACTTATTTAAAAACTGTTCCTGATTTGCTTCTTTGTACTTCCATTATTTCTGGTTATGTACAGATTCTTAAAGAACTTGAGAGGTATGCAGTTATCTGTCCAACAGTTGTGTTTTTAGCCACTTTCAAAGATGGTAAAGCACTTTACTCTCCAATGGTTTCTCCTCCTTTTCTTTCTTTCTTTTCTTCTGTAACTGCTATTCTTGCCAAATCCAGAATGTATGTGATTTGCATATCCAAAGTTTTCTGCTAGATAGTGATCAATCCATTGGTAGACAATACAAGGATTTATTAGTTTTACATCTGTTTTACTACACTATTTGACAAGCACTATACACCACACTAGAAATCGTATCGATGTCCTTCCATATCACTGTTGCAGTATTTATTCATTATAGAAAGGCTGTCCCACCGTGGGCAGCCCGTCACTCGGCCAGTATAAATGAGCTTAAAAGAGATCTTGTTTGTACCATATGTCATATTTATGCTCCCTGCACATAACGCAGGGCATAAAAGGGATGTACTGATGCAGCTACCTATAACTTCTCTTGCTGCCAGTTTGAACACAGTTTCTGCAAATTGGTTTGAATGCTTCTGTTGCTGTAATGAATATTTAGCAACACCAGATAAGCGTCCCATTGGGGTTATTTTTATTTTACTATCTTGGTCTTGTATTTTATATCATTACCTACAGTTCATGTCATCCAAGAGGGGAAAATGTCAGTGTGGGCAGAAGATTCCCTATAAGGATCATCGTGAACAGTGTGTTGTTTTGTCTGGGCACTTGCCATGACCATACCTCTTGTAGTATCTGTACAGCATTTGTGCTTAAGACACTCACGATTTGTCTTCCCTGGCCATTTATTGTGAAAATCAATGGCTTAGATAGTTAGCCCAGGGTAACATGGTGGAATCCTTTAACCCAGAGATCCTCCTGCTATGTAAGAAGGCAAAAAAGTCTTGACCGGATACTTTAGCTGTCCAGCCTACATCGGACATCCTTCTAGAAACAGGTAATATATTTCTGTAGGTCATTCGGTGTTTATGTCGGATTCCTCTGCCATGACTCCACAGGATGCCAGTATGGATCTGTCTTTTCATATATTTTCTGAGGCTTGCAGGCACCAGCTCCAGACGTTGAGGGGGAACACAGTTGGCTATCTCAGAGAGTCCTTGAGGAATTCTGCAGATATTGGTCAGGGAGGAAGTTCTGGATTCCCTTCTCCAATCTTGCCCAGGGTCGGAACCCCTGGCATTTGTTAGGGCTGATATCCTTGTAAGAAAAGACAAAAACTGAAGCATGTTTTGGTCTGTCAAATGGATCCTCAAAGGGAATGGCAAGAGTTTACTCAGTGCTTATTCTCTGCCTTAATGACCCTGAAGACTCCTCAAGGGGTTTCAGTACCAACTCCTCCTTGAACCTCTACCCCTTCTAAACTGTTTAGGGAACCAGATTCCTCATATGAGGATTCCTTGTCTGGTAGGAGTTATGTCCTGTTCTTCACAGATGCCTTCGCCTTTGGCTTATGATTCTAATGAAGAGAAACCTGTTAACCCAGAGTCTCTTTTTGAGGAATTGACCTTTGGTGGCACAATTGCTAGGATATCATGGAATTCTTTCAGTGGGATTCTTCTCACGTGTCTGATATTCAGAGAAGATATTATGAGTTGCTTCAAGTGGATACTCCTAAACCATTTGCAGTTCCTCCTGTGTTGGCTGCCTTGTTAGATACTTTCATTGCAGCTTCTAAGTCCCCTGATTCTCAGCTTCCTGCTCCTAAGAAACCTGACAGGTTCCATAAGGTTTCTGAGGATTGTCTATTTTTACTTACATGTCCTTCTGCTGACCCTGCTTTGGTGTCAGTCCCTTCTGACAAGCCTTCTAAACTTTTGCCCTCTTTCACCTTTGCCTTCCGATAAGGACAGCAGGGCAATGGACAGGACTGACACGAAAGTTCACATTGTTTCTACTTTGGACTTTAGAACTATTAATTATAGGTTCATAGGTAGGTATTAGGCTATCAGCCCAAGGGTCTACGTAAGCCTAGCCAACAAGGTTCCCTGACCTACGCCACCCAAGAAAATTATTTTCCTGTGCCACTGTCGAGCAGAGACACAGAAGTGATCCCCGGGGTGTATTTCCTATTTCCCATCCACTCATCAAGATTTTTCTGGAAGAGTGCTAATGAAGAACTTTGCTTAACAAAGATGGGTAGCCTGTTCCAGAGTATGGGAAGTCTCTGGGACAGGAATCTATGCCTCCAGCATGTCCTGTTTATTGTGGTGACAAGGTTGCGGTCCCTAGAGCATGTAGCTCGGAGGGATTGGGATTTCTTTAAGTGTAGCATGTCCAACAGCTCTGGGTTTGACATAGCTTTATATGTTAGGCAGAGATCATCTCGAAGCAGGCGATATGCTACGCAGTAAAGCTGGAGTTTTTTGAGGTGGTCAGTGTAGGACATTTGTTTGAGGCCAGTAATCCTCTTTATGAGGTACTTCTGTGGCCTTTCCAGCTGCTTCAGATGTCTTGTGAGGTACATTCCAAAAGGGGCATTGTACTCTATAATGGGTCTAATGAGTGTCGAGTAGAGGGGAACAATGACCTCTTTTTTCCTGGATGAGAACCCTTTTATGATGAGGTGTACCACGTAGAAGGACTTCCTGACTACTGTGGCGATGTGACTATAAAAGGAGAGACTACTGTCCACCTGGGTCCCAAGGTCTCATCACGCATTCGGCGTTAAGTAAATTGCTGCCTATGTGGTAGTTCATGGGTACAGAGTTTTTACCAAAGGGGATGGACACTGCACTTTTTGGCATTGAGCTTGAGGCCATGGCTCTGACACCAGGCATCTGTCTCAGCGAGGCCCTTCTGTAGGATGTCCATATCATTTGGGGACTTGACTATGGCTCCTAGTTTGTTAGCCCAAGGCCTT
Organism: Protopterus annectens; assembly: GCF_019279795.1. Lineage (NCBI taxonomy): Eukaryota > Metazoa > Chordata > Ceratodontiformes > Protopteridae > Protopterus > Protopterus annectens. The sequence goes on from NC_056744.1 coordinate 482,321,707, forward strand.
CTGTGTTAGCCTGTACTTCAGAGAAGTAGATACCAAACAGGAGAGGTCCCAGGATGGAACCCTATGGTACTCCACTTGTCACTGCTTTGAGGTCAGATTTGGAGTCTGCAACTTTTACAGTCTGGGTTCTGTCAGTGAGCCAGTTGGCAACCCATCTTGTGACGTAGGGATTTATACCTAGTTTAGTGAGTTTAGCTATAATTCCAGAATGGGGAATGGTGTCGAAAGCCTTGTCAAGGTCAAAATAGGCTGTGTGATCCACCTTACCCTCATCTACAACTTTGGTGACTGCCTCAAAGAAGTCGATCAGGTTCAGGAGGCATGATCTGCCTTTCACAAACCCGAACTGGGTGGGATCCAGAATTTGGAGGTTACCAATGTCTTTTTGTTTATGAGTTCCATGATGATACGTTCCATGGCCTTGCAGACCAGGCTCGTCAGGCTAATAGGTCGACAGTTCCCGGGATCAGTGGTGGCTCCCCCTTTGTGGAGTGAGATAACTGTTGCTGTGCGCCATTCAGTGGGCACAAAGCCTGATGCGAGGCTATTACTGAACATGGTGCTTAAGTGGGGAGCCAGTTCGTTCTGAAGTTTGCATAAAATGCAGTCTGGGATGTTGTCCGGTCCCATGGATGCTGTGCTTCTGGCTTTAGAGAGTACAGCTTTTACCTGCGTAGTTGTGATTACAGGGACTCTGCATTCTTCCTGTATAGATATGGGCCCTTTAGGGGGGTGAGAGCGGGGTAAAGTTAGCACTGAACCTCTCTGCCAGGATGTTGGCAATATCAGTTGGTTCTGTAATTTTCTTGCCTTTGTGCTGTAACTCAGAACAGATCTGGGTGTTGCCATCGAGATTCTTGACATAGCTATAGAATGCTTTGTAGCTGTCCTTGGAAGTAGTGGCGATTTTGTTTTCGTAGCTAGCTTTAGAGGATCTTATCAGGGATCTTAGCTTCTTACTGTGGCTGACCAGGGAGCTCCTCCACTCATGGGATTTTACTCTCTTTTGCAACAGTTTCTTCCTTCTGTTGTACAGTTTGTTTATGGCAGGGGCCACCAGATTGCATGGATGTCATGAAGTTCACCACTTCTGTCTTAAGAAGCATGAAGTTGGCTTTGGAGAAATTTTTTACTGTGGTTTCCTTAATGGGGGGTGGGGGCAGGCGGGATGTGGATATCAAGGGTGATTAGCTTATGGTCGGATCAGGCCAACGAGGAGTTGATTTCAGGTGTGGAACACCGGTCACTCATGTTGGTAATGACTAGGTCTAGGATATTGTTACCCCTGGTGGGGGTGTGGATAAGTTGATCCAGGGCATTGGAGTTTATGAATTCCAGAAAGCGTTGAGCTAAGGAGTTGGTACACGAGTAGTTTTCCCAGTTAATGGTGGGGTAGTTGAAGTCGCCCATTATTAGGGTGTTTGGTTGAACCCTAATATTTTCCAGTAAATCAAGAGGAGTGGGAATCCTGGGGCATGGTGGAGGATCTGTAGCAAGCTACAATTTGGATTGCAGTTTTGTCCAGAGTTAGTTGCACTTGGATAACCTCGGATGCATTATGCTAAGCAACTAGCCTGGAGGTGTGGATATCCTTAATGAATATGGAGACACTTCCGCCTTTATCAGACCCACATGACCAGGTATGCACTGGCATTGAATGCTCAGGCTTGTCAGTTATCTTTGCCCTCCGTGATTCTAATGGCAAATCCTCTACCTTATCTTTTTTAGGTTCTGATTCTCAAGTGGCTTTCCACTTTAAGTGTAGCTATGATGCTGCTGACGCCTCTTCTAGGGCTGCGGCGTTCGGGTCTGTCATGAGGCATTATTCTTGGCTTCATCACCAGTCTCGACCGGAGGACATAAGACCAAGTTGTTAGATGTTCCTTTGGATAATATTCATCTTTTTGGGACTGCTGCTGTTGTCTCTAAGAGAAAGGCAAAACCTTGCAAAACTTTAAACATATTTTTGTCTCTCCTATCTCCAAGTTCCAGCGGAATTATCCTTCTAGGTCTTCTTTTGTTGACAGGAAAGGTGGGACCCCTCTGCTACGGCTTCCCACATTTCTGTAGTCCAGAAGCCTCCTTTATCTATTAAGCCTGCTTCTCTTTGACAATTTGCCCCTTGTTGCCTTTAAACTAGGTTCCTTTGTTTCTTTGTCGCTCCCTTTGTCTTCCAAATTGGTGTCTCAACACTTCAGACATTTGGGTTCTTTCTATGAGTCATCAGGGTTACTTCATGGTATGGAAATCACTCCTTCCTTTTTAAGGGATTCCTCAACCTCTTCTAGAGCAACTTCCTCATTTCTCAGAAGTTCTAGGGTGCCTGCTGAACCAACATATCAGTCAACCTGCCCCCCCCCCCTTCCCAAGTGGGATGGGGTTTTTGTTCTAGGATGTTCCTGGTTCCTCGAAAGGAAGGCACTTGGAGATCTACTTTGGATCTCTCCCAGCTCAACACCTTTCTCGGGATCCCTTCTTTTAAGATGTTTACTCTTGAAACTCTATTTCCTCTTTTATTACTCCAAGCTTTTCTGGTGTCATTGGATCTGAAAAATGCTTATTTTCATATTCCTATTTACCCTCTCTTCAGGAAGTATTTATGTTTCTGTCCATCTTCCTCTCATTTCTAGTTCTCTGCTTTGTCCTTTGGCCTCTCTACTGCCCCAAGGGTATTCACAAAATCAAAGAAATAATCTCGCTGCAGTAAAACAATGTGGAGGACTTGCAGAGATTGGTAGAAGAAATACTTTATTCAAACTAAACATTTAAGCGCTTTCATCCTATTTTTATTTTATAGAAGGACTTCATCAATTCTGATGTTTGGTTTGATTGTTATTTCTTGGGTTTGTTCAGTCTTCCTGTGGTTTTCCTGGTTTGTGTTTTGTGATACTCACAAAAATGTATAGCTCCTGGGATTGCCTTCTGCAGGCTCCAAGGCATTCAGATTTTTCCTTGTCTAGACAACCTGTTGCTTCAGCTGCCTTCTGCCAGTCGATTGTTGCAGGATCTGCAGTTCACCTTCTCTCTTTTTTAAAGTCTGGGGTTTACTATCAACTTCCAAAAGTCTGTACTGACTCCCTTTCAGGATCATGTGCATCTTGTATGCAGGATTCAGATGGTGCCAGTGTTGGCCTCTCTTCCGCCTCCAAAGGTATTGTCGTTGACAACCTTCTTCCAGTCTCTTCTTCCTCTAACTTCCATGCCAGCCAAGGAGTTTCTTCGGGCCTTGGGATTCATGGCATCTTCTATTCCAATGCTTTCTTTTGCCAGACTGCATATGCAAAAGCTTTGATGGTCCCTCAATTCAACATTGTCACCCTCTGAATTTCAATGTACCTCACTTTCCCTGTCTCGAGGAGGAGATCGAATGGTGCAATTGACAGTTCACTCTCAACCTAGACCGGCCCTTTCAGCCTCCAATCCCTTTCTCAGGAGCTATTCACCAATGCCTTGGACATGGGGTGGGGGATTCTCTTGGTCACCTGAAAGTTCTGGGTCTTTGGCCTCCCCATCAGTATTAAGACACTATCAACATCAAAGAGATGAGGACTCTGATTCTGGCTTTTAAGGCTTTTCATCCCATGTTCTGTCCGGGCCCACTGAAGGTGTACACAGACAACACTACAGTGACATTGTATGTCAACAAGCAGGGGGGATGAAATCTTGCAGGATGGAGCTTCAGGCTTGGGAAGTGGCTCTCAGGTAACTCTTCAGGCAGTATACATTCCTTCAGAGAACCATCTTGTGGCAGACTTTCTGAGCAGATCCAAAACACAGGCTCATGAATGGGTGTTTCACAGAGATGTGTTTCTGGACATTGTCCATCTGTGGGGTATTTCTCAGGTCGATATTTTTGCCTCCCCTCTGAATAGGCAGCTTCCAGACTGTCATGCCATCTGGTCTGGAAGATGGATGTCCTTTCCTTTCCTTAGGAGGGGAGGTTTCTTTGTGCTTACCCTCTTCTTCCTCTACTTCCAAGAGTCCTACAGAAGATTCAGCTGAACTCTCCAAAAATCTTGCTAGTGACTCCCTTTTGGCTGACAGATCACTGGTTCCCACTCTTAATGCATCTGGCCAGGGGCAATCATCACAAATTACCTCACCAGTTGGATCTTCTCACACAGGACAATGGGTCTCTCATCCATCCCAACTTTCCACTCTGCAACTGACATTGTGGATGAAAGGATTTTGATCACCTTCAGGCACCTCTTTTCTGAGGACATGCACAGAATTTTACAGGAGACAAGGAAACCCTCAACTAGAAAATCTTACATGTCTAAGGGGAAGAGATTTTTGGTCTGGTGCCAGGACCTTTTTTCAGTGGGGGTACCTCTGGTTCTCTCTTATTTGTGTGAGTTGCTCCAGTCTGGCTTGGCCTACTCTTCTGCGAAGGCCCATTTGTTACAGTCATTTCTGTTTATCTGCCCCTGAATCCTCCTTTGACTTCTCATTTTGAGGTCAAGCAATTTCTTAAAGGAGTCCTCATATTAGGTCTCCAAGAAAGCTTATTCTTCCTCCTTGGGACCTTAATTTTGTTTTGGAAAACTTGACTCAGGCTTCATTTGAGCCTGCAGATTCTACTTCTTTGTAACTTGCACCTGGAAGACTGTTTTGTTGCTGGCTCTTACTTCTGCTCGGAGGGATTCTGAGTTTAAGGCCTTTATGGTCATTTCTCCTTTTTTTGTTTTTTCACAGGGAGAGGGTGTCCCTTCGTACTAATGCTTCTTTTATGCCCAAGGTAGTCAAGGAGTTTAATCAGTTGGTACAATTCCCTTCCTTTTTCCCTTCTCCTCAGTCTGCTACTGACAGGGTCCTGCATACCTTGGATTTGCACAGACCGCTCAGGTACTATTTGGATAAAACTAGGATTATGAATAAGTCTGATCAGCTTTTTGTTTTCTTTCATCCCAGGTCTTTGGGTTTGGCTGTTTCTAAGCAAACCATCTCCTCCTGGACAACTAAGGCCATTATTCTTTTCATGGCAAATCTTTGTCTGCTTCTGTTAGAGCTCAATTCACTAAGGCTGTTGCCTCTTCTAGTGTCTTCTTCAAGGGGTTGGACACCAATTCCATCCTTGAAGCTGCTACTTGGTCTTCAGTATATACCTTTACTAAGCATATGTTGGATGTGGTTTCTAGGGCCATAGCAAGTTTTGCTAAAACCATTTTATGTGGGTTTACTTAGGGCTGTTCTCAGCCTTCCACTTCCCATTCTGTTTCTTGAACTTGTTTACTCTTCCTTCTGTAATGAATACTGCAACAGTGATATGGAAGGACATAGTACAGTTGTGTAAAATATTACCATAAAGGTAGATGTCCATGTCTTCACTGTTGCAGTATTTGCTCCCTCCCTCCAACCTCCTCTTGTTTATTCTGCATTTTTTCCTTCTGGGTGTGCATGGACTCCTTTGTCCTATGACACTGTTCTCTTCTGGAGCAATTCATTTCTAGGTAGTTGCATCTATACCTCCCTTTTATGCCCTATGTTCTGTGCAGGGAGCATAAATGTGATGCACGGCACAGAACATAGATCTCTTTTAAGCTTATTTATACTGGCAGAGCAACGGGCTGCCCACGGTGGGACATCCCTTCTGCAACAAATACTGCAAAAGAGACGAGAAGGACAGCTACTGTTATGATAAGATTGCACACAACTATACTGTTCATCTTACTTTTGTTACCTTCCATTTGACTGTAACTGTGCTTATTTGTTGATTTATTGTCTGACTGAGTGACTGTGCTGCATTCCAGTTACTTCATAAAGAAATCTACTGCAGACTGCAAAAAAACATGTTATCCCACTACAGAACCCCCCCCCCCCCCCACCGTCACATACATCATCAGAAGGTGTGGCTGGAGGATAATGTATCAGGAAGTAATTGGAGAGCTGGTCAGCATACAGTAAACAGAAACACCAACTTATTAAACTTAACAGTTACTTCAGTAGAGCAGTATTTAAAGTTAAATCTATACTTTTAGAATAAGAAAGCCCACTTTACAAGTTGTGGGCATTATTACAACAAAATAAATGTTAAAAAAACTTTGCACTTATCTCTAAGTGCAGACATGTTTGGAATTGGGAGAATTATGGAAAGCTTGGCTGGTGGTGGTAGGGTACTTGAAATTAGTGATAGGTTGAAAATATGTACCAATGGTTTGCATAATATAAGGATAATATAATCCCAAATACTTAACCAAAAGAGAATGACAACAAGAAAAAGGGAGTAAAATACCTCGTAGATTGCTGAGAATTTCATTGGCTTCTTGTAATGTAGCATTTCCCTTACGAGCAGCTTCTTCAGCCATAGCTTTTGCAGCATCAGCACGGGCCAGTAATTGATCTGCAGTCTAGGATAAAAAAACAGCAAGTGTTAGTGAGAGAAAAAAAAAAAAAAGTTTTCATTAAAGTAAAAAAAAAAATTAAAGTGCCAATTTCCATCTACATTTATATGCAGAATGTTAGGAAATAGCTTGAACGATCCCCAGTATGAAAGCATTGCAAAGATGTGCAGAAAAATCCTAAATTTTAATCACTCATGTTTGGACAATAAACATAAAATTAGCAATACATCAGTTCCAGGTATTTCACTTCCATTATACTTAACACCATTATAAAACTTCAATAAAGCATTTTAAGGAATAGATTACAGTAGACATCCACATTTGTGACAGAGTCATCTAACCATCAACAAGTAGTATGAGCTGACAACTGTTATACAGTGCTGTCTGCTACTTCAACAAAACTTACCAATGAGAACAAAATCTTTTAAAGGACCACTACAGGCAGAAACTGAGAAAACATATTTTACATTGCCATGAAATTCTATACAATACAAACCTATATAAAAAGCACAGTGATTACGTTATTGCTAATTTCTTTTTTGTTTTAACTTATATGACCTAATGGGGCCTGACACTGAAAAGAGACATGATTATACTTCTCAGGGACCAATGAACTCAGACCTCTGAGGGTGTGAGATGTGTGGCTATTACTGCCTCATGTTCCTTATCACAGACTTTATAAACAAACTTTTTATGCTCTTGTACCTTCCTTTATTAGGTAACTATTTTGGGGAATTTTTTTAAATGTTAGCCTGCTAGCAGCTACTTCTCTAGTTAGGGGAAAGGAGGACATTCTGTTTTCCAGCACTTTTTTGATCCAAGCTCTGTGTGTTCCAAAAAAGCCCAAAGACTTTGGATACATGGCAATATGGTTTGCTTATTTTTTTCTTGTTAAAGACAGTGGAGCATCAAATGAGAAATTCCTTAAAAAGGCTGTGAAGATTAATTCAAAATACACTGCAATAAAGACATATCAGGATTAACAAGGTTCCAAAAAGCAAAAATATTTTCCAAATTGTTTAGATATTACTCCCTAGAAAGAAATGGCAGACTGATGATGAATTGTTTCTTGTGACAAAAAAAATGGAACTAAAGATGGTGCAGGTTGCTGCTCTACCTTCTCCTTCAGAGAATTACAGTGACACCACTCTCAAACATAAAGTAAAATACTTAAAATGAACATCAGTGTTTTCTTAGGCAGAGAACTGGATGATCTTCCAGGTGGTCCTTACCCATAATTCCCTGACAAGACTTTGGAATCCTCATTTCTAAGAAGGGCTGAAGCTGCAGGTCATGCAGTCTAACAGGAATTTCATTTCCCACAGGATGTGAATGGATGTCAAGGTGGTGAGTAGTCTATGGACCACTGCCAGACCCATACTGTCTCTTTGCAGAGGGAGCACAAACACTTGATGCCTTCTTTATGTACTACACTAAGTCTGGCTTGCTTGACAGAAGCTAAGTAGCACACTCTCCTGCAATGCCAAATTCAGGGCTTTAAAGTGCAACAACATGTTGTGGTCCTTGGGGCCTATGCAGGACTGAAGAGCTCACACTGGAGTCCACTTGAATACACCTAGTGTGGATCTCGCCATTTAGTCTGAGGCTTGTAAAGGGCATCTGTATCCCTGGTGGTGACTAGAGCAAACTGTTTCCAGGTTGGCAAAATAGCATCTATCATAATCTATTTCATGCATGAGATGACCAAAGGCTCTTCTACCTTCTTCTCAAGACACACAGACATTCTCAAAAAGAAGCAAATAAAGTCTGACACCATTCCATGTTAACCTTACTGCTGACACTTGGCCTTCGATCCACACTCTGAGAAATTATTACAGTGAGCTTTCTGCTGCAAGACTAACTGTATCTGCAAAGGTAATTGTTAAAAGTTCCTTGCACAGTCCATATTTTCCTTTACTTCAGATGCCTTTAGTTTATGTAGTTAGAACATTTCAAGGGTCTCTATCCTGCATGCACTGCCTACTACAAGAACACACACAGAATAGCCAATCCTAGCAAATGATCTTTGAGCAGAGGCTCTGAAGGAGAGATGGGCTTCTCTTCTAATGTTTCTCCAATTCATCTGCTTTACCTTCATGTCAGTTGCCTATAAGGTACAGCCCTGGGCTTCCTTATGTCTGCTTAGGCATTGTTTTGGGGAAAAAGGAAAAACAAATAAGGGAGACAGCTTGGTTGTGTTAGCTGCAGACAAACCTAAGCTTCTGACCCTCCTGGTATTACTACTACTGACCATGAAATCTTCTATCACCACTAAGTGCATGAAGTCTTGTGAACAAAAGTTCTACTTTCATCATTACCTTCTTAGTTACTTCAAGAAACGCAGAAGATTTTGACAGGCCTTGTTTACTTGCCCAAAGCAAAGACATTCAGTTTTTTCCAAGAGTCATTCAAGACAAGCCCACATGCATAACTTGTCTTTGCTTCTCTCAAATACAAAAATCTACTGATTTCAGGTAAGTCTGCTTTCCTTCCACATTCCAAAGACATGTGTCTGGAGCATTTCTTCCTGGGTCTCCACTGAAAATGGGCTCTGTCCCAGTCAGATTTTCCTGGTTAACAAATGTTAAATAAATACAGTACAGAGTCAATTATCCAAACAAATTGGGACCTAGGGTAGTTCGGATAATTACACTGTTTGGATAATCAAACATATAATTGAACCAGATAAAAATCTTCTAAAAATCTTGTTTTATCTGTAAGCAGGGAATACACTTTTCAACAATTCAGCGATTCTAGTGGACAATAAAGAATAGTTTTCACACACGAGTGGGCTATAAGCTCAAAAAACATGTGCAAGAGAATATGTGTAATGTTTACATATTCACACTTTATGATTTTTTCCTACCTGAAAACTTTGGAAGACTGCATTCGGATAATTAACTTTTTGGATAATCGACTCTGTATCGTAAATAAATAAACCTACTTGGCTCTCTCAATATCATCTCTGAATTCATAACCAATCTAAATCTTACACAACTAGTCCAACAACCTATATGTACCAACTTAAAATCTTTCCACTACTCTCTCCTAAGAATAGCAATCACAAACAACTCGGCTATGATTTCACCAGAGTACACCATCTGCTTTCAGTGAACATTGTTCCATCAAGCTTTTATTTACATATTTCTCAAATTCTCACCTAAAAGCATTTCCTTCAGGCCTAAATTCTATACAAGCATTAACAAATTTAAATCTTGCCCTCCTACCTTAGGCTGGCCCCTAGTATTTATCTCTATTGATCAAAACTATGTTGCTAAAGCAATTACCAGTACCTTAATAAATATTTAAAGTAAATTTTTACCCATAATCTATACACTCTACAAACACTAGTATAATAATATAATGGCTAACATACAAGTTCTTAATCTCATTCGCAAATGCTACACTCAACTCTGGAACCTTGCTAAACAAGTGATAAGAAAACAAAGTGAATACCTTCAAATCAAAACAAAATACCTCCTAAATCAAAACTTTTGGTCAAAAAAGTTAGCCATCTTACAGGATTGAACAGTTCAACCAACGCTACCACTTCAGCTAGCCCTCTCTCATTCTCACTGATTTCCTAAAATAATTTTGGCAATCTTCCATAGATAACAACCAACCTCAACATACCCTCACCCGCATTCTGTCCTTCTATCTCCTTGACCAAATTCCACTCAATGACCCCACTAGACCAATAATTTCTTTCCAGAGTTTATATACCACTGTTGGGAATTCCATACTGCTCTCCTCCTAGAAATATATGATCTCTTCCTCACACATATTATGCCAAACGTTTGGAAGTAAGCCACAGTGAAACCCTTATCCCAGCAGCCCAAACTCACAAATGCGTCTCACTTCTGAATAACCTCCATCTTACCCACACTTGGGAAAATACTTGAAAAACTAACTGAAACCAACTTTCTTGCTGTTTTACCAATATACCCTACTTCCCCAAAAACATGGCTTCTGAACCACCTAAAGCATAAGAACATTCTGGATTATAACAGATAACACAGTCCTTAATATGGACAAGGACATGCTAACCACTGCTATCTTTACTAATCTTTCTTATTTATACACTGCTGCTAAGTTCCCTCCCTTCCCCTATTTTTTAAGGAAGGGGCCCACTTGGACTCTAGGCATTCAGATGGAATATTACAACTTATTTTCACGTCCCCGCCTCTTGCCTTCTCCCACTCAACACTACACATCGGTCTCTCCAAATGTTTTTTTCTGCAGTGTATCTTGCAAACTGTCTCTTATTCTTTGTTGCCCTCCTATGCAGTGGCTCCTCCACCTTGCCTTATGTCATCATAAGGATGAGCTCTCTAGAAATGTGCACGATTTATTTTATTGGTTTATTCATCCTTTGTTGACTGTGTTAGTCCCACTAGGCTAGTAGTTTCTTTTCAGGGGAGACCCAAGGTGGTACTTTACTACTAGGGGAAATTTGACCAGGACCTCAGGAACTTCCCCTTCTCTTTCTGATAGGTGTTATATGATCTTTTACATCCACATGAACTACCATCAATTCAGGCAGATGGGGCCTTGGTGTAATGTCTTATCTGAAGGATGACACACTCAGGAGTGCAGCACCCCTCCCCCATGCTGTACTGCAGTGTCACTAATCCATTTACCTAGAACGAGAGCAGAGCTCATAGCCTTCTGCTCCAAAGGCAAGTGTGCTACCTGTTGCGCTAATGACACAGTATTACTGTTTTGTTAACCGTGGTAGAGCACTGATCCAAATGGACTTTCTTTTGGTTTTAGGAGAAGTCTTGTCAAATATTAATACAAAAGACCAGTCTCCCATGTTCAACTGGCAATATATATTCTCATGCATTCCCAGTACTCCAACGGTTATCTGTGATGCTTCACATCCTCAAATCATACTTTCCTGGGCTTCTGCTTTTCAGATGCACAGTTTTGCATTTCTGTGCTGTCTTTATGCAGTCACGTTTTACACCATCCTATCTTTCGAATTTTCATCCAATTGTTTCTATAACCTTTTTTTTCAACAACCTTGTTGAATAACTTTGTATGTCTGAAGCAAATCTTCTTTCAAGGCCTTTTGCAATGGCATTTACAAAGATGAGAGAAAAGACCAGCATCAGTACTATTACTGTGGTTTTCCATTAGGTGGCATACTTTCATCCGAGTGCCCATCTCCCAAATCACTAAATCTAGGTCTATCTAACTTGCTGCATTTTATCATACGACTGTCGATAAAACAAAACCAGAAAATCATAGGCAAATGGACTAAAGAATTCTACATGCTGTAATGGATTCTATGCTCAATTAGTCTCCAGACAGTCAAACTCAAACTCATGAAGCAATCAAAATAATACAAAATTCAAACCTAAGTCTATGTGTTGACAGTTAAGTTTTCTAAATACCATGCTTCTGAATGTCTCATAATTTTTCCAACACATCTATAATCCATCTGTCACATTAGTGGATGTATATCAATGATTACTTGTTCACCTGCTGCTCAGTTTTTCCTTTTTCTAACAGATGCTTCACTTCCTGCTCTTTCCCTTTCAGGTCCTCCTTCAAATCGTCATAAGCCTTTACTTTCTTCTTAATCAGTTGGTCTAGGTCCTCAGCCTCCTTTTTAATCTCTGCAGCTTCATCCTGCAAGGGTACAAAAAAATCAATAAAAAATTAAGAGGTATGACAGTAGCAATGCGCACAAAGTTACTTTATTTCTTAAGTGAAACAATTTTAAATAATTTAAAAAAGCCCAACTGAACAAGTGTGTGTTTGCGTGTGTGTGCATATAAATAAATATATAGACACACACACACTATACATCATATATATATATATATATGTGTGTGTGTGTGATTGTGTGTGTGTATGTGCATACATATACACACAAACTTCTTAGATAATTTATGTCTGCAGTTAAAGCAACAGTCTGGGCACTGTCTAAGCTAATCAGAACCTTGTATGTTTAGTACTCAATTTCTATGCGCTAAGAATTTAATTTCCATCTACATGCTGAATCACATGCAAACTTCCTATTCATTAACAGTCTGCACACCAAATACTGCATTCACTATAAAAGAAAGACTCCAACTAACCCTGCTTTCATGCGGAGGCAAAAATTTCACCTCACTAATTGGACTGCTCACCATGCAGACTTCTTGTATACAGCAGAAATTGGATAAGATCCATAGCAATACTACTATAAATGAAAAGTGGCTTGATAGCATCTCTATACTCTATTTAACATGCTTACAAGCCAAGTTAAAAAAAATACAGGTGTTACTTCTGAAGGAAACTTTTGGCGACAAAATTGTAGTAGTATTATATTGCCTGTAAGGATTCTGCAAACTATTTTAAATATAAAGGCAAGGAACATTAAGACAATAGAAAATTAACCTGAAGCACGAAAAATACAAAACAAACACTACACAACGCACTGTATGTTTGAAATCCACAAGAAACGCAGGAGTCAGATTAGCACTTTCATTCCTTTACTATCGGAACTTCATCAGAAATACACCATTTAAACATCAGACTAGTTAAATACTAACAAACCAGTGACATCACACTCTAAGAACATGCATTAAGTGTATTGAGTTTTAACATCAACAGTACATAAAGTCATTATGTTCAACTTTGAACTTACTAAGTTCATTCAGAAAAAGCCACGAATCCTTCAAAAAATATCTGCTAGCTTGACAAAAGTCAGATGGGGGAACATTTTAGAGCCATTAAAAACAAGAATTTGAACAATGCCCTAGCAAGGCATAGTTTAAATTGTGAACATTTTCACAAATTTTATTTTTTAGTTTTACAAGTGGATACTAACAAGTTTGTTGATTTAAGTAACAATTATTTAGAGAAGTTAGAGTTGAAATGGCAAGTTTTTCTCAGGGCTGATGTCAGTCTGGGTTTAAATTAAACCATTTCCATTAAAATTTTATTAAAATATAAATTTGTACAAATGCATCAAGATTATTTTCAATTGTAGAGATTTGTTATTACACACATTTTTGTGTTTGTTATAAACTGTCTGAAGAAAGAGGATTTATTATTATTTTATATCATTAGTGCTTTAATTAATTTGTATGTTCTTAATTAGAGTGTGATGTCACTGGTTTGATAGTATTTAACTAGTCTGATGTATAAATGGTGTATTTCTTATGAAGTTCCAATAGTAAAGGAATGAAAGCACTAATCAGACTCCTGTGTTTCTTGTGGACTACGAACATACAGTGCATTGTGTAGTGTTTATTTAACATTAAGACAATAGTCTACCTTTAGCCAGAACAAAAGTGGTCTGGTATAGATTTAAGACATTTTCTTTTTATCACAGGTTCATAGGTGAGTACTAGGCTAGCTGCCCCTGCATGCCATTTTAGACAATTTCCCTTTCTGTGCTCAAAAAGTATAGTTGTGTACACTTACCATAAATGTAGATGTTTGAGTGTATTCACTGATGCAGTCATCACATTTGGGTTATCCCGGCCAGGGTAGCCCTCGGCTGGCCCAAATACCAGAGGCTTAGTATTTCTGTGTAGTATTTCTGTGTCAGTTGTTGCTTCAGGACTGACGTCAGGTCGTCAGTAGTACAAAGTAAGGCAGCCAACATCATTACATCAGTTTTTCTTGCCTTGTTGGGAGCCCCCAAGTGGGAGCCAGGATACGGTGGAAGAACCCCACCAGTAAAAAGTAAATACCAAAAAGTTCCTTGTAAGGAGATAGAGAAAGAAAAGCGGGATGGAGAGAGAGAAACCAGGACTGAACAGTGAATATACTCGAACATCTACATTTATGGTAAGTGTACACAACTGTACTATGTTCTTTGAGTTTCACTGCTGCAGTCATCACATTTGGGCTGATTCCCAAAGCTGAGGAAAAGAGTGGAGGCAGTCAAGCAGACTAGAGGCTGGCTAGGATGCCCTGCAAGACTGCAGTGGCAAAATCTGCCCTGGATTTGGAGAAGATAGGCAGGTGGTAATGTTTGGAGAAAGTGTGAACAGATGTCCAGATGCCAGCATCCAGGATGTCCCTGGTGGGGACTCCTCTCGAGAAAAGCTGCAGAGTTGGAGGCTGCTCTGGTAGAGTGAGTCCTGACCCCTTTAGGGGGAGGTTTTCCGTGTTGCTTGTAACAGAAATGGATGCAGTGTGCTATCTATTTGGAAATGGGTTTGTTTGGAGATGGCTTTGCCCTCTGCCCCTGCAGCAAAGCTGACCAGTAACTGATCAGTCTTTCTGAATGATTTTGTCCTGTCTAGACAGAATCTGAGCTGTCTGTGCACATCTAGAGAGTGCAGGATTCTTTCCCCCTTGTTTTATGGGTTTGGGAAAAAGGTGGGCAAATGAATGGATTGATTGAGAGCCACACTGGACACCACTTTGAGCATGAAGAATGGGTTAGTCCTGAGGGACACCCTGTCAGCATGGAAAATTATGAAGGTCTCCACAGCCATGAGTGCTTGTAGCTCGGAGACTCTTCTGGCTGAAGTGATGGCCAGAAGAAAAGCTGTCTTCCAGGAGAAAAAGTTTAACTCTGCTGAAGATGCTGGTTCAAGGGGGGAAGGGGGGGCAGGGTGAGCTTTTCCAACACAAGGTTTAGGTCCCAAGCTGGGGCAGGTACTCTTCTGGGTGGCCTCAAGTTGCTAGCCCCTCATAGGAACTGTTTGATCAGAGGGTGTGAGAAAAGGGGGTGCTCAGTGTGGAAATGAGCAGAGATAGCAGAAGCCTGAATTTTAATAGAGGAAAAGGAGAGACCACTGTGCAGCAGGTCAGCTAGGTAAGAGATATGGAGGCTGTGCTGTATCAGCTCCCTTAGCCTAAATCCAGGTGCAGAACCTTTTCCATTTGTCAGCATAAGACTTTCTAGTGCTAGGGCGTCTAGCCTCACGTATAACATCTAAAACCTGTTTTAGGTTGGCAGATTGATCAGTGGTCAGGGAATAAGCCAGGCTGCTAAACTGAGTGTCTGCAATTGGGGATGCATGAATTTTCCTTCCCTCTGGGTCAGGAGGGTTGGGGTCTGAGGGAGATGCCATGGTGGCAGTGGGGACAAGCTGTGCAGCAGTGGGTACCAGTGCTGGCGAGGCCAGTCTGGAGCAATCAGAAATGCCCTTGGTTTTTCCTCCCTTATTTTGAGTAGTACCCTGGTGATGAGAGGTAGTGGGGGAAATACACAGACTGAGAGGTTGACCCAGGGGAAGGATATGGCATCCACTTTCCAAGCCCTGCAGTGATGCTCCCTGGTGCACAACTTGCTCAGCTGATGGTTGGTGTGGGAGGCAAAGAGGTCGACCTTCGGGGTGCCCCATTTCTGAGTTATTAGGGTAAAGGTACTTTGGTCTAGCTGCCACTCATGTGGTTCCAGAAGATTTCTGCTTAAGTGGTCTGCCAGAGAGTTGAAAGAGCCTGGCAGGAATTGTGCTAACAGGTGGAGTTACATTGCAGAGGCTGTGTGCCAAAGGGTTATGGCCAGCCTGCATAGATGGTAGTAGTGAGCCTCTCCCTGCTTGTTGATATATCACATCACAGTGGTGTTGTCTGTTTTGATCAGGAAAGCCCCTGGGGAGAGAAGGGGCCTAAAAGCTGTCAATGCATGCTGGATAGCTAACATCTCTTTTTGGTTGATGTGCAGATGGATTTGCTGTGGGCTCCATTGGCCCTGTATGCACCTGCCGTCCAGGTGAGCACCCCAGGCATAGATATTACTTATCTCTGAACACTGATGCATCTGTTGTGAGGGTCTGGGTAGTGGGGTGTGGTGAGAAAGGCAGTCCCTTGTTGTGGGAGCATGCTGCTGCCCACCAAGGAAAAACTTTCCTTAGGTAAGGAGCCATTGGTATAAGAGTTTCCAGGTCTTCAGACTGTTGACACCAAAGACTTTTTAGGTACCATTGAAGTTTCCTCATATGCAGTCTGGCATATGAAATGAGTAGAATACAAGATGCCATGAACCCCAGAGCTTCCAGGATCTTCCTTGCAGATAACTGTGGTTTGGTGGCTAGCTGAGAGAAGTAGGCTATCAGGTAAGTTTGCTTTTCTGGTGTAAGGAATGCCATCTGGGATGCTGTGTCCAGGCTTGCTCCCAGGAATACAATCCTTTGTGTGGGTACTAGTTTGGATTCTTTTTCGTTGATATGTACTCTAGGGAGATCAGTAGGGACTTTACGAAGGCCAGGTGCTTGAGCAGCTTTTCCTGACTGTCTGCCTGAATTAGTCAGTCGTGTAATTATGGGTAAATTTAGATATTCCTCTGTCTGCAAAAGGCAATGGCAGGAGCCAGACATTTTGTGAAAACTCTGGGAGCAGTAGATAAGCCAAAGGGAAGTGCAGAGAACTGAAAGTGCAGACATCCTGCCCTGAAACATATTTATTTCCTGCATGATTCCCTGATAGGAATGTGGAGGTAGGCCTCTTTTAGGTCTAGGGTGGCTAGCCAAGCAGTCTTGGAGAACATGGGTAGCAGTTGCTGGAGGGTGAGCATTTTGAATTTTGGTATCACCAGGAAGGTGTTTAGAATGGATAGATCGAGGATGGGGTGCCAGGTGCCCTCTTTTCTGGGTACCAGGAAAAGACTGGAGTAGAAACCTTGGCCTATCTGTTCTGCATGAACATGCTCTATTGCCCTCACAGAGAGTAGGGAAAGGACTTGCTTTTTTGCCTCTGCCCACTGGTTTGGAGGTAGATTTGGGTACACTTTTGGAGTTGGAAGAGTGTGGAAAGAAAATTTGCATCCCTGGGACACTATGTTGAGGACCCAGCGGTTGTTGGCAATGTTGGCCCAGGTGCTTGCATGGAAGGAGAGTTTTCCTCGTAGGGGCAAGTGCAGGTGGGCAGAGGGAGAGGGTGGGGGAGGAGAGTCATTGTGAGTTCTTACCATGACGGGGTGGCTTTGAACTCCCAGGTTTTGAAGTGGAGGAACTCCACTGCTTTGATCTCTGCATTCCCTGTGGCTGCTGTCTGGGGGGTCTGCTTCCCTGGGGTCTGGGCTGAACTGACCTGGTAGGGGCAGGAAAGGATCAATGCTTGGAGGGGCAAGGCCTGCTGAACCTGGGTGGCTGAACCTATAGGAAATCCTTAACTGTCTGCATAGATTTAGCTTTTTCTTCCATCTTTTTTAAGACCTCTTCTGCCTGGGTGCCAAATAAGTTGTCTTTGTGCAATGGTGCATCCAATAATTTAGATTTGGCATGGTCTGGCAAGGGCTGTTCCTTAAGTCAAGTATGCCTTCTAAGGACAGAATCGGTGACTGCTGCCCTGCAAGAAGCTTCTAGGGCATCAAAACCACAGTGTAAGATGTACTTAGTTACTTGACTTGCAGAATGCAATAACTCTCATAACTCTATTTTCTGCACAAGCAGGAAAGGAAGACACTTTTTTGTTTGAGGAGTTCCAGGGTATGCTGCTGAAATTTTAGCATGTGGAACTGACAATTTAGTGCTCTGATAGCAAGAGTAGCAGAGGTGTATACTTTTTTACCCCATCTGTCTAGTACTCGGGAATCCCTATCTGAGGAGGTGGGATTCTTAGCAGAGGTTACTTGAATTCCTTTAAGCCCTTGGGAAATAACCTCAGGTTCAGCAGTAAGATTTTTGAAAAGAAATTTGTGTGAGTCAGGGACTCTGAAATACCTGGCAGGTTTTCTGGGAGCAGGAGGTAGGGTGTCAGGAGTCAAACTGGATTCCATGTAAACATTGTCTACAACATCCAGGACTGGGGAAATGGCAAGGGGTCTGTGCTGTGGAAGATCTAAGAATTCTCTGAGTCTCTTTTTAGAATGAGGGTAGTCCTGACATTCCCATTGGAAATGTTCCCTTAAAGTTGAAGGGTTTCCACAAAGGAAAATCCTCGGGTGGAAAGGCTGAAGGAATGGACTCCTCTGCATCGGAATCCTCATAAGCAGAGAGGGGGTTACATGTCTTCATATACAGATGCATCAGTCATCAGACTCCTGTTCTGACAAAACTACTGGGAACAGATCTCTCTTTTCTTTTAGAAGGGGTAGCTTGGCTTCCCCTGATCAGCATGATGAGGTCTTCTGCCATTTTAAGCATTTGTGACTGAGGCAAGGAAGCATGTGCCTGAGATTGGGTTGTGGTTCATACCCTGGGCCTTAGAAAGTCGTTTTTTGAAAGAACGGTAGATGCGAAAGAAGTTGTCGGTTTGTGTCGAGAATCGGTAGTGTGAAGTACTTCCTCGGTAGCCGGTGCCTGCTCAGTGGCTCCTGAGCCATCCAAGGTAGAGATAACCCGCAGGATCCTTAGTCGAAGAAGAGTTTTGTGGCATACCGGACTCTGAAAGGGTCTTGGTAGCAGCCTGCAAATCCACAGAAGCGGGCATCAGGGGCGGGGAAAGCACCTCACTAAGGATCGGAGAATTGATGACTAGCTTAACAAAAGGGTCATCGGTAGGTTTGAACCTGTGCGTCTGTCTCTGTCTTCACCCTTACGTTTTTTCGGAAGATCTGCTGTCAGATGGCTTACTGAACTCATATCGGAATTTGAGGAGTGTAAGCGAAAATATCTAGCTACAATAAGGGTCCGATGACATATAGTTCTGGCGTTAAAGCACAAAAGCGACAGTGAGGGACGTCGTGGTCTGGGCCTAAGCAAGTGACGCAGTAAGAATGAAAGTCTCGGTGTGGTATTTGCTTTCCACAGGCGAGACAATTGTTAAGTTTTTCTGACATCGGTTAGAGCAAGAAAAAAGGATCCCTAATGGGGTACTTAGCTTTAGAAGACTTCAGCTTCGGTTCAGAAGACAAAATTCAGGTAGTGTTCTACTGGCACTCGTGCGAACTGCTTCTGCTTCGGGCTCCTTGGCAAGAAAGACTGATGTAATGGCATTGGGTGCCTTACTTTATACTACTGACGACCTGACGTCAGTCCTAAAGTCACAGCAACTGATGCAGAAATAATAAGCCTCTGGTATTCGGGCCGGCTGTGGGCTACCCTGGCAGGGATAACCCAAATGTGATGACTGAAACAGTGAAACATGAAGAACATTAACCTATCCCATTTGCTTACAGATTGGCCTTACCTATCCCATAGTCGATAATTACATACTACCCCTACTGAGAATAACTGAGTTCATGCCATGAATAATTTGAGGAGACCTATGCATGGGAACAAAGCATTTAGGAACTGACTTTGTCCAAAGTTAGTACAGAGTTCAGTCCTTGGGGGATACATTTTCCATTGAAATCTACTGAGCTAATTTGCGCTTGAATATTGACAGGGATGAACTCTGTTTTATGTGGATGGGGAGTCTGTTCTACAGCAGCAGTATCCCCTGCAAGATATACCTGCCACTCCAAATCATTCTTTTGCTGTTGCAGAAGAGGTTTAGATCCCTACACAGAGTACTTCTGATGCCACTTGACTTGCAGATGTGCAGTAAATCCCATCGGCAATGGGTCAGAGGATGCTTTGTATGCCAAACACAAGTCAGCTCTTTGCAGTCTGCAGGATACAGATTATAGTGACAGGGCTTAGAGTCGGTCCATGTAGGACAATTGCTTAGGCCATATATCCTTTTAGTAAGGTATCTCAGTGGGTGTTGAAGTTGTTCCATGTGTCTGGATAGATATGTACCAAAGGGGGCACTATATTCATTCATCTTTCTGTTTATTTTGAATTCTTTGGACAAACTAGGTACTGTTTGAATATTTAATTGAAAATGAGATAGTTTAACTTGTCTATTTCAAGTAAAGAATTTTATTACCTATTTTTGAATACTTGCAACTAATGCTTTACTTACTAGCTTAAATGTTTATGCATTTTATAGGCAAAATTAACAGTGAACATTTGCCCTTTCAATTGACAGTGTTTAAGCTACTGGGACCACTCAAATACTCAAGGTAATCTTATTTTAAGGGTAAACAATATTTTTGTTGTCTCAACAATGTAATTTGGCTGGTGGCAGCATATGTTACAGCTTGGGAAAGACGGTGTTGATGCTGAAGATTACCATTTATCCTCATTCCATTCTGGAAAATAATCTGTATGGGTACAAGCACACAAACTAATTCTGGCCAAATTTAAATTACTGTTATTAAGACTGCACTGAAAAACAGTGGTTTTAATCTGAGGTGGGTGAAATAAGGGAAAGCCATTTATTTACAAATCTGATCTGTAACTATAGATTTTAAATCTTATTTGAGTGTTGCAAGTGTGGATTCTGGTCAGCACCCAAGGCAGCAGTACACATTTATTAAACATCCTTAACACCAGTTTCTTTTTGCATACTTACTGGCACCGATAGTGGGATTCAAAACCTCATACTGTTTTGTCTCCTACAAACAAATATCAAAGATGACAATCTGGGAGTTAATACTAGCAGACCCTGTCTGTCTCATATCAACTGATGGCAGCAGGTGGGATTACATGCCTGTTCATCCTATATCAATTATCTTGTAAAAATATAAATGGCAGCAATTAGCACTGAGCAGTCATCCTTAAGTGGGCTGAAGATTTGGGAAGGCAGGACCTATGCAGAGGCTATCTGCCTCTACTCTGATTAAGACAGTCCTTTTCAACAAGCACCAGAGCAACTGTCTGAAAATTTGCAGCCATCCTCCATGACTGCAACTAGTGATTGGGCCCAAGAAAAGGCCACTGCCAGAGTGTCTTTTGAAAAGGCAACCAAATGACAGTTATTAATGCTTGGCAATACCAAGAGATACCTCACCTGAAGGGCCACTACTACCACAGTTAACATTTTGGTAAAGACTCTGGGAGTAGAGAACATGCCAAAGGTCTGCACTCTGGCAAAATGCAAAACAGCGGAACTGTCTGTAAAGTCCACAAACAGTGATTATTCCTAAAGGTATACATTATGTCTAGTAACATTATCCAAAAACCCTGAAAAAAAAGGGGCAACATGAACTGAAAAGTCATCATCTGCAATACATAGTGGAGGTGCCTCTTTAGCTCACTGCATCCCAGAAGATTATGGGCAGGAAAGGAGAGTTCCAGCAAATTCTATAAAGTACAGTTGTGTACACTTACCATAAATGTAGATGTTCGAGTGTCTTCACTGCAGTCATGACTGTAGGGTTCTCCCCTGCCGGCAGGCAGCCCTCAGTCGGCCAGAATCCCAAAGTCTGGGTCCGGCGTCGGCTGCTCAGCCATGCTCCCGCCAGGAGTACAAAGCTGACAGTCGACACCATGTTCTCCAGTTTTTCTTGCCCCAGATGTCAGGTGTTCCAAAATGAGTAAGATCCCATACCCCTTGCAAATACACCTCAGAAGAAGGGTGAAGAAGGGAACCACACAAAAGAAAAAATAAGAGGGGACAGGAGGGAGGGTAACCCAGACTGCAACAGTGAAGACACTCGAACATCTACATTTATGGTAAGTGTACACAACTGTACTATGTTCATCGTGTTTCACTGTTGCAGTCATGACTGTAGGGTTGAATCCCAAAGCAGAATAAAAGGGAGGTGGTCATAAAGTAGAGGCGGCGCCTACAAGGCCCTGCAAGACTGGAGAAGCAAAGCCTGCCCTAGACTTAGAGTAGAGAGGTAGATTGTAGTGCTTGGAAAGGTATGCACTGAACTCCAAGTTGCAGCTTCCAAAATGTCTTTGGTAGGAGCTCCCTGAGGAAGGCAGCTGAAGTGGCAGCAGCTCTGGTAGAGTGAGTCCTTATACTCCTGGGATTTGCTTTCCATGGTGTGAATAGCAAAATCTGATTCCATGAGCAATCCATTTAGAAATGGTCTGTTTTGAAATGGCTTTACCTTGGGAACTTGAAGCATAAGAAACAAACAATTGCTCTGATTTCCTGATGTCCTTGGTTCTGTCCAGGTAAAAACGTAGTTGTCTGTGTACATCCAAGGAATGCAAGATCCTTTCCCCTTATTTTGAGGAGTGGGGAAAAAAGTTGGCAAGTGAATAGTTTGATTTAAAGCCACTTTGGAAACCACCTTAGGCATGAAAGTAGGATTAGTCCTTAAAGACACCCTGTCTTGATGAAAAATAATATAAGGTTCCACAGCCATGAGAGCTTGCAACTCTGAAACTCTCCTGGCAGAGGTCAGAGCTAACAGGATAGCTGTCTTCCAAGATAAAAACTTGATGTCAGATGTGGCAGCAGGCTCAAAAGGAGGTAAGGTGAGTTTTTCCAAAACATATTTGAGATCCCAAGCAGGACTGGGTGGAGATCTAGGGGCCTTAAGTTCTTAGCTCCTCTGAGAAACTGTCTCATGAGCTGGTGGGAAAAGATTGGAGGGTCTGTATTATAATGAGCAGAAATAGCAGAGGCATGTATCTTTATGGAAGAGAAAGAGACACCTTATGTAAGAGGTCTGTTAGGTAAAGTAAAATCAGAGGAATGTTAGGAATAAGAGGATCTGAATCCTGAGCCTGCATCCAGGAGCAAAATCTTTTCCATTTTCCTGCATAAGATTTCCTAGTGCTAGGACGTCTGGCTTCTAAAATGACATCCATAACCTGCTTGGGTAGGAGAGAATGAATCATGGACCCTGGATTAACCAGGCCGCCAGGCTGAGAGTTTTGACACGGGAGTGCAGAACCTGACCCTGGTGTTGGGACAGAAGGTTCGGAGTCTGTGGTAATACCCAAGGGGGCTCCAGACAAAGGTTTTTCAGTGTTGGGTACCAAAACTGTCGAGGCCAATTTGGGGCCAGCAAAATTATCATCTTGGGCTTGTCCTGTTTGATCTTTAATAACACCAGCGGAAGAAGAGGTAGAGGCGGGAAGGCATACCCTGACAGGTTTCTCCAACTGAATGATAGTGCATCCACTTTCCAAGCTAGTCCGTGGAATGTCCTGGTGCAAAAAATCTGTAGTTGATGATTGAGATGGGATGCAAAGAGGTCTATGTGAGGACATCCCCAAGACTGCTGTAATCATCTTGAATATTTCGCTGTCCAGCATCCATTCATGTGGGTCCGACAGGTTACTGCTCAGACTGTCTGCCAGGAAGTTTTGCTTCCCTGGTAGAAACTGAGCTTGAAGGTCCAGTTTGCAAGCTAGAGCTGTGTTCCATAGATTCATGGCTAGTCTGCAAAGGGGATAGGAATGAGATCCCCCTTGCTTGTTTATGTACCACATAACTGTGGTGTTGTCTGTCCGTATCAGTAGCTGTCCTGGTTGTAGAAGATTCCTGAAAGCCAACAGAGCGTTCTGAACGGCTAACATTTCCTTTAAATTGATATGCAGGTGCTTCTGATCCTTTGTCCAAAGGCCCTGCAGACAGTTGCCCTGAAAATGGGTTCCCCATGCATAATCTGAAGCATCCGTGGTTAGTATCTGAGTGGCTGGAGGCATACTGAAGGATTTCCCTTTTTTTTTTTTTTAGAGTACATGCCTTGGACCACCAAAGGAATTCCTTTTGAAGACAAGGCAGGATGGTGATCTGTATGTCTAAACTGTGGCAATGCTGAGACCATACACTTTTTAGGTACCACTGTATTTTCCTCATATGTAGTCTTGCATATGGTACGAGAAGGATGTGGGAGGCCATGTAACCCAAAGCCTGCAGGAATTTCCTTGCAGATAGCTGAGTTAATGTTGCCAAGGTTTTGAAAGTTGAAGCCAGCTGTAATTGTTTTTCGTATGTCAGAAATGCCATCTGGGTTGTTGTGTTTAGAAGAGCACCCAGAAAAGTTATCTGTTGTGAGGGTGTCAAATTTGACTTTTTTATGTTTACAGTGAATTCCAGGAACTTGAGAAGATTCTGAACAAATTCTAGATGCTGGAGTAAGACATCCCTGCTGTCTGCCTGAATAAGACAGTCATCCAGATAAGGGTAAATTTGAATTCCCTTGAGTCTGCAATAAGCTACTACTGGAGCCAGGCATTTGGTGAAGACCCTGGGTGCAGTAGACAATCCAAAGGGCAGCGCAGAGAATTGAAAGTGCCTCGATCCGGCCTTGAACCTGAGGTATTTTCTGCATTCCTGATTGATGGGAATGTGTAAATATGCTTCCTTTAAATCCAAAGTTACCATCCATGTATTTTTGGTCAGCATTGGAAGTAGCTGCTGTAGAGTAAGCATCTTGAATTTTGGTATCTCGAGAAAAGTGTTCAAGACTGACAGATCCAGAATGTGTCTCCATGAATTTTGCTTTCTGGGGACTAGAAAGAGCCTTGAGTAAAAACCTTGTCCCATCTCTGAAAGTGGAACCAGTTCTATGGCTTTCATAGCCAAGAGAGCTTCCACCTGGTTTAAGGCCTCTAACCATTGATGTTTTGGAAGATCCGGCCATCCGCTTGGTCTTGGTAGGGTATGAAAATGGAATTTGTAACCTCTTGAAACCACATCCAGAACCCACTTGTCTTGGGTTATATGAGTCCAATTTAGGTGAAAAAGAGAAAGTTTTCCTCCGAGAGGGGCTTCCAGGCAAGAAGTTCCTGCAGCCCAACAGAGGGAGTCATTGAGCCTGTTTTCTATGAGCTTGCGACCTGTCCTCTCCTCCCCTAGGGGTGGAAGCAGTCCACTGTCTTGGTCTATAAGAGGCTTGCGTTTGAGGCCTACCTTGGGAGCGTCTGTATCTACCCCTCTGAGGCCTGTCTGAATTGGGAAAGGACCAATTTTTTGTAGGCCAATTCCTACTAAATCTGAGTGGCTGTACTTGTAAGAAATCTTTAACTGTTTGCATGGATTTTGCCTTGTCCTCCATCTTCTTTATCACCTCTTCAGCCTTAGGTCCAAACAAAACATTATGCTGAACAGGAGCATCCAATAACTTAGCTTTTACTTGATCTGGCAAGTTTTGTTCCTTTAACCAAGCATGCCTTCTAATGACTGTGCCAGAGGCAGCAGCCCTACAAGAAGCCTCCAAGGCATCAAATCCACAGTGTAAACCATGCTTCCCAACTTGTTCATTGGCATGCATTATGTAATTCCTTATCATCTGCACAGGCAGAAATGGAAGTTATCTTTTGTTTCAAAACAGACAGAAGAAATTGCTGGTATTTCAGCATATGAAATTGACAGTTTAAAGCCCTAATAGATAAAGTAGCAGAAGTGTACACTTTTTTGCCCCATCTTTCTAAAGATCTGGAATCCTTCTCAGTGGGAATGGGGTTTTTAGCAGTAGCGGCCTTAACCCCCTTAGGACCCTGAGAAATGGTTTCAGGATCAGCAGTAGGATTCTTGTATAAAAACTGGTGGGAATCAGGAACCCTATAATATCTGTCTGGCTTAACAGGAGCTGGAGGAAAAGAGTCAGGAGTTAAGTTAGCCTCCGAAAAAGCATCATCCACAATATCCAAAATAGGAGGGATAGCCAGGTGTCTATGCTGGGGAAGAAGAAGAAAATCCCTAAGTCTTTTCTTAGATTCCGAGTACTCCTGTCCTTCCCAGTGAAAATGTTCCCTCATTTCATGTAAAGTTTCCCCAAAAGAGAAATCCTCAGGGGGGAGAAGCTGAAGGAATGGATTCCTCAGCATCAGAATCCTCATAAGGAGGGAAAGAATATTCCTGGTCAGAAGAAGAAACTGAAGAAACAGAAGCCTGATCAGAGGAGTCATAATACACTTCCTGCCTTGGCCTTTTATCTGGAGGGGGATGTGAACCCCTAATCATAGTAAGCAAGTCCTCCGCCATCTTTAACTGTTTCTGAGACTTGGGTGCCGGATCAGAAGAGGCCTGGGCTGTAGTCTTTGATTTGGAAGGAGTCTTTTCCTTTGTCTTTGGCTTTGCCTTTATTAGAAGTTGAGTAGGCCTGAAAACCCCTTCGGAAGCCGGTACCTGCACAGCGGCTCCGGACCCATCCGAAGGAGCATTGTCCGAAGGTCCTGCAACAGAAATATTCAAAGGCCTAGTTGGCTCCTCGTGGGAGTCTGTTTCGGCCATCGGTTCCGAAATGGCCGACGACAGGGGCTGCAAAAGCACCTCACTGACGATGGCCGAACCTGAAGCTGGCTCTGCTTGTACAATATCATCCGATTTGGACCTCGGAGGCCTGTCTTTATCCTTGCGTCGTTTGTGAACTCCGGTAGCCGGAACCGAGTCCGACATTTTGTAATTAAAACACCTACCGAAGTAATGAAATGCAAAATCGTACCTTCGTTTAATCGTACGTTGATTGAATCTAGCACAAAACCGACAACTAGCTACGTCGTGGTCAGGGCCTAAGCAAGGAATACAGTAAGAATGAAAATCCTTATGAGGTATTTACTTCCCACATGAAATACAATTATTAACTTTTTCTGACATCGGACTGGAGCAAGAAAAAGTTTCTAACGGGGTACTTAGCTTTGAGTAGGAGAAGAAAGTCTTCGGACTGAAGTACGTTAATAAAAAATTGTCAGGAGTCAGCCGACCGGAAAATGCGAACTGCTATCACCGCATGGCAAGAAAGACTGGAGAACACGGCATCGGCTGTCAGCTTTGTACTCCAGGCACTCTGACGTCAGGGAGCATGGCTGAGCAGCCGACGCCGGACCCAGACTTTGGGATTCTGGCCGACCGAGGACTGCCTGCCGGCAGGGGAGAACCCTACAGTCATGACTGCAACAGTGAAACATGATGAACATCAGTATTATCACTTTAACAGAAGACTTCTCAACACTCCTGAAAAAGAGTACACTCGCCTGCCTACTATTAGTTTATACATTTGTTAAACGCATCACTGCTCTGGTCCAAGAACCCTTTTCAGGCATGATCCAGGTTATCAGGCTAAGGAAAAAATGCAAAAAATAGAAATGCAAGGTAAATTTCAGTAGTAAGTTGGGTGTGTGCTGTAACAAGGACACCTGGTCTAATCTCTGAAGTCCTGGTACACATGCATAAAATTAATGCCATCTACAAGATGACATGATCTACTACGTACTCACAGTGAAACAGTCAATGTGAGATGCATGGGGCTGGATTTATAAAACATTTTTAAAGAGCAATGAAAACATTTTCCATATTTACATTAACAATGTAAAAATGGAGTTGTGATACTATCACCTTCTAACTGGCCTTTGTAAGCAGTGAGTGTTACTTCTAAAATGACAGTAACACGTACTTAATTTGAATCCATTCACTCACACGCACACATGCACACACACTTGTGTCTGAAGCTGTTAATGAACATTAGCAGTATTTTCATATCTGCATTAATAATCCTAAGACTTGGGTGACCTACAAGCAAACAAACAGAGCTGCCTTATACACAACATTAAGACATAGCTTTGTTATTGACACTTGCAACCTAATGTGCATGGTTCTGTAGATTAATGTCATACTAAAACATTGTGAAAATATTACATGCATAACTTATGTAGATTGCGCAAATATCACAAACTCTTGTCATACATCACTGGAACACTGACATGAACATGAATAGTTCTGTAACTGATACCTTGAGTCTACATTGCATGCTTACAGAGATATAACCCTTTCTTTTACATAACACTAGTAATGTAGATAACATACCTTTTTCTTACATAAACATACAACAGAAACTAAGCATCACCAGACAGACCTCCCATATCTAAGTTTTTTTTTTAATTCACATCGTCTATGAAATATTGCAAATCTTATGAGGTATGTTTTCAATAAAACATTTAGGAGTAAAGCTCTCAGGAAGCAAGTGGTTTGCTGGCTGGCTTAAAGACTTCAGGAAGTAAAAGAATCAATTAGGCTCCTGCTGCTCAGGTCTGAACAAGTTACCTCCTTTGATATGGAATAAGTTATGTCCTGAGATCCAAAATGAGAATAGTCTGGTGCCTTTTGTTTGACTGCAGAGGCAGGAGTGGAAGTTGCTGCATCATTCCAAGGATGGAACTGGCTCCTCTGCCTCACTGACAACAAGCTAGGACTGCCACTGATGTTTATCTGAGGCACAATGGTCCCACAGAAGAGCTCCTGACAAGTAGGTGCATACGTGTGTGGGTGTCTGTCAGGGAAAGGATAAGAGGAAGAGAGAATCTGTGCAAGCACTCTCACTATAAAAGTAAATAAATTACTGTCATAGTGCCATTCACGACAGCTTGGTATTATCTGCAGATGGCAGCCTGTTCATCCAGACTGTCTTTCAGAAATTTGCACATCTGCAGAGGGCAATTAATTTCCTTTCCATGCCAAAGACATCAGTAAGATGTTCAAATGAAAATGGAGAGGAGCAGCACCATTTTTCTCTCTCTCTCTTTTTTTTTTTTTGTGTGTGTGTGTGTGTGTAAAAAGTGAGTCACTAACAAGTGTGACTGCCCAGTCTAGTAGGGAAGGGTTGGGCTTATCAAGCTGAAGTCTGAAAACCCTCCATAAAGGGATAAGACTACAGGATGACATCAACTTAGAGCCGCCTTTCCCCAGAAGCTTGTTTCTGGATCTGAAGGCAAACAGGAGAAGGGAAGTCAAGGGGGGTGGTGGGATGCAGTCTGTACTGCAGCAGTAATTCTGGTCTCTGAACATTTACTACTAGGGTGAAGTAAGCTCATACAAATGTACTATCATAATCACTATCGTTATAAGCATAACTGCTACAGTATTAGTCATATGCTTATAAAGAGTGCTAAAACAGCAGATAACCTGGCATTATCATGGAACTTATAAACAAGGACATTGGCAACCTTCAAACACTGGTCCCCACCCAGTTTGGGTTCGTGAATGGCCGGATCTTGTCTCCTGAACCTGGCTGACTTCTTCGAATCAGTCTCCAGAGCTGTGGATGAGGGTAAGGCAGTCCACACAGCCTATCTGGACCTCACCAAGGCCTTCAACACCATCCCCCACTCTGGAATCATAGATAAACTTACTAAGCTGGGCATAAATCCCTATGTCACTCGATGGGTTGCCAACTGGCTTACTGACAGAACCCAGGTTGTAAAAGTAGCTGACTCAAAATCCAGCTCCAGACAAGTGGAGTATCTCAGGGTGCAGTCCTGGGACTGCTCTTGTTTGGCATCTACTTCTCTGAAGT
Source organism: Protopterus annectens (assembly GCF_019279795.1). Taxonomy (NCBI): domain Eukaryota; kingdom Metazoa; phylum Chordata; order Ceratodontiformes; family Protopteridae; genus Protopterus; species Protopterus annectens. The sequence continues at coordinate 482,350,918 of NC_056744.1, forward strand.
ACAGGCCAACACTAAGGGACTCTGGCTAACAAAGTTCACAGATGACTGCAAACTGGGAGCCATTACTGAATTCCCAAATGATGTGGATACTCGACAAAAGGGCCTTACAGAAACAGACGCTTGGTGCCAGAGCCATGTGCTCAAGCTCAGTGCCAAGAAATGTATAGTTATCCCCTTTGGGAAAAAACATGTACCCATGAATTACCACATAGGTGGCAGTACACTAAACACTGAAAGTGTGATGAGAGACTTAGGGACACAGGTGGACAGTGGTCTCACCTTCGATAACCACATCGCCACAACAGTCATGAAATCCTTCTATGTGGCACACCTCATCACTAAAAAAGGAGATCATTGTCCCACTGTACTCATCCCTCATTAGACCCATTAGAGAGTACAATGCCCTGTTTGGTGCAACAGCTGGAAAGGCCGCAGAAATACCTCACTAAAAGAATCACAGGCCTAAAGCAGATGCCCTATACCGAACGTCTAAAAAAACTCCAGCTATACTCTCTGGCATATCATCTACTCAGAGGTGATCTCTGCTTAACATACAAGGCCATGTCAAACCCTGAGCTGTTGGACATGCTCCACTTAAAGAAATCCCAATCCCTCCGAGCCACACGCTCCATGGATCTAAACCTTGGCATCACAATGAACAAAACATGCTGGAGGAATAGGATTCCCCATACTCTGGAAAAGACTGCCCATACATGTCAAGCAGAGCGCCTCCTTGACCCTCTTCAAAAGGAACCTTGACGATTGGACGGCCGATAGGATATTCACCCCGGGGATCACGTCAGTCACCCTGCTAGACAGGGGTCCAGTTAAGTAAATATTGTGGGCAGAAATATCCAGGGGATTGTTATGTCTAGGCTTGTATAGGCCCTAGGGCCGATAGCCTAGTACCAACCTATGAACCTATGAACAGATCTAGGGTGTTAGAAATGAAAATGTCATGGATGATTGTTATGGCAAATGCTGCTCTGCTCTTGGTGCTGAAGTATATGCGGCTCACTCATGAATGCTTCATACTCGTCTATATTACCTGATTGAACATTTAGGTTAGCGAATACCTAAACGTCAACTTGGTAATATCGAAAAATTAAAACAGTAAATGGCCGATTTAACATAGGGAATGAATGAATTCCCTCGGCTGCAAAAAAAAAAAAAAATTAAACCAAAATGAGGTGGGGGGGTTTTGCCACCCACACCCCCCCTAACTAAATATACCAACTCTGAGACTGCTCTAGAGTGGAGAAAGGGGCTAAAGCCACGTAACGGCCAAGGGAATTCTTTCCCTGCGTTAAATCGGTCATTCGCGGGTTTTTTGCTTTCGCTATTACCAGATCGACATTTAATATTCGTTAACCTAAACTTTCTATCAGGTAATAGGAACCCCTTCATACTAAGTCAGCTGTGGTAGTGGAAGAGTATTAAAAACAGGTACCAGCTTCAACACCGTAGCAACATCCAATGAAACCATCTCAGGGCCTGCAACAATGTTTTTTTTTTAGAGAGAGATTTTTAAGTTTTATTTATTTTGTTTTTTGTGACCCTTAACATCTATGGGTTTACATTGTAAGTTCGAAGTTTGAAAATTTCGAATCTCATATGATCGACATCATACGAGCGAAGTTTTCAAACATCGAAAGTTATAATATTTCCCCTTCACTTCAATGTAGTGCGATCTCGGAGTTGGTATATTTAAGTAGTGGGGGGTGCAGGGAGGCTTGCCCCCCTGCATACAGCATTCAGGTAGGTTTTTTTATTTTTTGTTTGTTTATATTTTATGTTCGATGTTTGAAAATTAGCTCATATGGAGTCAATCACATGAGATTCGAAGTTTTCAGACTTCGAACATATAATATAGACCTAACATCTACTTGGCTTTCTGGGAAAGAGGCGCTGTGAACTCCGTTCCAGCAAAGTATTACCAAAGATGTCTACAACTGCATGAGGTCATCAGCCTGGACCCAACATCCAACACAGCACTAAACATGTCTTGTGGGTTTCTGATAATTCTAATTTACCTCTACTTAAAATGTTGAAAATCTAAAACTGAGAGTAACGGGCACCAATTAGACCTTTTGGGAAGAAGTCAGAATGATCGTATACCAGTTGCGAATAAAAACACATATGAATCTACAGATATTAAACTGTAAAAATAACAATAGAAATAAAAATAAAGTTAAGGTAAAACACTGTAGCATGGATCTTCTTTGTGATTATCTTTATTAAGGCAGATGAGCTCTGTATTTTGCTTCCATACATATCCAGTTTTATATATTTTTCATAATATCAACACATTTAACTACAAATACAAAGCTGGATCTACTTAAAATGTTCTCATATTAAAGTGAGGGTCTCCCTAATGGAAACACCCACACAGGAAGAAAAAAAAAAGATTGTGACTCTTCTTCACCTGTATCATATACCACAGGGCACTTGCGCTGACCAGAAAAGGTGAGGTTTTCCCCTTCCATTATATATGACTGACAACTACTCCAATAAATAGTTTACTTTTCTCTTTATAAAAGGAACTTCATCAGAAGCCAAATATTCTAAGGAGGAGGGGAGCAGAAAAGGCACTTTCTGCCATGCTACTGTATGTTCTTCAGTAAATCTTTTACGATCAATTACAAATAACTAGGGTCAGGTGAGCCATCATGGGGTGAGTTTCCCTCCAAATTAGCAACTATCTCATCATGTATAAAGGCTGCAATCTTGGTCAGCTTAGGCTTTCTGTAAACTGCCTTAATATGGTCCTTTTAGGTTCATAGGTTAATACTAGGCTAGCTGGCCTTGTGGGCCATTTTAAGTCTAGCCAATTTCCCTAAGGTGCTAATCAAACCTGTATCTTGTGTTTGTGAGGTAACACCCTAACCATTATACCAAACCTCCCACTCTTGCTCAGACTACTGACCTATTAGAAAATAGTGGGAATATCAACACTTTCTATTGCTGCACGTCTTAAATTAATCCTCTGGTAACCAGAATTTGGTTTTGACAGACCAATAAATGCCATTGAGGCTTGGCAGGATTTGAAACCATTATCCCACTGCCTGCCTTCAAAGAGGCAATGACAATCAGGGAAGTGAAGGAAACAAGATGGTAGAGCAAGGGGAAGACAAGGATGCATCTCACTAAAACAGGTGTCATTAGTCCCCTCACATTTGGGGGTTATTATACCTGTGGAATAACTTCCAAACAAACTGCTTAAGCTTATCCATCACTTACTAGGGCTTTGATTTATTTTAATCATAGCCACTAGTAACACTCACCTGAGACAGAGAACGCCAGACTTTTATTTCTGAGTAAAGAGCAGATGCTCAGGGGTCTATGAAGAGAGCAGCGCTCATACAACAACCCTCTGGAAGTTTTCATCTAACCAGAAAAAGCAATGAAGGTGCTAGGCCTTCAGCAGAATCCATCTTCCACAGGTACACTTTTTGAGCATCTACTCAGGCACACTTGTCTATTTTCTTTTTCTGGACATAAAGACAGCCAAAACTCAATGATGAAAAAGACCACAGCAGTAAAATAAGAAAACCAAGCAATATTAGTAAATGTAAACAAGTTTCCAGTTTGGATGCTTATAGCAGTGCTGTGGAAGTCACCAGGACAAAACCAACAGACAGATCACCAGTCATTCAATGCAGCAAAAAAGAACATAAAATTGTACAAGCTGCTCTCTCTCTCTCTCTATTTTTCTACCTAATGTTCTACTGGCATCTTTGGCAAGGGGAGGAGACAAACTCAGTTCTGGGGATGTTTGAAGCTCTAGCATTTTAAAGATCATGTAGTACTTATAAGAACTTCATGAAGTTTTTGAAGAGTTTTAAACTATGGATCCCTTCAAACACTTGTGCAACCACACTGTCCCCTGAAACACTTTTGTAGATGAGGCAAATTCTGAGAACTAGCTTCCCAAAATGAGTTCCTGCATGTTGTTAAGTTTCTTGCAAAGCTAGTTTCATGGCTGTTTCAGAAGAGGCAAAAGTTTGTGTTGGTTGTGGTACATTTCCTATCTTTGTCAGGGCCTTTTCCTCTTGACAAACAAGGGCGGTCTGAGAATAATTCTGATAATGGAGATGAGTGTCACACATCTTTAATGACAGACTAGGCCTTTCTTATTCTAGAGCTCAACTACTCTTAAGAATACTCTGCCAAAAGGGCTTCCCAAGTCAATTCATTGCACAGATGGTAGGAGACTTAACTGTGGCACACGATACCAGAGTTTGACTAGCAGCCCCAGTCCCTTAAGAATCACATGGGGATAACAGTGGCATTTATATTAGCTAGCCTATCATGAGGGAAGAGTTAAAGTGTTTACTTGGGGGAGGGACAGCAACCCGCAGTAATGACAAAGGGCTTCAGACCTTTCAAAATACAATGCTGGAATGCAGTGGCAGTCTATCCACGTATTTAAATCTGCAGTGGCATCACTGAACATTCTGTATGGGATAAAAAGGATAGGGCATAAAAAAATCTGATCTATCCATGAAGGACAACTCGCCTCACCTGAAATACCCTAGCCAGCCTTATAGCGTAAGCCAGCCAATAATTGTATGAAGAAGTCACTAGGACAAGGCAGGGGCTTGATGGTTCAACATCAGTGGAAAAATAAGGCATTACCCTGAAATGAGCATCCAGAATGGCCTGACCCTGCAAGAAGTCTCAGTCATGCCGTCTAGTACAGACAGGTGGCAGCGGCAACTACTATCTTAGCTACTGCATCAACAGTCAAATGTGCATTGAGTGAAATTAATCCCCAGTGGCAAGGCTAAATAACAGAAGTTATTTCAAAGAGATTCTTGACCAGGGAATGAGGGAGCTCTACCAACTTTTCCAGAGCTTGACCCAGAAGGACTGCTAGAACTGTGATAATTGAGACAGTAACATGGTACCCAAATGTCTAAGTTGGAAAGAAAAATCCCATTTAGCCAAACCTGAAATGTGATGTTTAATTTTCATTGTTTATCTTCTCTGCAATCAATCATAAAGAATTGATTTGCAGGTAAAGTAAGAAAAACTTCTAACTACTTTGCTACATTGAACTGATTTACAGTGAAACTCCAAGCATGCCATCCATGCTGCTATACTGGCATTATGACATTTCAAACACTCTTACATAAATACATAACTGGAAAGAATAAGCTTCAGCAAAGCACACTAACTGGGTGGGTGGCCTCCCACGGATAACGGCTTCATTATGCAAACATAAATTGGTCACTTATCAACTAGAATGTACACTATGTAGACCACTCACAGTGAAGAAATCGTACCTCTAAAGCCTTTGTGTCAATGGTGGGCAAACTAGTCAGGTTGGCATATATTTGCAGAGCCTTGTTGTCAGCCTCCTGTGCCTCAGCATGGACTTTGATGGCTTGTTTTTCCAAGTCTTTGGCCATGTTTTTTGCTTCATTATACCTACAAAGAAAGAAGTGGAAAAGATGAGTTACTGATGTAAATGTGGAGCGTTCTAATACATACAGTGTAAAAGTTAAACAATTCCATGGTTTAGAACTTTTGCCTTTTCTAAAGCCACCACATTTCTTTTTACCTGTGGTTCACTTGTCTCTCAGGTACAAATTCCATTTAGTTGCATACTGTCTGTAATTTAGGCAGGGATATTTTGTCAGTACATACTGCTTAAACAATACAAATCTGAAATGTCCACTGATACAACAGCAAAACAGTAGTAAATGTCTGCAATATCAAAGGCAATACACAACAATGTACTGAATTCACTGTAAATACAGCCACCTGTACTGAGCTGCACAACATAACAAATCTACTGGCCGACAAATTTAGTTCCAATTTTACTCTCCCTCTCCCCCTAGACACCTCTCAATAAATACCAGCAACCATAACTCCTCTTACTTACAATCACTAGAGAATAGGTCCCATAAGGCACTTTCCAAGGCCAAAAATACTGCACTGATGACTGATAATATCCTGGGATGCTCCTTAATAGCATGAAACACAAACTATCAAACACACTACATTCACTATTTAACCACAACAGCCTTTGTGTCAAAAGAATGGAGGACTGCAGTGGTTATCCCACTGCAAAAGGGCAGGTTATCCATGAACCCAGTGAACTATCAACCCATAAGCCTAACTAGTGTAATATGTAAAACCATGGAAAGAAAAATTATGGACATCTTAAATGGTGACAAATGAAACCTACAGACACTAGACACAACTCAGTTTGATTTCATCAAGAGCAGGCCATGCCTACAATACTTGGTGTACTACTTCATAAAGGACAGAAAAGCAATGGATGAGGGCAAGATGGTGCACACTGGCTACCTCATTTGGCCACAGCATTCAACACAATTCCTCACTTGAGCATTTTAAACAAATGTAGTGAATTACATATTAATCCCTATGTTACCCACTAAATAGCAAAGTGGCTCACAGACAGGATCTAAGTTAGGATAGGGGTGTCTCCAGTCATTAGCTCCTCAGGGCTCAGTGTTGGGGCCATATCTGTTTAGCACCTACTTCTCTGAAGTCAAGGCTAATGTCAAAGGCCTCTGGCTGACCAAGTTCAAACATGACTGCTAGTTAGGTGTCATCATTAATCTCCCCAGAAGGCCTGATACAGATGAAAAACCTAGTGCCAGAGTCCCAGTCTTAATCTCAATGCCAAGAAGTGGAGAATAAGAGGTAACCCCCACAAATTACTACACTGATAATTCATTCATCCCTAACAGTAGACCCAGTACTCAGGGACTGGGCAATGCATGTAAGACAATAACTTGAACTTTGAATACCATGTGTTTACAGAAGTAAATAAATTGTTGTGTGTTGCACAACTTATAAGCAAGGGTATGACACTCAGTTTCATAGAGGTCATTGCTCATTTGTACTCTGCCCTCATAAGACCAGTCACTGAGTACAATGCCTCCTTTGGCAATTACCTGACCAAGAAAATGCAACATCTGGACCATCCACAGAGATCTCTCACAAAAGAATAGTACAGTTGTGCAACAGTACATGTTCACATGATCACTGCTACAGCAGCCTAAGCTATATGAGTTATATCTTGCATGGGATATAATGGCTAGCCAGCATCCAAAGCTTCAGGGTACCTTCCACATGCCAAAATCATTAGTAGACTTGAGCTGAGCTGACTAAAAAAAAATAGGTTTTGGTGTCAAGCCACTCAAGAGCTTTCATGCCAACTGACAGAAGCAGACTGAACCCTGACAGGACACTGCCAGGAAAAACAAAAAAATAAATGTCACACCCTAGCATAAAAATACACCAAAAAACAAGAGGGATGGAGGGAAGTCTGTAGCAGTGATCATTCGAACATCTAAGTAAGTTTACTTATCCAACTGTACTATGTTCTTTGTAGATTACCATAGCTTAAAAGAACTGTGAGGTGGAAAGAGAAGAGTCCAGAAGCCCTGCAGAATGGTCCAAGCAATGCCTGACCTTGACCTGGAGAAGGAGTCTAGCTTGTTGTCCTTTGCAAAAGTATGTACGGAGGACCAAGTTGCTGCTTCTACAATACATCTAGAGTCCAAAAATCCATAGAGAAAGCCAATGTCTTAGTAGAATGTACCGTGAACCTGCCTGGAATAGTTCTTTTGTGGTGGGAATAACAAAAAGTAATAGCCTGAGACAACTATTTGAAAAATAGTCCATTTTGACCCAGTTTGTCCATCTTCTTACCTTCACAAGAAATGAACAATTGATCGGAAGTTCTGAAAGATTTTGTTTTGCCAAGACTGTATTGGAATTGACTGTGGACATCCTAGGTATCCTTTCTCCCTCATATTGGGGTAGAAGGAAGAGCACAGGGAGGTGGGCATTCTGGCTTAAAATAAACTTAGATACCGCTTTAGGCATAAAAAAGAAGTTATGTACTTACCATAATGTTCCATCTGCATTGTCCATTAACATTCTTCTTCAACAGATGAGTTTGGATCTGACTTGTCCGTTACACTAGTTCATGGTCACTGGCAAACTCTCAAGCTCCTTTCCTACCCACAATGCACTATCCCTAATGTCCCTCAGATCCTACTTACAGCTTAAGAGAGAGAAAATATAAAAGAATTGCCATACCTGGAGTTCAACAAAAGGGACATATGGTGTCCCTAAGAGACTCATTCCTCCAGAAGTCATTTGTGAGTAGGGTTGCCAGACGTCCCTATATGAGTGGGATTGTCCCGGGATCAGCAGCCTGATTCCGAGTCCCACACTGCCGATTTAAATCCCGGTGAAACAGCCGTCTGCCTTTTTTTTTTTTTTTTATTGGCCCGTATACCGGCATATGGGCCAATCAAAAATCGCTAAACACGGAGCTACTTGTGTTTAATGTGGAACTGCTTGATGTTCCGTATTAAACAGAAGTAGCTCCGTGTTTAAAGACCTTTTTTTTTTTTGGTTCTCACTTTGTCCCTACCCGGCCAGTCATAAATCTGGTAACCCTGTTTGTGAGAAAAGGAGGGGGATGGAAGGTAGGAAGTTGAGGAAGAATGAAAACGCACAACACAGATGGAACGTTATGGCAAGTACATAACTTCTTTATCTGATGATGTCAATTTTCATTCATTCCTCAATGGATTGGACAGTGTCCCCAGCTACCCAAATTTCTGGATGGACTCTAAGGAAGGATATTCCTGAGAACTGTTGAGCCAAAGGCTGCTCTTCCCCTTCAGACTAGATCTAGTCTGCAATGAGTGATAAAGGTATGCAGATATGACCAAGTTACAGCTGCACATATATCATCCATGGATGCTCTAGACTGGAATACAGTGGAAGTAACTATAGATCTGGTTAAAAGATCCTTCAGTGGTTTAGGTAAGGGTAGATTCAATTTGCTGTAGACAAATGAAATGCCATCTGTCAACCATTTATCTAGAGTAACTTTTGTAACTGATTCACCTAACTGATGTGCAAAGGAAACAAACAGCTGGTCTATCTTTCTAATTTATTTTGTTCTGTGCAGGTAGAAACATAATTGTCTATGAACATCCAGTAAGCGCAGCACATATTCTCCTTTATTTTTAAAGTTTGTGACGAGTACCAGCATGTTAATGTCCTGGCTAATGTTGGATTCTGACACCACCTTAGGTACGAAGGACGCATTGGTACATAAGGTGACCCTGTCCTTGTGAAAAATAAAGTATGGGGGCTTAGAAGTTAATGTTGAAGTTCTGAAATTCTTCTATCAGATGCAATTGCAACAAAAAAGACAGATTTCTACATCAAACATTTTAAATCACATTTAGCTGCAGGGTTCAAAGAGAGAATGTGTTAAAGCTTGTATTATCAAATTTAAATCCCATGGTGGTATAAGGAGGTCTAAGTAGAAGGGTACCTTTCAAAAACGCTTTGCACAATTTAGAGGAAGCCAGGGATGAATTCTGAAGCTCCATATGGAAGTTAGAAATGGCTGCGAGTTGAAATTTAATAGTTGATGAACTAGCACCCACATTAAATAAACTTGCTAAAAATTCAAAAACAGAATGAACTGGGGCAGAGAAGGGGCCTAGCTGATTCTGCTCTGCCCAGTAAACAAATATTCTACATTTACTTCTGTACAGTTTCCTCATACAGGTTTTGTGGGAAGACAACAGTATAGAATGGACAGGCGAAGAGAGCATAAGTTGCCTGGCTATTGATGGAATTGGAGAAACCATGCATTCAGTGAGATTTGAGATGTCTGGGTGAACCATGCCTGTCGGGCAAGACAGGAGGGCTGGAGTTGGATCTAGAATCCAAGGTGGGTACAGAAGATAAGGCCAAAGGAAGGGGAATCAAATTTGTCAAGGGCAGTAAGGTGCAATGAGGATGATTTTGCTCTTGAACCTGGCTGCTTTCTGAAGGACGGGGGATAAGCGTACAGAAGACGGGTGGGCATTCATGGAGTAGAGCATCCCTCGGTGACTCCTCCAGTGGGGGGATTAGGGCAAAGAAGCTGCTGCACTTGTTGTTTAGGGCAGATGCAAAAGGATCACAGCAAAGCTGACCCCACTGATGGAAAATCATGTCCGTGACTTTGTTGTTGACAGACAACTGGTGAGGTAGCAAAATGGACATGCTCAGTTTGTCTGCTAGCACGTTGAACTTCCTTGGAAGAAATCACCCATGGCCACACCCTTATAGCTTCTCAGCACAGGGGATAAAATCTGGTTCCCCCTTGTTTGTTGATGTACCAAACTATTAACATGCTGTCCACTTGTATCACAATTGTTCTGAGAGGGGAATGTTCTGTAATGCTTGCAACGCCGAAAGCACTGCTCTCATTTCCTGAACACAGACAAGGAAATTGGCCTCTTCGGAGGACTAAGTGTCTTGGACTGTCTTTCCCAAAAAATGCCCCTCCCTAACCAATCTGGGAAGTGTCTGTGGTCATTGTGGCCTTGGACTGAAGGAGAATGAAAGGACGACCTTGCAACAGTTGCTGTGACTGCATCCACCAGGAAAGATACTGTTTGCATACCAGTTATTCTTATCCTTGTCGACATGGGTTAAGAGAGACTTGACCATTAAGTTGGTAGCATCCATTACAGAATTCCCATGTGATAAGTTGCTAAGAGAGCTAAAATTACTGCCGCTGATACTGACCCCAGGCTTCCAGAATCAACCGGGCTGAAATTCTGGTACTGCAAACTATTTTCCTGACCCGATTCCTTGTTGTTTGTACTCCTGAAAGAAGATGAGATGCTACAAGAGATACTGTGTTGAACATCGCTCCTTATGAATTCCAATGTCTGGGTTGGTTGTAGGTGTGACTTGTAATTGATAGTTATTACCAAGATTTAAACATGTCTGTGACACTCGGTCTCATGCTTGTAACACTTGATGCATGGTCGGAGCGGTAATGAGCCAGTCATCTAAGTATGGAAACACCTGGAATCCCTGCAGTCTTAACTGAGCTGCTACTACTGCCATACACTTGGTGAACACCCTGGGGGCTGTGGTGAGCCCAAAGGGCAGTGCTCTGAACTGGTAATGTCTGGCTCCTAGTCGGAAGCGGAAGTACCTTCTGGATCTCCTATTCATTTTTATGCAATAGTATGCATCCTGAAGTTCTATTCAGCACATCCAGTTGTCCTTGCTCAAAAATGGCAGAATGGACTGAACTGTGACCATCTGGAGCTTGGTGTGTTGAACTGATTTGTTCAACACACAGCTCTAAAATTGTTCTCCAGTCCCCTGTCTTCTTTGGCACTAAAAAGAAACTTGAATAAATTCCAAATTCTGTTTGGGCTGGAGGGACCTCTTGGATGACTCTTTTTATCCAGCAGTTTTTGGATTTCTAGTGCTGCTGCTTCCCTCTGTGTGAAAGATCAAGCAAGGGAGGTAATAGGTGATAGGGAAAATGGAATAATATAAATCTCTGGAAATGATTCTCTGCACCCAAGCATCCTTTGTTATATTTATCCAGGCTTCCTTGGAATGGAGGCGGCACCTAATGGCAGCAGCTGCTTCAGATCTCATCAGGAAAATGCTTCTTTTGTAGTCATCTTTTTTACCAGAAACTAAGCAGTTAAAGAGGAAGGAAACATGGTTAGATTAAGCTACAGTGCTGAGAATCTGTTAAAAATTGGATCTGTATTATCATTATGCTGTGGGTTTGATCAGCTTCTTACAGTGAGGCCTGTAAGCTCAAACATACTACAAGAACTACTACAGCTAAGGATTTTGCTGGAACATGGAGATGGATGCAAACTTCGAGCAGATCGCAGGCTCATGACAACTGGTAGTCACAAAAAAAGGAAAAGATGCACTAGATTGAGGAAAAGAGGCACTAGAGCAGGAATTTCAGTCAGACTGAAGGTAAACTCTCACAGGCCTACACTGCCCTCCATACTACTTGCCAGCGTACGCTCACTTGAAAATAAGATGGATCACTTAAGACTGGAACTGTCATCACAAAACAAGGTGTTAATAACAACTGGTGCAACAACTGTGAAGTGATCACCACCTTCTGCTCAGAAAACATTAAACTTCTGTCACTAAAATGCAGGCCCTTCTACCTGCCAAGAGAGTTCAATGGAATATGCACCACAGCAGTCTACATCCTACCCGATGCAAACATCAGTGACGCTCTGTCCACCTTGTATCAATCTATAAGTGACCTGCAAAACAGAAATCCAGAGCATGCAAAAGTAATTGCAGGATACTTCAATCAGGCTAACCTACAGACTTTATTACCCACCCCCCCTCCCACTACCACCAGGATGTAAACTTTGCACAAGGGGGGTAAATGTACTGGATAAGGTCTACACTAACATCAAAGGTACATATAAAGCAAAACCTTATCCACATCTAGGGAGCTCTGACCACCTAGCCTTCATGCTGGTTCCAGCTTATAAATCCATACTGAAAACCAGTACACTGGCTAGAAAACAAATAAGGATCTGGCCTGAGGGAGCAATCTACAAGACTGCTTCAACTGTATAGACTGGTCAGTGTTTAGAGAGGCTGCTGTGACAAACAACCATGTTGACTTGGGCACATCACCATATGGGCAAATCAAAAACCTTGGCTAACTAGTGAGGTATATGAGCTCTTGAAAGTAAGAAATGCAGCTTTCAAATCCCAAGATATGGAAGCTTAAAGAGGCAAAAAGATCCTATGGCAGAAAAATCCAAAGTCACTTCAGGGACCAGAAGGATACCAGGCAACTATGGAAAGGATTTCAAACCATCACCGACTACAAGCCTACATCAGCTTCATGTGATGATAGTACTTAGTTTCTGAACCAACTGAACAAATTCTTCAGTAGGTTTGACGCTGACAACAAAACAGCAGCATGCAGAATCCTTGAAGACAAGGATGCAGTGGTGCTGAGATTCAATACAATCTATGTCACCAGAACCCTAAAACATGTCAGCCCGAGGAAAGCAGCTGGCCTTGACAACATCAAGGGCAGGGTACTAAGGGAATATGCGACAGTACTGGCTCCAGTACTCACTGACATCTTCAACACCTCACGCCATCTAGCCAGTGTTCTGAAATGCTTCAAGGAAATGACTATCATTCCTCTACCCAAGAGACCACAGCCAATAACTCTGAATTACTACCGAACAGTTGCTTTAACCTCGACGGTAATGAAGTGCCTATAGAGGCTGGTCAAAGATCATATAGCCTCAATCTTACCTGTGACACTGGACACACTGCAGTTTGCATACAGGACAAACCCCAGTACAGGGGATGCCATCTCACTAGCTCTCCATGAAACACTGACCCACTTAGAAGGCAAAAAATGCTATGCAAGACTGCTATTCATTGATTTCAGTTCTGCTTTCAACACTGTTATCCCTCAGAATATGATATCTAAGCTACTTCAACTGGGCATATACTCTCATTTATGCAACTGGATTCTGAGCTTCCTTACTGAAAGGCCTCAAAAGGCTTGTGTGAAAGACAACAGCTCTGGAAATATCATCCTGAACACTGGAGTACCACAGGGGTGTGTCTTAAGCCATCTACTTTTCACTCTGCTGACACATGACTGCATGGCCACACATGAGACAAACAAAATCATCAAATTTGTGGATGCACCACTGTTATAGGCCAGGTCAAAGATGGAGAAGAGGAGGCCTACAGGAAACAGATTGATCAACTACTGGTCTGGTGTGACAGCAACAATTTAGCACTGAATGTCAGCAAGACAAAGGAGTTGATTGTTGATTTCAGAAGATATCAGGTACCACACACACCTCTAGTGATGAAAGGGATGACAGTGGAAAGGGTCAAGAGTACAAAGTTCTTGGGTGCTCATATCACGGAGAACTTATCTTGGTCAGTCCATTTATCTAGCATAGTCTAAAAAGCTCAGCAACGCTTGCACTTTCTAAGGAAACTTAGGAAGAGAAAATTACCAAGCTCCATACTTCAGACCTTTTATAAGGGCACCATTGAAAGTGTCCTGATCAACAGCATTGCAGTCTGGTATGGGAGCTGTAACAATCAGGGTCGGAAGGCTCTCAAGAGAGTTGTAAGGTCGGCAGAAAGAATCATTGGCACCTCCCGTACACCTCTAGAGGATCTACACAAATGCCGGTGCATCGATAGGGCCAAAAAGATTTCCAGCAATCCAATGCATCCTGCCAATGGTCTGTACACTCACCTGTCCTCAGGCAGGAGATACAGAAGCCTGCACTGTAAGACCACCTGAGTAAAAAACAGTTTCTTTCCGCTCTCCATTAGACTGTTGAACTCTTGGGAAAAACAAATCATGATGTCTGTTACATAACTAGCCTATAAAGGGGCTTATTTTATGGATGTGCAATAACTAACTGCAATACTAAAGTAGCTCACCTACACACTGAAGGACTGCCAAGTGCAATATACAAACTGCAATAACTCAGTCAATTCATAGATATAGTGCTACTGTTTCAATTTTACTTTGACATTACCTTTATATTGTTCCTTGTCTTCCTCATCTCCTGTTCTGGGATGGGTGGGGGTCAGTGCTGTCCTACTTTACTTACAAATTGCTACTTATTAAAATTCTACTGTGATATTTTATTTATTTTTCTCTGTCTATATGTGCAACTGTTTCCTGCATTGAGAATGAAGCATTGTAATTTCGTTCAGCTACACTGCTGATAAAGTTTTCTTTGACTTTCCTGATGCAGAGATAAGTGACCCCCCAACTGCCTCCAGAGGAAGGCAAGCAGGCCTCCTTTCAGCAGCACTGAAAGGGTCCATCAGAAAACGTACATCTAGACCATCAGTTTTGTGGGCCTCCTTTGCCACAGGGGCATCTTCTGTCATTATCGTTCACCCCCCTTTGCCTCTGGAGGAACTACCCCCACGTGTGTCCTGGAAAGGACCCTAAGACGTCCTGAACCACATCTTTTGACATCCCCCTTGATTCCTGGAAAAGGTTCATTAAGGGGTCGAAAAACATACACTCATTGCAGACAGGGTCGTTCCGTCTTTCTCACACATGGACAGCACGTCTTTTACTGTGGGGTCAAACAAAGAAGAACGGTCAAAGGCAGCATTGACAAAAGATGGCTTGAAGGGCTCCACAAAATCACACAGGCACATCCAGTCATGTCTCCTGATGGAGATACATGAACCCACAACCCTTGAGGTACCTTCTGCAGCATGTGAGATAAGCTTCATGGATTAATTTGCAATAGATTGAAGGGTAGCCAATTGTGAGGGCACAGAAGTTTGAGCCTTAATAGTGGCCCCTGAAAGGGAGTTTGAAAGTTCCTTAATCAAGTCCTTCTGCAGTCTTGTGAAGTGCGCCAAGTAGTTCGGTGACTGGAAAGCAAAGGTTACTGAAGCATAAACTCACTTCCCAAAAATGTCCACTGCCCTAGATTCTCTATTAGGGGGATGGACAGTGGAATTCTGTTCCACGAGTTACCCCAATGTTCTTCTCCTATCGATGGAGCCAGAATTCTGCATGATCTCTTGGTGATTGGCTCAATCGTAGCAGGTTCCTTCCATGCCCAATTAGAAATCAAATCAATATGTTCAGTGGGCAGAGTAACACAGGAGGTAGGCAGGCCAGTCCAGAAAGCTTCCAGAAATATGGACGCCTCAGGAGTTTGGTTTTGGCCAGATCAACCACCTTTCTGTTTAAGGATCTCAAAGATGTCTCCAAATGAGACATCATCGAGTAAGGATTTGGGAGACCCTTCTAACTCAACAAAGGCAGTATCCTCACTGACGGACTCTTTGGGAGAGTCCAAGTGCCTCCTCTTGTACGTCCTGTATCAGAAGAGATGACAATACCTGGATGGGTGGTCTGGAAGCTTTGGATTATCTGTCCCCATGGAGTAGAATGCTGAGGATCACGGTGCAAAGCCAGCTGGGATGTTGAAGGTGGATCCAAGGAGGAAGGACTGGTCTGTCCTGCCAGAGCAGAGAAAAACCTCTTCACAAACTCAAAAGCAGACCACTGGGAAAAGAAAGAAGTCAATGGAGCAGAGAAAATGAGTTTCTGGTCTGCCACTTCCCTCAACTCCTAGAGCAATCTGCCCAGGTGGAAGCCAGAGCACAGCTATCAAAAGCTGAAGCTCAGTGAGGAAGACTCAGCTCTGAAAGCATCAGAGTCAATCCTATCCCCTAGGATCCAACCTGGAAGCTTCAGTTTTGAGAGTTATCAGGATCCAACAATATCGGGGCCACTGCACTGAGAGTAACAGCTGGATCTAAAGACAAAGCTCTCTTTGAACCTGCCCCAGAAGGGCCCGGAAAGCCCAGATCCAAGGACTCTAACACCACAGGTTGGGTCAGAGAAGAAGCTGTTATCAGTAGAGTGGTAGATCAACAGTGTTCCTGACCAGAACTGGTAGAAACTGTGAGGGCTCCCTTCTGAATATGCTCCATGAAGAATCTCTACATCACCCTTTCCACATCTACCTCCATGAGACTTCTTGAGGAATGAGAAGACACCACTGAAGAAGATAGTGTGCCACTCCAAAAAAGGGGAAGACACCTTGGAGGGAACCAAATCCACACTAGGCGAATATACAGTATGTGGAAATGGTTTAGGAAACTGAGGACTTCGGATCCAGAGTATGTTTTGTTGGATCAGAAGTTGTTGCGAGTGTAAAGGTATTTGGTTGGATCCCAGGAGACTTTGGATCCAATTTTTCTCTCTTTTTCTTCAGCTCTTATGATGTAGAAGGAGAAGAATCCAAAGATCTGGACCCTTTTGAAGGGTCCTTTGTTTTAATTTTAGGAGACTGAACTCCAGATATGGCTTCAGAGAACAGAGTTGGCAATAAACCCTTTAAGATTAATTTACTCTTTCTCTCAGACAAAGCTCATGGATTAAAACCATGGCAAATGTTGCAATCTTGGTTAAGATGTTCCAACCCTAAGCAGTAAACACACATAGTGAAGAAGACTTATAACCAACAACAGTAACTGGAAGAAAAAAACAATGAAAAACTTATAACCAGCAACAGCAATAATCGGAAGAAAATGCCAGCTAGAAAAATGTAACAGAACTTTTTTTTTATTATCAAGAGGAGAAGAAGGAAACTAGAGGATTATAATACTCTCAAAGTGAAAGGATAAACAGGGTAGGAAAGACCTACCAATAATGTTAGCATAGAATACACTATTAATTGTAAAAAACAGAATAACGATAGAAAAACACCTAAGATATAGATTAAAATATCTAACAGAAAGAGATTAACTAGAAAATTAACGTTGAAGAAAACATTTAGGGAGAAAATTCACTTATCTTAATGAATTAGCATGAGAGGTACAGTCAGCCATGTCTAGTCGCGAAAACAGCAAATGAGATCAGAGGAATGTTAGGGATAGTGCATTGTGGGTAGGAAAGGAGCTTGAGAGTTTGTCGGAGGCCATAAGCTAGTGTACCAGCCAAGTCGGATCAGAAAGTCTGATCTGAACCCATCTGTTGAGGAAATAAATGAAAATTGACATCAGATCAAAGAGTACTTCTCAAAGAATCCCTCTCTCTGTGGAAAATGGAAAAAAAAAGGTTGGCCCACCATAGGAGCTTGCAACTCATATACTCTAATTGCATAAGTCAGAGCAACCAGCAAAGAAAACAGAGATGCATAGTTTGCCTTAAAGTAAAGTCAGATACCACTTTAGGCAAAAACTAAGGGTTCATTCTCAAAGAAACATTTTTCCAGTGGAAATGAGGTAGGATGACTCACGGTAAGAGCTTGCAACTCAGACACTCTTTTAGCAGAGGTCAGAGTTATCAGTAAAGCTGTTTTCCATGTTAAGAACCTCAAATCAGCCAGATGCGCTGGTTCAAATGGAGCAAGTGTTAGCCTTTCTAACCCAAAATTAAGGCAACAAGGCGGAGCCACCAGTTTTCTTGCAGGTCTCTTATGCAATACCCCTTTCAAAGACATTTTGACATGGGAATGCCTTGAAAAAGGGGGATCCGTGGATAGACATGCTGAAATGGCTGACAAATTTTTAACAGACAAGTAAGGCAGGCTATAGGAAAGTAAGTCACATAAATATTGTAAAACCAGGGGAAATAGCCCTGAATGATTGCTGATTATATTGTTGGCACCAACTAGAAAACTTTTTTCATTTGCAAATATATGCTTTTCATGTAGCTGGCTTTCTTGCTTCCATTATCTGCTGCACATCCTCAGTAAAGCAATTAAGACCCTGTCATCCATACAATCAGTTGAAGTTGTTTGGGGTAGGAATGTATCAAACATCCCTGTTCCTGTCTGAGTAGATCCAGTCTGTGAGGAAGCTTGTGGCAATCTGCCCCTGACCAATTCCAAAAGAAGGGAGAAAGAATAGTTGTGCAAAATCTTACCATAACCATAGAAGTCCTTCTTGTCCATGCTGCAGTATTCTAGTTGTGGGATTTCCTGCCCTCAGGCAACTCGTACTTCGGCTCCTATAGAAAAGCTTCATCTTGGCTTTTGCAGCATGCATGGGACGTCAGAGGTAAGGCCATAAACCAGGGGCCTTAAATGTGACACCCGCACGCATAATCCTCAGAACTTGAAGGCCAGCAGGAGGAATGCCACTGGGGACAGGTGTCTGCCCTTGGTGTCCTTCAGTAGCATAGGTAGGTCCAGGCCTTAGCTGGGACTAAAGGAGAAAGAATAGGGGGTAACAGTGTGTGGCAAGGAATACTGCAACATGGAAGAGAAGGACATCTATATTATGGCAAGATTTTATACAGCTATTCTATGTCCTTCTATTCCTATGTTGCAGTATTTTAGTTGAGAGAGTTGTTGTTATGTCTTTCGGAGTACCAGAGCTTAAATGCATGAAAGGAAGGTGGATGCTGAAGAGGATTCTACAAAGCCCTGCAGGATGGCCCTGGCGAATCCTGCCCTTGTTCGGGAAACTTGGTCAAGTTTGTAATGTTTGGTGAAAGTGTGGATAGTGGACCATCTGGCTCTTCCATAATGGATGCCATGTCCAGACCTTTTATGAAGGCCTTGGAGGTGGCCACTGCCCTAGTGGAATGGGCCCTTTACTCCCACTGGTGTTTTTTTTTTCCATGGTGAGAGTAACAGAGACAAAGAGTTTTCCTGATCCAGCAAGAGATGGTTTGTTTGGAGACTGCCTTGTCCAGGGCTCTGGGGTGAAAGGAGAAAAACAGCTGCTTATATTTCCTAATGGTTTTGGTTTTGTCCAAGTAGAATCTTAGTTGCCTGTGCATATCCAAGGAGTGCAGTATCCTCTCCCCTTAATTAGTGAGGGAGGGAAAGAAAGTGGGTAAGTGGATAGATTGGTTTAGAGACAAGTCATTGACCACCTTGGGCATAAAAGAGGGATTAGTTCACAGGGTGACTCTGTCTTTGTGGAAGGTGGTGTAGGGAGGGCAGGCCATTAAGGCCTGCAACTCTGAGACCCTTCTGGCTGAAGTGATAGCCACCAGGAGGACAGTTTTCCATGTACACGTCTGTACGGAAGAACACCCAGCCGGTTCGAAAGGGTGCTGGGTTAGTTTTTCCAGGATGTAGTTGATGTCCCAGGGTGGAGGGATAGGTTTCTTTGGTGGTCTCATGTGTATGACCCCTTTAAGAAAGAGCTTTACATTGAGCCAAGTTAGCAAGGGGGGATTCAAGGGGTAAGCAGGCTGATATAGCAGACAGGTGCACTTTCAGTGAAGACTAGGAAAGTCGCTTTTAATCAAGTGACACACACAAGTGAGAACAAGGGTGGCATCCACTGAGCAAGGGTACCTTCCTCTGTCCAGACACCACTTTGTAAATCTTTCCCACTTAGCTAGGTAAGATTTTCTGGTGGTAGGTTTCCTTGCCTCCCTCAGGATTGAAAACATATCCTCTGAGTAGTGGTGTCTGAAGGGGATCAAAAGTTTATCACCCACAGAGTCACGGATAACATCTGCAAGTGTGGGTGAAGGAGAGTTCCTCTGTCTTGTGTCAGTAGGTTCACCTTGTAGGGTCAATCATAAGAGGGAATATATGAATAATAAACTGGAGAATATGTAATTAAAATGGATTTTAGAACTGAATGCAGAAAACTGTCCTGGTTTGAATGGGGCAGTGAGTATAAAACCAGTTTTACAAAGAAAACAAATGGTATTACATTGCGCAATTAATTAATGTTATTATTTTTTTTTTTTTTAACTGTGATTGGTTGGCTGCGTCATCTGTGTTGTATTTAAATATGTGGAACTGAATGCAATTTTATGCACTGATGAAGGGATAACCCGAAAGCTTTGTACTGTTGTTGTGATTGCATTAAATTAGTGAAACGTTTTTGCTGTTCGTTGTCTTATTTTATTGTGACCAAAGGTGATTGACAGAGTTGACTGCCTTGATATGGGCAAGCATCTGTTCTGTATTTATGTCCTTGTGTCTATCTTTGTTGGCCCACATATCTTTCAATTATATCCCCCTTGACACTGCTCCACAAGCAAAGGCCAAAGTGTCTGTGCAGACTTGACTGCTCTGGTGCAGGAGAGGAGACCTGGATTCAGGGATAATTAATGTCTCCACCAAGTGATTTCTCTTCTCACAACTCTCAGAATTGGAATCTGAAAAGATAATGGATGTTTGTGCTGGGACCAAAGAGATATCAAGTAGCACTGTATCTTTCTCATGTGGAGCCTTGCTGGAGGTAACATACCAGGGAGGTTGGTATAATGGTTAAGGTGTTTACCTTACAGACACAGGGTGCAGGGTTTGATTCTCACATGGGCTAATTGTCTAGGCTTAAAATGTCCCACAAGAGCAATTAGCCTAGTGGTAACCTATGAATCTACTTTCTCATGGGGGTTGGAGTTTGGTATAATGGTTATAGTGTTTACCTCACAAACACAAAGTACAAGGTTTGACTCTAATCTGGAGGGAGGGTTTTATTGTTACATGGGTCCTAACTGGCTAGCCTTAAAATGGCCCACAAGGGCAGTTAGCCTAGTACTAATCTATGAATCTATGAACTACGAGAATCAAAGATGCCATAAGATCCATAATCCTGCAGTATTCCTTTGCAATAATCAAAGTTTGAATGGAAAACCCCTGAAATAGAGCTACATATAGATCTATTTTTCATCCAGTGGAAGAAAAGCTCTTTGTAGTGAAATGTCTAACAAATACCCTAGGAACACACTCCTGTGTAATGAAGACAAAAAATACTTTTGAACGTTTTCTGGCATGCCAGTCTGCTTAGGAGACCTCTCACCCAAGTGAGAGATTCCTGACACTTTGAAAAAGACTCCACAAAGATAACCATCTTTTAAATCTAAGATTAGAAAACTCAAGTGAGGAAGAAGGGGTAACAGGCTGTGAAGTGAAAACATTCTGAACTTGGGCACTATTACAAAATGGTTTAGGAAAGAAAGATCCAGAACTGGTCTCCAGGCATTTCCAATTTTGGCACCAGACGCATTCTTGAATAAAAACCTCTTCACAAGTGGGAAGGAGAGACTGTTCCTATTACCCCAAGATAAAGCATGTGTTGTAGGACTGGAGGGAACAGAGGACAAGAAAAAAGCACAATGGTCCCAATCAATAGACTTGCCACCTATGCTAGTATGTTGTTGGATTTGGACTATTTATTGTACAAATATATAATGTTAGAGATGGACAATTCTTATTTAAACCATTGCCTGCATCTCAATATAGTACCTAAGGGGCTTAGGATTTGTAAATACCATAATAATGTAAATGATGGTTCTTATTTTCACCAGGAATTGATTGTAGCATTTGAAAGCTGTGGATCTGACATAATGAAGGCTATTGTAAAAAAAAAAAAAATGAGCAACAGATGGAAAAATTATATGCTATGGTGGAGCGGGTAAATAACAATATTATAAATGATTTAATATTCACCGTTGACAATGAGAAAGTGAAATATCATGACTTATTGAAGAAAATTGAGAATAAATGTGCTGAGGTTCAGGTTAGAAAAGTTAAAAAGATTGAGAGAGACTTGAAAGAGTATAAGGCACACACACACATTATCCTAAGCCTAACAATTGGAGCAGAAATGGCTATAACAATGATGAACACAACAAAGGTTGGGGAAACAGGGAAAATGATGATTTTGGACCAAATGGAAATGGTCATGACTCTTCTGAATTCCCCCCCCCTCCGTAGGTCTGAAAGGCTAATGCAAAAAAACCCTGTAAACTATGGTTCAAGAGGTGGAGGCCACAGGCAAGGCAGCAACAAGCCTGGAATTAACTGACACTATTAGTATAGAAGGTTGTAAATGTTCGTATAAAGGTTTTAACATTTTTAATTATTCAAGTGTGACAGTGACTAAACCTTTTTTTGAGTTGTTTTCAAAAGGCTTTAGTTTTATTCCTAGAGTGAAAGTTGACACTTTTAAACTATTGATTGATATAAAGCTCTTTGTTAGGAAAAAGAATTTGGAGTTGTTCTTTAATGGTAATAAAAAAATCAATGTTAATGAAAGCAAGTTGGTAAGAAGTACTTTCAACCCACCCTTACACCCGCAGTTAAGGAATTTTGAATTGGCAGTGGAAAATGAGTTGAGAAAAACTTTGAAACACCACAATATGCAGTCCAACATGATCCCTGCAGAAAGAGAAATTTTAAACACAGTAAGTGGTAATAGAAATTTGAGGGTTATGAAACCTGACAAAGGTGGGGGTGTGGTGCTAATGGACTATATTACTTATGAAGGTAAAATGTTGAACATTCTAAGTGATTCAAAAAATATGCTAGAACATCAATCAATGAAATTAATATAGTTTACAAAAAAATATATGTAGTTTTAAATGACTTGTTGATGGATGGACTAACAGACATGGAAACGTACAATTTTTGCATGTGGAAAAGCCTAAAGTACCATCAATATTCGGTATACCAAAGATAAACAAAGACATTAGTGACCCCCCTTTAAGGCCTATAGTTTCTGCAAAAGGGTCAGTAACAGCCACGTTGGTAAAATATGTGGATAAAAAGATTAAAAAATTAGTTACAGACAACACTAACATACTTAAGGATTCATGGGATTTTTTGAGGAAATTGGACAGTATACTTTATACAGAAAAAGTGGGTTTTGCAACTTTGGATGTCATTGACTTGTTTACTTGTATACCACATGATATGGGGTTAGGCTGGTTTGAAGAAATGTTGGTTGGATACAAAGAAATTACCTTCAATGAATTTAGAACAGTTTTAGTTTTGATGGAACTAGTTTTAAAGAATAACTTCATTTTTTTCGAGGGTGACTACTACAAGCAGCTAAGTGGTGTGGCAATGGGTGCACACTGTGCCCCCACTTATGCAAACATTATAATGGCACATTGGGAAAACAAATGTATTTTAAATTCTGACTACAGATGTTTTTGGAATTTTTACGGTAGGTTTTTAGATGATTTATGTTTTTTATGGACTGACAATGAAAACACATTCAAAAGTTTTGTGGAGTACATCAATGAGACTACTACATTTTTAAAATTTACACATAAATTTTGTTATGATCAATTGAACTACTTGGACGTCAACATACAAAAGTTAAATGGGGGTTTCACATCCAAAATATTTCGTAAGGATACCTTTTCGAATTCTTACTTACACTACACAAGTACCCATCCACCCCACCAAAAGAGGGGGGGTTATAAAGGGTCAACTTGTTCATAGGTTCATACTAAGCTATCTGCCCTAGGGCATTTATAAGCCTAGCCAGAGTATGTTTGCTTTCGCCACCCATTTTAAATTAATTTTGCTATGCCCTTTTTCGAGGTTAGTATACTGTGCCTCTGTCTAACAGTGACACAGAAGTGATACCCGGGGTAAACCTACGATCTCCCATCCACTCATCAAGATTCCTCTTGAAGAGAGTCAATGAGGGACTCTGCCTAACCTGGACTGAGATTTTATTCCAGAGTGAAGGGAGCCTCTGGGTTATGAATCTGTCCCTCCAGCATGTCCTATTTATTTCAGTGCTGAAGTTCAAGTCTCTCGAGCGTGTAGCTCGATGGGATTTGGATTTTTTGAGGTGCAGCATGTCCCTTAATTCCGGGTTGGACATGGCTTTATACGTCAGGCACAAGTCGCCTCTGAGCAGGCGGTATGCCACTGAGTAGAGCTGGAATTTCTTTAACCGGGCAGCATATGGCATCTGTTTGAGCCCTTTGATCCTCTTTGTGAGGTACTTTTGGGGTCTTTCCAGTTGCTGCAGGTGTTTGGTAAGGTACATCCCAAAAGGGGCATTGTACTCAATTATGGGCCTGATGAGGGATGAGTAAAGAGGCACAATGACCTCCCCTAATCTAGATGTGAATCCCTTCATGATTAGGTGGGCTATATAAAATGTTTTTCTAACCACTTTGGCCACGTGGCTGTCAAATGAGAGACTGCTATCAACTTAGGTCCCCAGGTCCCTAATTACTTCTTCTGTACTTAATGGATTGCCACCTATGTGGTAATTTGTGGGCACTTTGTTTTTGCCAAAGGGGATGACTATACACTTTTTGGCGTTTAGCTTGAGGCCATGGCTCTGGCACCAGTTGTCTGTTTCTATGAGGCCCTCTTGGAGGATGCTTGTGTCGGCTTAAGAGTCGATTATGGCGCCCAGTTTGCAGTCATCTGCGAACTTGGTCAGCCACAGTCCTTCCGTGTTGGCCTGTACCTCCGAGAAATATATACCGAACAAGAGAGGTCCCCAGGACTGAGCCTTGTGGGACGCCACTTGTAACTGGTTTGGAGTCTGACATGGCTCCAGCAATTCTAACCATGTGGGTTCTGTCCTTAAGCCAGTTTGCAACCCATCTAGTGACATAGGGGTTTATATTTAAGCTGGTGAGCTTATCTATAATGCCCGAATGGGGTACTGTATCGAAGGCTTTTGCAAGGTCCAGGTAGGCTGTGTGGACCACCTTCCCTTCGTCAATGGCCTTGGTGACTGTTTCAAAGAAGTCGACCAGGTTTAAGAGGCAGGATCTACCCTTAACAAAGCCAAACTGGGTAGGATCCAGTGTCTGTAGGTCCCCAAAATCTTTATTTATGAGGTCCATGATGATCCTTTCCATAGCTTTGCAGACCAAGCTAGTCAGGCTTATGGGGCGATAGTTTCCAGGGTCCGTTGAGGCACCACCTTTGTGGAGAGGGACCACTGTTGCTGTACGCCACTCTTTGGGTACATATCCTGTAGTAAGGCTGAGATTGAACAGTAGTTTTATGTTTGGGTTTAGCTCTTCTTGGAGTTCATGTAGGACGCAGCCCGGGACACCGTCTGGTCCCATTGATGCTGTGTTTTTTGCTTTGGAGAGGGCGGCTCTTACCTGAGCATCTGAAATGTCAGGGGGGCAGCACTCTGCTGGGATAGATATTTGCCCTTTTGGTGGGGAGTTTGTGCTGAACCTGTCAGCTAGGATGTTGGCAATGTCTGTGGGTTCGGTGTATTTTTTGTCATTTTGGACTAATTCTGAGCATATCTGGGAATTCCCACCCAGGTTCCTAACATAACTAAAAAAAGCCTTGTGATTATCCTTAGTGTCCTGTGCAATTTTTCTCTCGAAGCTGGCCTTAGACGATGTTATGAGTGCCCTTAGTTTTTTGCTAATACTGATCAGAGATGCCTTCCCTTTTTGGGATTTTGCTCTATCATGTAGTAGCTTCCTCCATCTATTGTATAGTTTGTTTATGGCTGGGGTCCACCAGACAGGACGTCTGCCTTTGGAGGATGCAGGTGAGTAGAATGACCTCTGATGATGAGGTTTTCTATAATGAATGTGACTATTTAAAGGGGTTGTTTGTTGATAGGGGTATCCTTTAGAACTTTTTGACCAAATGTATAAAGAAGTATTGGCAGGAAGAAAGGGTAGATTTGCCCCCATATTAGGGAAACAGGAATTGGTTAACTTAGAGAGAAATTTGGAAGATGCAAGCAAAAACATGAATGGTAATTACAGTTCAGGCATTGTGATCACATATGATGGTGAAGCTGGACTGGTTAGAAAAACAATAGACAAAGAATGGAAAAACTTTAGATTTGAAACACATTTTTGATAAGGAGTTGAAATACACATACTGGAGAGGTAACAACATTAAAAGTTTGTTAGAAAGGGGTGTTTATGGACGTACTTTAGAAAGAAGTATGAGGAACAAAAAAGGTGTGTTTAAATGTGGGAGCTGCAATTATTGCTCCCACTTGTTGACGGGGGACGTTTTGTTCTTAAAAGCAAGAAATAGGAAGATTACTTTGAACACATTTGTTAACTGTAATACGAGAGGTATTATTTATTTGGCCTTATGCAAGGCCTGTGACTCATTTTATGTAGGTAAAAGTGAGAGAAAGCTTAAACAAAGACTGTATGAACATCTCTATGATATAAGGACGAAACATGAGAACAATGCCCTGTATAGACATACTTGTGTTTGTAAAGATGCTGAATTTAGTTTTTTTTGTTCCTGAGACAGTACCCATCGATCCTAGGGGCAGATTGTGGGAAACAAGAGTGAAATACAAGGAACTCTACTGGCAAATAGTGTTAGAAGCTTGTAGACACCCTGGCCTAAATGACATGATTTCACTCACCCCAGTGTTAAAACTTAGATCTGCCAAATTATAGAACAAAGCTCACTTATATAAAATGCAAACAAATTTAAATCTTACATTACTTCATCAAGTTATGTTTTAAAGTATTCATGAACTGTAATAAATTATTATTTTTATGGTTGAAAAAAATGCATCCAATAATTGGATCATGTTTTTATGGTTGTCCACTAGAGGGAGGTGTGAGCGTTTAGAAAAAAAACATTTTGCGGTATTTTATGTCATTTATATTACATTTGTTTTTAAACTAATAAATTAAAAGTTTATTTTAATTGCATTACAAAAATTAAACATTAAGTGGCATAATGACTGTATAAATTCTATGCTTTTTAGGAATTGGATATGTTAGGAGGTAGAATGTGTTTTTTAAATGTTCTGGAGAAATGGAGCTTCAGACTTTCTGGAAGGGATAAAAGACTTTCAAGGGGTGGATGAGTTGGGGAATAAGGTCCTTTACATAATCATTTTGACTAATCTGACAGCCATTTGTTATAATGGGGGGGGGGGGGTTTGGAACCTCCCTACCATTTTTTTAAAACATCTGATAACCTCATAAAACTTGTTTTGTTTCTTGAAATCCCTTGAAAAACTAAGAGGAGGAGAAGGAGGACTGATAACACAGAGATTTTTATACCCACTGCAAAAAAGCTAAATCGTATCCAAAGGTGAATTTTAAAATTTAATTTTATATCCTTTGGGAGGTTCTGAAAATGCAGCTAGGAAAACCTCCTCAACACAGTGCCAGTGGCATCACCCCTGACACAGTATCTACAGAGTCAAAAAATGTAACCATTTGAAATGTCAGGACCCAGTAGAATTAGTCCTGAAATATGGAGACTGAATGGCTGAAGAACTGACTTACATACAAGGCCGAGATGCCATTTCTCAGAATATGCCCTTTTCTCTGAGGTATAGCAATCTCAGAGTTGGGATATATACACGTTTGGGGGTGTGGGAGGCTTAAGTTTTAAGGAGAAGAGCAATTTTCGAAAGTCACACTACTCTTGTGTTTTCAGTGTTTGTTTTTTACAGCTTGTCGGCACTTGGCACTTTAAGTGCCAACATTTGAACAGGGAGGCATCAGAAACATACAGCACTTACAGGTACTGTACAACCAAGAACACTGATGCTGAAAAGGGGTCCTGATTCCTTCCTTGGTACTACAGGAAAAATCTTTTCTGTTTAGCTAGCCAAGACTTATTTGTTGTATGCCTCCTAGCTTCCCTCATAATATTACATTCGGCATCTAAAGCAGGTGCTTAAAGAGTGGCAGTGTCAAATCATCAATGCTGTTTGTCAGACAGTCTGAAGATTTGATGGGTACTAATGAGCCTGTGAGCTGCATCAAGACTTCACATGCTGAGGCACAGTGAACATGCCTTTCCCCTTGCCATCTTCGGTAGGATTGAGTGCTAATGGTGCTAATACATGCATCTTCACCTGCTTCTACTTTTCCTTCTGGATCAGCCTGATGGATGAGGCATATGCAAAAGGAAAGAGTCCTGCAAAACTGAATAAGGCTTCCACTGCCCATGCTTCTTTGTCTGGCACTCTGGAGCAGGACAGTTTTAGTTGTCTGGTGTTCAGTGAAGATAAAGGTCCATTTCTGGTTCATCTCAGCTGTGGACCAATTGAAGAAACAAATCTCTGTCCAGCGACTACTCAGGGGAATCTGCTTCTCTTATGCTTGGTTGATATGGTAGGGATTTCTGCTAGGAAGAAATGTAGTGTTATCTTCCAGTTAATGTCAAAGTTGATATTAGAGAATCTTGAATGGAAGCCTGTGACCTCATCATCTTCTGCTACTCCATTTCTGACTCATTGTAGGAGTGGATTCTCTTAACAAAGGAGAACACCAGATTCCTGTTACTTTGGAAACGAGTGGATCCAAATTCTGGCTTTATGAATAGTGCAAGATATATCCTTGTGATATTCTTTACAAGACCCTCTTGTCCTGTGCAATATCTTTCACATGATCTGTAAGGCCAACCTCCTACAGTTTTACATTCTTTGCTTGGGTAAGGGGAGTCAGGGGCATCTAAGGACTGAGGTGAGAGTTTGGAACACCAGAGAGAAATTACTCTTGCTCCGTTTCTGTTGATCATACCAGATGGTCACCAGCCCCCCCCCTTTTTTTTTCATTTTACAACAGCCCTTTCTGCCGTCTGCCCACTTACCTTTACTCTAGCAGTAGTAGAAGGCCCAGATCTTGGAAGGGAAAGGGAAATGTCTATCATAACACGAAATATGGAATGAAAAGCTGCTTGGCTGACTATACCAGTTTCTGCTTCTCCTCCTGCAGTTTTCTAAAAACTTTCTGGACATACAGTCCTGAACAGCTTGTCTTTATTTAAAGAAGCATTTAAGATTTGCACTCAGACATCCACTGGCAGGGGATGAATCATCTAGGCAGAGATTGCCCCTGATAACAGAACTCCTGGCAGTAGCCTTGGATGTTATATTAACATTCAATGACATACTTTACCACTTCAGAAGTTAACTGGGTAAATTCTAAAAGTTTTGTCTTTAAAGTAATGTCAGACAACCACCTCAATTTTTGCCCACTGCTTATGTATATCTTCTTGGTACCATAATGTTTGTGCCAAAGAGCTGAGAGCCACGTAGGCCACAGCTGGGGCTATACAGAGCTAACTACAAAAATGGTCTTGGATTCTACTTTCTTGGTTACTTCAAGATGAATTAGGAGACAGAGCCAGTTAGATCCATCTTCTATATCCAAACCAAAGGGTAAAAAGGTCATAAAGACAATCTATTCAGTATTAAAAAAAAAAAAAAAAAAACTGCAAGAAAGAACCAGCCATGCTACAGAGTCTTCAATATGTAATAATTTACTTTTTAAGTCTCTGAGCATACATTCAGGCAAATAAAACTAAACCCCAGTACATATCCCAATAACTGTTTTTCAAACTGCATTCCTTCTGAATACCAGTTTTCTTTTGGACAGCAGGAAGACATGAGAACCATCCTTGGTCTTTCTATTCTCACCTTTTGCGACATCCTTGGCAGAAGAGGTGTTGGTAGCATGCATATAGACAAAGATTCTATAACAGGAAGAAAAAAAGTGCCACTGCACTGCTGCAGGGATGTCACAACCAGTAATAAGGAAGATGGATATTTTCTGGGAAGCCAAACAAATCCATATCCAACAACCCCACATTCATTGTTAGCTACTGAAGGCAACTTTCTTTAGGGGTTATTCAAGGTTGCAGTAAGGGTTCTGCTCAGAGTGTTTGCCATCTGACTAAAATCTCTTGGGTTACAGGCTCATTTGTGACTGTGCCACTAACTCCTAAGCTTGCAGTGTTAGTCTCCAAAGGGGGTATATGAACATGCACTCTCCTTTTGTTTATGTACAACATAACCATAGTGTTGCCCATGGCTAGTGAGAGCACTCATGGCTTCAACATGGTCTGGAGGCTGTGTGGGCAGAAATACTCTTATCAGCATCTCCCTTAAAATTATATGGATGCTTCTCATAGTCCAAGTTCACTGGTTTTAAAATCGTAGGTTTCCTGAATGACACCTTCAAGGCACTATCTAAGGCATCATTTAGCAGGGTTTGTTTTGAGTTTGGATGGTGAGAAAGGCCTCTCCCTATCACCCTTCACTTGACAAGCCTACCAAGAGTCCTAGGTCTATGTACAGACTGCTATTTCCTTGCCTAGTGGATGACAGTATTGCTCAAAGAGGATTTTCTAGCACCACTGGACGTTCTATATGTAGAGTATTGTTGGAAGGTACCATGAGGATGACCTAGGCCAAAAACCCTACGGCTCCAAGCAACTCTTTCACTACCATGAAGGTCCTCTGGGCTTTATTGGAAAACTTGGCTGTCCATGGATAGGGAAATACTGTTCTGCTTTTTCTAAGCTCAAAAATTCTAAATTTCTCGAGTGCACTGGACATCTCAAGCAACTTCCATTTAAAATGTATTCTCATGGGATATCAGGAGTTTACTATGCTGTCAACCCGCAAGTTATATCAACCCTAGCCATTTCATCCCAATGTAATACCATAGATACGCTAGTCAATACCCAGGATTAAATTTAGTAATAACTGCCCATGTCCAGGAGGGTTGTAGGTGCTATCTCTGGTAAGAATTTATGTTGCCCCATCCACTCGTCCAGGTTCCTTTTGAACAGTGCCATAGAGGTGCTCTGTTTCACATGAATTGGTAGCCTATTCCAACAGATGGAGCAGTCCCTGGGAGACAAATCTGTCCCTCCAGCATGTCTCAAGTCCCAGGCCATACTTAGGTCCCTGGAAAGGGTAGCTTTAGTCCCATTTGATTTACAGATGTAGAGCAAGTTCATTAGGTTTGGGTCTGAGACTGCTCTGTAAGCCAGGCATAAGTCTCCCCTAAGAAGTCTATATGATACAGAGTACAGTGACAGGGACTTTAGCCAGTCTGTGTAAGGTATATGCTGGAGTACCTTATCTTCTTTGTTAGAAACCTATGAGGTCACTCCATTTACTGCAGGTGTTTTGTACTGTACATGGCAAACGGGGTGTTATTCTCAGTTATGGGCCTGATTAGTGTACAGTATAGAGGGGTTACAACCTCCGTTGCTCTCAAGATGATTCCTTTACTAACCAAGTGTGCTAAGTAGAAAGCTTTCCTTACTACAGTAGGCACATGGTGGTCAAAGTTAAGGTCGCAGTCAACTTGTGATCCCAAATCCCTTACCACTTTCTAGGTACTTAGGGCACTGTTGTTGATTTGATAGTGTGAAGAGACACTGTTTTTGCCAAAGGGAATGATGATGCATTTCTCTGCATTCAGTTTGAGACCGTGACTAAGACACCAGTTGTTGGTCTGTGTAAGACCCTACTGGAGAATACTGACATTTGGGGATTCAATAATTGCACCTAGTTTGCAGTCATCTGTAAACATGGTCAGCCACAACCCCTTAGTTTTGGTCTGAACCTCTGAGAAGTATATACCAAACAGAAGGGGGTCCAGCACTGTCTCTTGTGGATCCCCACTGGTGAAAGGTCTGCTGGTTAATGTGGAGTCACCCACTTTGACAGTGTGTGTCCAGCTTGTGAGTCAGTTGGCAATCCATCTTACAACAAAAGGGTATACATTCAGTTTGCTAAGTTTATTGGTAATGCCAGAGTGTGGGATTTTGTCAAAAGCCTTTGCCAAGTTGAGGTATGCTGTATGCATAGATTTGCCCTAGTCAATGGCCCTGGTCACATTTTAGATGAAATCCACCAGATTTAATAGGCAGGATCTGCCCCTAATGAAGCCAAACTAGGTTGGATCCAGGGTTTGGAAGTCGCCTATGTCTTTATTTATGAAGTCCATAATGATATGTTCCATGGCCTTACAGATGAGGCTGGTCAGACTTATGGGTCTACAATTACCCAAGTCTGTTGCTAGGCCACCTTTGTAGAGGGGAATAACTGGTGCTGTTCTCCATTCCACAGGAACAAAGCCTGGGGTTAAGCTGTGACTGAAAAGGGTACTTAATGGTGATGCTAGTTTATGTTTTAGGTTGTTTAGAAGACAGCCTGGGTTGTTGTCTGGTCCAAGAGAGTCTTTTTTTTTTGTTTTGGACAAGGCTTTAAATGACCTGCTCTTCAGATGTCTCTGTGTGTGTGTGTGTGTGGGGGGGGGGGGGATTTGGGGCAAGGTTTGTGATAAGTTTGGAGGAGATAAGGGAGGGAAATTTTCACCAAACCTATCTGCTAGCAAGTTTGCTATCTCTCTGGGGTCAGTGTGTGCGATACCTTTAGTCACTAGTTCAGTACATGTTTGGATCCTACCTTTTAAGCTGTAAAAGGCCTTATGGTTATCCTTGGCTGTGCTTGCTAAGTTTTTCTCAAAGATGCCCTTAGAGGATTTGACATGTTGTCTTATTTGCCTGTTGAGGCTGAGGTTTCCATAGTTGGGGCCTCGCCTTTGTTTTCTTGGACAGCAACTTTCTGCATTTGTTGTAAAGTTTGTTGATGCTGGATGTCCATCATGGCAGATTGTTTTTACTTGGGGGGGGTCTAGCTTTGATTCTTTCTGGTACAGCTGGGTCTACACACTTACACAAGTGATTGTACAGGGCTTTAGTGTAAGCTTCAGTGTAGTTACCACATCCAGCTGGGGGTGGGGCTTGGAATGTATTTATACCTTCCTCTGGGAGGGTATAGTTTGCCTTGGTGAAGTTTTTTTTACTCTGAGTTCACCCTTTGTGAGTTCTGGTGTTAGTGCCAGCTCAAAGGTGACTGATTTGTGGTCAGATTTAACTTAGGAGGGTCTGACAGTTGCATCTGTTTGTCATGTTAACGAGGACCAGATCTTGTATGTTTGTTCCTCTTGATGAGGTATGAACAAATTAACTCAAATGTCCTGAAACAAAGTGAAGAAACTTTTGAGCAAGTGAGTTAGGGCTACAGTAGATGTCCCAGTTTATGGTGAGACAACTGAAATCGGCCATAACCAGAGTGTTCGGGAATATTTGTATTGACTATAGTTTGGTAAAATAGGCTTCATGCATGTCATGACTCATGGAGGGGGATCTATAACTGGCTGTGACTTGAATGGGGATCTTACCCACAGTAACCAGAACTTGGAGTACCTCCATGGAGTTGTCAATTCTAACTAGATAGGAGGTGAATTTATCTCTAATACAGATAGAAACACTGTCTCCTTTGGTTCTCACATGTTCGTTTTGTGGTCTGAAGGTGTGGAAGGCATTGTAGCCTTGCAAGGTCAGGATACTCTCTGAGGCCTTGAACCAGGTTTCTGTGACTGCACAGACATCTACAACTTCCAGTGATAAAAGTGCTTCCGAGGTGTGCAGTTTTTGGTTTAAGCTCCTAGCATTTAGCAGTATGTCCCTTATTTTGTTATGATTGGCAAATTTCATATCAGTAAGTTTGTTTTTGAGACCTTACCTAAATAAGGCACTATGAGCAGGCAAGACCCATTTATAGCAGCCAAAAGCCTAGTGGTGCCAGGTGCAAAACATCTCTGGCAAAGCAGGAAGGTTTATCGATCATGTCTTCCTAGGTTGACAGAAACTGGATCCCCTTTGAATGACACCAAAAACTAAGCCAGTTACTGAAATCAATCATTTTTTGTTTATACTGTGGCATCATTCTAGGTGAGGGTAGTATGCTGCTCAAGACTAGGAACATACCTGCCTGGGACACATGCTCAGAGAGCTCAACCATGTCTCTCTTCATATAGTCCAATGAGGTACGTTTCAGGGTATTCACTACAACATGAACTAAGAGTCATAATGATACTTGTTGATGAGAGACCTGAGTGCATGTGTGATCTGACGAATCCTGGCACTGGACAGGCAGCTAACTGTGACTTTCTTCTTGTCTAACCTGGTGAGTGGGACATCTATGTGTCTCACTATGGAGTCTCCAATGACAACAAAATTATTTTGTGTGTGTTACGCCTTACGAGATTGGTAGGTGAGACACTGATGTTACTATGTGTTGTGGGTGCTGTGGGAAATGTGTTAGTTGTAGCAGTCTTGTGTTTTGGAGGTCGCTGGTGTTTCATTAAGTTTTTTGAGAGAACCTCTGTGTACGTTTATTTTTGTGTTTGATGCATACTATGTGCATGAGTAGTGGTGGGTGGGTTGACAACTTCTTCTGGATTACTGTTTTCAGTGTGTTTCAAGACACTTGGTGTAGATACAGCTCTCGCACTCTGTACTAGAGTGGGTTATTAGTAGAGGGTTATCAGTGTGCATGAGGCAATTGCTACACTGCCTCAGGAGACCCAAATCAACAAGGTTGGCAGGAGAAACAAGGGTAGTCCAACTGTCCCTAATGCTAGGTTGAAGAACTGTTATCACAAGGGGGTGGGCTTTCTACTGATCAAAGAGGTGCTCAGTAGATGGATATTTCTGCCGTTCTTTTTTTTTTGCTGGTGGTTTAATAGGTCACAGCTTACCAGCAGTATTCCGTAGACCACAGAAGTACTAAGGATGAAGACTACACTAATGTGCTACAGCTGTAAATACAAGAAAAGTTGTTGAACTTATCTGTCTGGCTATGGTGCACCATTGTGCAGTGTTGCGCGACAAGCAAACGGGTAGAAACCTGCTCAAATGCAGGGTTTAAATACCAGAAGATAAAAACTTTAAAAAGGTTCAAAAGGACCAATGAGGATGCTTACTCCATGCCCTAGACCAACCACCCTTCACCAGACAGATTCCAATCTGCAATAGATTCATAGACTGTTACTAGGCCAATGACTCGGGAAGTCTTTCTAAGCCTAGCCAAGTTTTCCTGAAAGAATGATGATGTCTTGTATCCTAACAGGACACTGAGGGCCACGCATTTATAAGCTACCTCTGTCCATAAGGGACAGGGTGTCAGGTAGAGTGCAAATTTCCTATTCCCTATCCACTTGTCTAGGTTGTGCTTAAATTGGGTAACAGACAAACTCAGTTTCACAAGGTTGGGAAGCCTATTCCATAGGAGGGACACTCTGGGAGACATCCATCTCAACAGCATGTTCTGTTTAAGTCACAGACAAAATTCAGGCCCCTATATCTTGTATTTCTGGTACTCTTTGACTTACAAATATACAGGAGATTCACAAGTGTGGGTTTTGCAGATGCCTTGTAAACCAGGCACAGCTCACCCCTCAGCAATCTACAGGAGACTGAGTAGAGTGAAAGGGCTTTAAGGTGGTCTGCATAAGACAGGTTAGGTATGCCTTGCATTCTTTTTGTAAGGATCCTCTGAAGTTGCTCTACTTGTTGCATATGCCTGGGTTAGGTACATACCAAAGGGAACATTGTACTTTACGATTGGTCTGATAAGGATGGAGTACAGTGGGATAATTACCTCTTTGGACCTAGATGCCATGCCCTTACTTATAAGTTGTGCAACATAAAGGGATTTCCTCACCATTGTGGCCACGTGGTGGTCAAAAGTAAGGCTACTGTCTACATGCATACCCAGATCCCTGACCACTGTTTCGACTCTTATGGGTGTATTACCAACATGGTAAATACCCAGGATGGTTGACTTCCCAAAGGGTACAATTATGCATTTCTTAGCAACCCAGGCAAGACCACAGCTTTGGCTACATTTGTTAGTCAGAGATAAACCTGCTTGAAGAATGCTAGTGTCCACAGTGGAGCTGATGATAACCACCAGCTTGTAATCATCTGCAAACTTAGTCAGCCATAAATGTTCAGCATTTGCTTCCATTTCAGAGAAATAGATGTCGAAAAGGAGTGGGCCTAGTAAACAATCTTGGGGGACTCTGTTAGTGACTGGCTCTTGGTGGAGGGGGCATCATCTATTTTCACCTCCTTGGTATTATAAGTGAACAAGTTGGCTATCCAGTGGATGATAAAGGGTTTATACCAAAGTTAGTGGTCTTGGCCAGGTTGAGGTAAGCTGTGTGCACAGTCTTACCTTCATTCAATGCTTTGGTGACCCTCTCAAAAAAGTCAACCAGATTTAATAGGCATAACCTTTCCATAACAAAGCCAAACTGTGACTGGCTCAGCATTTGCACGTTACCTATTGTCCTCATTTATCATGTCCATGATTACTCTTTCTATTGCCGTACATATGAGGCTGGTGAGACTTATGGGCCTGTAGTAACCGGATCAGTAGTTGGATCTCCTTTTTTGCAGGGGAATGACTGTAACCATCTTCCATTCCTTGGGCACAAACCCTGAATGAAGTCACCAGTTGCAAAGTGATTCAAGTGGATCAGACAAGACATGTTTCATGCTATTTATTAAACATCCCAAGACGTTACTGAGGCCCATCGATGCAGTCTTTTTGGCCTTGGAAAGTGCACTGATGACCTGTTCCCTAGTAATGGTTGTGGGGGATTGTGTTATGTAGCATTTCCACTGGACTACTGGTGGGGGAGAGGGTGTGAGAGGAGAAATTTGAACTGAACCTTTCAAACAAAAGGTTGGCAATGGCCTCTGATTAAGTGTGGGTGATGCCATTTACAATAACTTATGCGCATTGTTGTATATTTCTTCTGAGGTTATGGATATACAATGGATATAAAAAGTGTACACACCCCTATTAAAATGCCATTTTTTGTGATATAAAAATATGACTACAATAAATCATTTCAAAACTTTTCTCACCTTTAATGTGACCTATAACCTGTACAATTCAATTGAAAAACAAACAAATCTGTTAGGGGGAAAAATATAAAAAATAAAGTACAATAAGCTGGTTGCATAAGTGTGCACACCCTTAAACTAATACTCTGTTGAAGCACCTTTGATTTAATTACAGCATTCAGTCTTCTTGGGTAGGAGTCTATCATCATGGCACATCTTGACTTGGCAATATTTGCCCTCTCTCCCTTGCAAAAGTGCTCCAGAGTCAGATTATGAGGGCATCTCTTGTGCACAGCCTTCTTCAGGTCACCCCACAGATTTTCTATTGGTTTAAGGTCTGGGCTTTGGCTGGACCATTCCAAAACTTTAATTTTCTTCTGGTGAAGCTATTCTTTTGTTGATTTGGATGTATGCTTGGGGTCATTGTTAAGTTGAAAGGTGAAATTCCTCTTCATCCTCAGCTTTCTAGCAGACACCTGAAGATTTTGGGTCAAAACTGACTGGTATTTGGAACTGTTCATAATTCCCTCCACCTTGATTAAAGCCCCAGTTCCAGCTGAAGAAAAGCAACCCCAAAGTATGATACTGCCGCCACCATGCTTCACTATGGGGACGGTGTTCTTTTGGTGATGCGAAGTGTTGTTTTTGTGCCAAATGTACCTTTTGGAATTGTGGCCACAAAGTTCAGCCTTGGTCTCATCAGACCATAACACATTTTCTCACATTCTTTTGGGAGACTTGATGTACTGTTTTGCAAATTTTAGCCAGGCCGGGATGTTTTTCTGTGCAAGAAAAGGCTTCCGTCTTGCAACCCTACCCCATAACTCAGACATATGGAGAATATGGGAGATTGCTGTCACATATAGTACACAACCAGTACTTGCCAGAAATTCCTGCAGCTCCTTCGGTGTTGCTGTAGGTCTTGTGGCAGCCACCCTGACCAGTTTCCACCTTGTCTTTTCATCAATTATGGAGGGACATCCAGTTGTTTGCAACATCACTGTTGTCCCACATTTTCTCCCCTTTTTGATGGCTGTCTTCACTGTGTTCCATGGTATATCCAATGCTGTGGAAGTGTTTTTGCAACCTTCTCCTGTCTGATACCTTTCAACAGTGAGATCCCTTTGATGCTTTGTAAGCTCTCTGCGAACTATGGCTTTTTGCTGTAGCAGGCAAGTGAGTAAATGTCAGGAAAAATCTTACTAGGACAGCAGAACTTCATTTGGGGTTAATCAGAGTCTCTAACTGATGGCAGGTGTGTACCCAAGAATAATGAATGTTGTAATTAAAGGAAAAGGTGCTTCAACACAATATTTATTTAAGGGTGTGCACACTTATGCAACCAGCTTATTGTACATTTTTTATTTTTTATATTTTTCCCCCAACAGATTTGTTTGTTTTTCAACTGAATTGTACAGGTTACAGGTCACATTAAAGGTGGGAAAAGTTTTGAAATTATTAATTGTGGTCTCAATTTTTTATATCACAAAAACCTGGTATTTTAACAGGGGTGTGTACACTTTTTATATCCACTATAGCTGTACAAAGCTTTGTGGTTGTCCTATGCCTGAGAAGCTATATTTTCTTTTAATTTAGCCTCTGAAGTTTTAACTAACTCTCTTAGCTGCCTGTTTAGACTGGTTGGGGGCTTTTAGTATGCAAGGCTTTGTTCCTCCTATGCTTGGCCAGTATTTTTTTTTCTTTTGTTGTATAACCACTTGATATTGTGATTCCACAAGGGTGGCTTGTCTTTTGAGTTTGTCTTATTCTTAACACAATACTGCCTTATGGTCAGATCTGATTAGCAAAGATATTACATTGGGTGAGGAACAATGCCCCCCACCCCCAGTGTTCATGAGTACGAGGTCAAGGATGTCTGCACCCCTGGTAGAAGAATGAATCAACTGCTGCAGGATGTTGGCATTAAAGTTTAGGAATCACTGTGTTTGTGCATTAGAAGTGGTGTAGGACTCTCAATCTACAGACAGGTAGTTGAGATCCCCCATGAATATTGTATTGAGGTGAACACTGATGGACTCTAACACACTGAGATAAGTAGTATGGGTTTCCTGGGACGTGAAGGGGGACCTACTTCAATGAAGAGAAAGTACACTTACATGGCTTTTCTCCAGTGTGCATCACATGTGGCAAGTGTTTTACACAGAAGACAACCCTTTCAGCCCATGGCAAAATACACACAGTGCCAGACTAGAGTTAATCTCAACAGGGTCTTCTTTCCCCGCTGATTCTGCCAAGCCCATTCCCTTGGCTGACATTCGCTACTAGGTACGGACAGTGGGAATCTCGTTCATCCATTCATGCACATCACTACTTAGATGATGAGAGTCAAAGTTATTCCACCGTGCTTCACTGAATTTCTTCTCTTACACATTCAGAGAACTGGGCAGAAATCACATCCGAATGTCCGAATGGAGAGGTGATAAGTCAGCAAGTAAAGGAGAGTACTACTGCTAAAACTGAATTCATCCTCAAGTCTTGGTGAGTACCTTCGGGAGGTAGACCCTGTTTTTCACAAAATCTCACCAAGACAACACTGACATATAGACTGTATTTATATAGCAAAGAGAGCTAGGTGCACAACACCTATGATAAAAAGGCGTCCAATCCTGGGAGGCATACTGGTTACAGGATAGGAAAAGATGACGGTGTAGAATCATACCTCTCAACCTCTTAGAGCAAGAAATCTGGACAAAGCCATAAATAAAAATGAGACAAAGGCCCATAAATAGGGACACTTTTTAAATATTGCTCTTACAAACTTAGAAAGTTGATAGAATAACAGGATTTGCATTAGCATGAATTTTCTGAAGGATATGAAGTCTGAAAAACTCAAATGTCATTATTTTCTAACTGCAATCTGTAATGATTTACTACTAATATGCCAAAAAAAAGTATATGAAAAATTGACCAAAAATAAGAGGCCAAAATCTGGACATTCTGTGAAAATCTGTACAGTTGAGAGCTGTGTGTAGAATCCCCAAAATATGGAAACATTCCTACAATGGGACCAAGTCCAAGGGGAGGATGGCCCCCCTGTTGTAGAAGGAAGTAGCAAGTCCACAAAAATTACAAAAACTGATAGGCCAAAGAAGAGCCATAAAGACGATAAACTGGACTATTGAGAATAAGAAAGAAATGATGTATTGTTACTATTCTGCAAAAAGCCCAGAATTTCAAGACACAAGGTATACAAAACAATTAAGAGAGGAATTAGAGGAAAGAAAACTACTTTCCACAGGAAAACCTGTCAGAAGCTTCAAATAAAAATGTGTATTCGTTAATACAACAGATTTGTGAAAAACAGTATATAGATCAAGAAACTTCCTGTTTGGAAAAAGAAGCCTCTAAGGAAATGTGAAAATATAAACAAAACCTATAAATTTTTGAAAAGTATAAAAAGGAAAGATTTGATATGGCGCAATATTTATGCAAAGGAGAAAGCCAAATTAATTAATATAAAGAAGACAGCCCCAAATATATTAGAACAGGCAAATTCATCCAGATATTCATCCAGATCGTAGTCTGGCAGTTGGCAAAGGGGTTAAGGTTGTGAGCTGTACTCCTGTGGTACTGAGGTTGATTCCAGGCAGTGCTCCCAGGTGGCCCCTATAAAGGAATTATGGGTCTACCTGGTTAACAGATAGGATTATTATCCCTATATAGGACGTGCTGGAGGGACAGATTCATAACCCAGAGGCTCCCTACACTCTGGAAAAGAATCCCAATCCATGTTAGGCAGAGCCCCTCACTAACTCTATTCAAGAGAAATCTTGACGAGTGGATGG
Organism: Protopterus annectens; assembly: GCF_019279795.1. Lineage (NCBI taxonomy): Eukaryota > Metazoa > Chordata > Ceratodontiformes > Protopteridae > Protopterus > Protopterus annectens. The sequence goes on from NC_056744.1 coordinate 482,391,287, forward strand.
GAGATCGTAGGTTTACCCCGGGGGTCATCTCTGTGTCACTACTAGACAGAGGCACAGCAAACTAAACCCTAAATGGGAGTAGTATTCTCATCCTAAGGGGTGGTGAAAGCCACACACACTCTGGCTAGGCTTATAAATGCCCTAGGGCAGATAGCCTAGTACGAACCTATGAACCTATATGGAAAATTTCACAATAAAAAAAATGGGAATGTAGAAAAGGAGATTAGTAAAGTAGAAGTTAAAAAACTACCTGTGACGTGCAGGATTCAGTGTAGAAAATCTAATTCAGAAAGCACCACAACAGGATAGAGTAATAGATATCCAAATTAAGGAGAAACCAGTGAAAGATGAAGAATTGGTCGGGTGCCATATGAAGATATTTTGGAGCCTTCTACAGGAAACAAATATTAACGTTCACTTGAAGCTAGACAGCAAGGGAAGGAACAGGAAACTGTAGAAACTCTGACGCAGTAAATGTTGAGGAGTGATAGGCCAGTGAGTTCCCGTATGACAGAGCAACGGATGGCACAGGATGAAATTGAAGAGAATGTGCCACAGAAAGATGCTATAGAACTTTCTATACAATGCCCGCAGGAAATGGAGAACAAAAAATGTGCCCTCAGTTTAGAAGAAAATGAGCTAAGAGAAGAGTTGCTTGATTTAATAGCCATACATAGCCATATTAAGATCAATAAAAGAAACAGACTGCAAAAGGTCAATAAAACCCAAAAAGTCAGACGTTTGACAAAACAAAAACACAGTAATTAGGACTGTCCATAGAGATCCATGCGATAGAACACAAGTAAATAGGATACATTACTGTGCAGCTAAATTAATAACCGATAACGTTCTACCACAAGAACACAGGGTAAGTTGAGGGGAAAGCAAGAGGAGAAATCAAATACCATCATGGAAGTATCGAACAGTGAAAACTATAAAGCAATTAAGACAAGAAGTGTCACTGTTAGAGTATAGGAGAGGGAACAGATCAACAAAACTATTAAAAAGATAGATGTGATAAAAGCAATGCGCAGTATTAAAACAGACCTGATCTATCATGCACTACTGCAAGTAAACTAAAAATCTCAGCACAGGCAGAAAAACTTAGAAGATATACAGTTAAATATAAAGGAAAAGTACAAAATAAGCAAGTTTTATAAAGAATTGGGAAACAAGGTAAAAGGAATTGAAAGACAGCCAAAAAAAGAAGTAGAAGATGTATTTTGGAGAAGTATCTATGAAGATACTGTGGAACATAAAGATGCTACATGGATAGAAGTAGCAAAAGAAAAAATAAGAAGTTTAAAGGTACAGGATATGAAATGGGATGAAGTAACAGCCAGAGAGACTGAAACAAACTTAAGAAAAGCCTTTAATTGGAAAACCCCAGGCCCAGATGCAGTACCTAACTGTTTTGGTTAAAAGTATTAACATCTTTGCATGAAGATTAAGCCATGAGTAAGAACTATTTATATGCGTACCCTAAACAGACCGCCAACCTGGCTAACTACAGGAAAATTAATGGTCCTACTTAAGAGTGAACCTGCAAGCTACCCTAAAAATTATAGACCAATAACTTGCCTTCCGACAATGTAAAAACTATACATGGAAATTGATGCTGACAGAGTTTACAGTCATTTTCAAGAAAACTAAATTATGGCAGTAGAACAAAAAGGCAATAAAAGAAAGTCATACGCACCAAAGGATCACTTGTTAAATAAATTCATATTGGAGAACTGTAAAAAGGGGAAGAATCTAAGAATGGCATGGATTGACTACAAAAATTTGATAGTATCCCACATTCATGGATCAAAAAACACTTAAAAATGTATAAGATGAACTCTATACTGATCAACTACACTACAGTGACCATGAAACACTGGCAGACCACTTTTCAATTACAACATGATAAAGGAGAAATTAGTTATCCCAAGGACAGAAATTCAAAGGGGGATAATTCCAAGGTGACACTCTGTCACCCCTATGATTCTGCCTTGCCCTTAACCCATTAAGCTGTCCACTTGACAGCTTAGGCCATGGCTACAATTTGGCTCCTAGAAAACAATAAAGTGTAAAGACTTATCTTCTCTTTGTTGATGATTTAAAACTGTACAGCTTATCAGGTGAGGAACTAAAAGCACAGCTGCAAGTTGTCAAAACTTTTTCAGATGATAGAAGACTGTCATTTGGTCTTGATAAATGTGCAAATGAAACCTATAAGGCAGGAAAACTGCAGCATCAGGAAAACATAAATTTGGGACAAGAATGTGATATAAACGAACTTGAGCAAGAGTGTGTATAAATATTTGGGAACTGATGAATGAGTAGGCAAAATTGCCAGCACCAAATGTTCTGGTTGAGGTATAATACAAATTCTGCCAAATATTCCTCATCAGAATGCCAAACCAACCAACAATCATCCAAACACCTACGCCAAATGTCAAGTTCGATATAGGTTAGGTTAGGTGACAGAATCCAATAAACAAGGATGGCATTCAATTCTCACTAAAAAAGAGAAGTATTGGATCATTAAACTGGGTGTTTTGTTTTCACCTGGTTTAAATGATCATTTATAACAATATTATATGTTTATTTTAATTTTATTAATTACAATGGACAGTAACTATGTGGTTAATTTATTGTATAACTTTTGTATTCTCTCTTTATTTTCCATACAGGAAATAATTTGAATGTTGGGAAGAATCCTATTGGATGACTCATGATATATATATATATATATATATATATGTATATATGTGTGTGTGTCTGTGTGTCACTTCTAATTTGCTATTACTTTCATTCCCACTGAGGAATGCCTGTTGCCTGAAACCGGTCTGGGTTGTTTAGTATATTTAAATAAATACTTATGTATTTAACTTACTAGCCTTATTTGTTGCTTTAAACTGTATTTGGTGCTGGCAATTTTGTCTACTTAATACTGTTTCCTGCCTTGCACCTGGGTCCTACTTTCAGAGAGTTTCATTTTGACCTGAACTGATGAAGGAGCAACAATAAAACATGAACATGTGAATAAAACTTAGTAAGGAATACATTAGAAGGCTTAAATTAATCCCGAAAACAGTGTTGACATCTAGGAACAAAATCCAAGCTACAAACCAATTTGCTCTTCCTGTCCTAACTTACAGTTTTGGGAGTGACTGACTGGCCCCAAAATGTGTTGGAAAGATTACACAGGAAAACAAGGATGCTTCATGCTCACCAAATGATTTATAAAAATCAGTGCATACCAAGATTATATACTCCCCGTTCCGAAGGAGGGATGGGCCTCCTTGAAATTGATTACATGTATATATCTGCAATTGTGGGACTCCACACATATCTGCTGACCTCACAAGAACCAAAAGTAGTGAAAGTTTTGAAACATGAGAAGAATAAATCCAAGGTAACTTCTCTGCTTAATCTAGCAGAAGCATATCTGTGTCAAGCAGGAAGTGAAATCAAACCAGAAGTAGATAAAAATCAATCAGCAATTGAATGTGCCAAAAGACAAAAGAAAGAGTAGAAGGTGAAGGACCAGAAGAAAAGGCAAGAAATGTGGAAAATGCATAAATATAGTTGAAAGTATAGAAAACATCTGGAAGAACCTCATGTTGATCAGGAACGAATGCAGGAATTGTTAAGGAGAGGCACATTCAAAGCAAGAGATGAAAGGTTAATATTGGCGGCCCAAGGCAGTGGGCTGCATACATGATGGTTTACAAAGTCCACTGAACATGTGGGAGAAGCAGACAAATGTAGGCTTTGTAAAACCGAATTGGAAACAGTTGCACACCTCATTGCTGGTTGTGACATACTAATGGCAGAAGGACCATATACTGAAATGCATAATTATATGGAAAGATTGTTGCACTAGAGATTGTGCAAACATTATGGTACTGAAGTGGTTGAAAAACACTGGAAACATGAGCCATAAAACATCATGGAAAATGATGAAGTTTACATCTCATGGAATCATCCATTACCAACAGCTCAAAAGATAGATGATAGAAAACCGGATATAGTAATCTATGAAAAGAAGACAAAAGTAGCATTGATCATTGAAATCGCCACACTCAGTGACTACAGTGTCTTGCATACAGAGAGAGACAAAGTCATAAAATATCAGGATTTGCAGGCAGAAACGATGTGGAAGAAAGATACGCAGACAGTCCCAATAGTAGTAGGAGCAATGGGACTTATAGAAAAGAATCTACAGTCGTACTTAGATATGTTACCAATACATGCAACTGCGTACAAATTGCAGGAGGAGTCACTATTGAGCACATTGCAGGTGCTGCGAAGAGCAATTCTAGTTGACATCAAAGACTGAAACAATACCAATTTCATGAACTTTAATCATACTTTGACTTAGGAATGGGGTCCATTCCAATCATGGTATTAGAAACCGAAAAGATTTGGAGGAATTAAAAAAGAGAAATGATACCCAGACAGTTTTAGTAGTAATAGGAGCAATGGATCTTATAAAAAAGCGTTTACAATCATACTTAGATATGTTACTGATGTATGTAACTCTGTATGAACTGCAGAGTCATTATTGGGCACATTGCAAGTGCTGTGAAGAGGACTTCAGGCTAGCATCAAAGATTGAAACAATACTAATTTCATGAACTTTCACCATACTTTGACTTCGTAATGGGGTCCATTCCCATTATGGTATTAGAAACCCAAAACGCTTGGATATATAAAAAAAATAGGAGAAAAGCTGCATGGATATGGTACGACACCTTGCTTATGGTAAGTTGCACATGTACGAGTCCTGATAGGTCATACACTAACTAGTCTGGATTTGAGATTGGTCTTAATATAGAATGAGACTCCTCCACCTTTAGTTCCCTCCACTGCAGTTGCAGGTCTAAAGATGCGAAAGGCATTATACCTTTGTACTGCTAAGGTACTTTCAGCAACTTTAAACCATGTCACATGCTCTGTTACTACCCAGATGCCTACACTCTCCAGGGAGAGGAAGGCTTGCAGGGAGTGGAGTTTCTTAAGACTTCCAGCATTTAACAGTACCACCTTCAGATATTCTTTCATAGGTTCAGTTAAGTCAGTAGATTTACTAAATTTGGCATTGCCTAAAAAAGGCACTGTGGGGTGGAAACGGTCTTTGCCAATATCCAAAAGCCTAGAGGGGATAAGTGCAGACCATCCCTGGCAAAGCAGTGTGGTCTGTCAACCATGTTCTCCCAGGCCATCAAATATTGTATCCCCTGGACTTAAACCAGAAGGTAAGCCAATTGTTAAAATCTCTCATTTTTTTGTTGGTAATGTGGCATCCTCCTTGGAGAAGGAGGTATGCTGTTCAGTGCTACGCTAACAATTGCCTGAGACACAAAATCAGCAAGCTTGAACATGTCTCGCTTCATTATAGTCAAGGGACGTACATCTCAGGTCGTCCACATGAACTATGATAGAGTTGTACTGGTACTTGTGGTTCAATGACCTGAGCGCCTGTGACTTGATGGATGCTAGCTATGGAAAGGCAGCTAAATCTGACTCTCTCCTTACTCAGTCTGGTGAGGGGGACATAAGTGTGCCTCACTACAAAATCACCAATGACCAGGAAATTTGGCTGTGTGCTGTTTTGCCTTAAGTGCTTAACAGTAGAGGCAGTAGACACAGTCTTAATAAGTGTAGCTGCAGGTGGTGTTTTAACAGTGTTTACATGAAGGCTGAGGACCCTTTCTTTTATTGTATTGTTCAGGAGGTCTTAGTGTCTTATGAAACTTACCTGCAAGTGCCTCAGCATAAACAGTTTTATGTGCATGGTCTTTACCCTTTGCAGAAAGCGTGGTGAAAGTCTCATTGACAACCTCTATAGGATTAACTTTGATTGTATGAGAGAGTTTGGCCTCAGCAAAGTGTATTTATACCTCCCCCATACTCTTACCTGTTTTATTAAGAATAAGTGGGTTGTCAGTGTACATGAGGCAATTGCTACAATGCTTCAGAATAACCCATCTCATCCAGACTGGCCACAGAGAGAGTCGGGAAGTGCACATCCATGGCTACTAATCTACTAGGGGAGTGAAGAAAACTTAAACATTGAAAAAGTCAGTAAGACAAGGAACCTGATGAGCAACACTCAGGTATGAGCCACCTAGATGCTCTAGTAGTTAAAAAAAAAAAAAAAAAAAAACGTCCAAACAGTAATGCCACAAGAGTGTAGCCCACAAACCTTCCTAATGTAAAATAACTGGACTGGAGCCCAAGTGCTTAAATCAGAACAAAGACACTTAGAATAACAGCACCATAAGCCTTCACCAGCAATTCCCAACTCAAAAGGGTGTAAGCTACCTCTCCTCCCACAAGAGTGTAGACCACAAGCCTTCCTCATGTAAGATAAAAATAAAAAACTCTTCACAAAGCCAGTCGTATGTAAGATAAGTAGTTTGAAGCCCAAGTGTTTAAATTAAAACGAAGAGGCTTAGAAAAACAGTTACAATTTAATCAGGCTACTAACAAGCAGTAATAAATACACCAGATTAAACACAACTGAACACTTTATTTAGCTTCTTGCTACACATTCGTAAAGGGATAAAGTAGGAAGAAGCACAGATACAGCAAAAGCAGCTGAATAACTTTTAATTTTTTAGACAGTTTCACTAAAGGACATGTCTGCCAAAAGAAAGCCTGATTAGATAGTTTTCCTCATCACTGGAGTCAGCCCTTACTACACTTGCTGCCCAAAGTGGGTACGGGTTGGTGGGTAAGAAGGTCCATGGTAAGAACTTCGCCACCTGGTAAATAATCTGGTCTCTTGAAGTCTACCATAGCAAGGCTATGCCAGGATGTAGAGGTCTATGGAAAAAAAGGCAGACACTGTATGCTGTTCATAAATATGCATGCCTCTGCAGAAACAGTTCTGTAAGGGGTGGGATATTCTGTTCCAGGGGTCTTACCAGATCACCTGCTATAACCTTCCAGTCTTGTCTGCTGACCTGACTAAATGCAGCAAAAGTGTAGGGATACTCAAATCTTTCCTCCCCAACTGCACCACTTCCAGGCAGAGGTCTGATGTTCGGGTGAATGTGACTTCAACTTCTTGCATATATGAATACGATCCATAGTAGACAACCCTGGAGGATGTGTTATGTGCGGCCAACGTATCCAGCACTGAAGGAATAAGGCAGATGCTATCAGAAGTGGTAGATGCTGATGAAGAGGAATAGGAAACAGCTTCACAAGTAATAAAATCTTTGGGTCTGTCTGGGACCACACTTGTACCTTTCTGCTCCTCACCACTCTTTTTGAGTATCCTCTTCCCTTTCAACCTCTTAATGTAGTGTTCTTTTCTGTGTGATATTTTAGGGGGTAAAGTTATGTCTGAAGATGCAGAAGGCTGTTCAGTGATCTGCAAAATGATCTCTGTCTTTTTCTTAGTTAACCTGACTCAGGAAGGGTGATGCAGATGCCTTCAGGTTTTAGAATTAAAACTCACAGAAATTTGGTCATCGAACATGAAGTGAAACACCACTAAAAGAAAAAGGTGCACCAAATGTAAACCAATAGCAAAAAAAGGACTGAAATGATGTGGACTGATTGTCCTTCATACCCAAGATATAGGCGCGTGCATTCTCATGTCAGGAAAGGGCTTCCAATGCAGAAATATGTGTACAGCTCTGGGAATTGGGCCAGCCAGGTACTTGTCCCATATACAATTAATTCCCACCAGTCAACAATTTCGACTTCTACTAGTACTGGTACTAGTACTAGTGATCCATACATTTAACATATTTGCATTCCAATGTAAATATTTACAAATTTATGAATATATTCATCCATTCAGTATTTTTAGCAAGATACCTGCCCCAGATACCATAACAAAAAATTCCATTATTAGAGAAAATGTATACTACTGTAACGTGGCTGGGAGATGAAGTATAGTGCTAAAAGCAACTTGCATTGCAAGATATGCTAAAGATGTAAACACAAGCTACTGACTTTCAAATTATCTTTTTTTTTCCGCATGTTATCAGGGACAGCAAAGTCAGGCTTGGAAATCAACTCTCACTGAATAATTACTAACAAAAAACATTTTAACATGAGTCTAAATCTGAGTTGGCCCAATTTTTCCCTTATCATAGGAGTAAGGCAGCATACATAACTGCTGTTTACTGACTTTTCGTGCAGACTAATGTGTTTAGCAAATCATCCCACATCTGGTTTAAAGCCAAAATAATTTATGCCTTATCATGATTTTAATAAATTTTTTTAGCAGACTCAGGCTTAGCTTAATAAAAATGACCAAAACCCTGTGACTCAAAATTCTATTTTAAATTTATTAAAACACCTCTAGTGCCTAATAATACTAATGATAGTAATGAAGTATACAGGGAATTACAGAAAACTGATACCATGTCTACTGGGAGGGGCTATAATAAGGATTTAGTAATGGCCACTTTAGGAAAAGTAAGACAAAGTAATGACAGGCCAGTTAAGTATATTAATAATTGTAAATAAAAAGAAATAGATGGAAATAGATCTGTCCAATAATCAAAAGATATATGTAGTTACGACATATGATTTGTTAAGTAAGCAGGTTACAAAAATTACAAAGCATTACTGGGGCTTCCTATTCAAGTTTAAAGACTTTTTTTAATTATTGTGTAGGATTCCTATGTTATCCTTCCGCTAAGGAAGGAGTACAAAGGATATGACTGTACCTCGTTGATATGTTATTCCTACTAATAAACTATATAGAGAACCTGCACAGATGGAAACGTTTGCTTGTGGCAAGTGTATAGGTTCATAGTTAGGGTTTTTTTTATAAAATGAATGGAGTGAGTTTTGGAGTGAATAGTAGATCTTGTTGTGAAACGGAAGGTATTAGGTATGCACTGAACCCCTGTAATGTGTTTTATATTGGGGAAAGCAAGAGGGCTTTCAAGTTAAGATCGCAAGAACATGTTAGGGATATAAAAAAATGAGAAACTTGAAGCCCTCTTGCTATGCATTTTAAACAGTACCATAATGGGGATCCAGGGGGACTTCAGGATACAATCTTAGAGAAGGTTATTCAACAAGATGAATACACGGAGGTTAAAAAAAAAAAACTTCTGTATAAGGAAACTTTATTCTTAAATATAGTACCCTGACTCCTGCTGGTATAAATGTGGATTGTAATTGGAAGGTTTTGATTTAACTGGATATTTAAATGTGTTTAATTGATGAGATTAAATTCTTAAGGATGGTATATAAAATGTTTGTAAGTGTGTGAGGTCTTTAACTCCTTTGAAGGCATTTTTGCCAAAGGTCTAGAGGTGTTTTAATAAATTTAAGAGAGAACTTTGAGTCACTGGACAATGGTCATTTTTATTATTTTGTACCCAGTAGTGGTCTACTCAGGATTAGCTTAACTTTACTGTGGCTGTATACTCCCTCAGGAGAGACTGGTAATCCCTGTTTGGAGGAGGGCTAGTTTCCTGGACTTCAAAAAGTGTCTCATCCATATTTCCCGTCTATCAGCATACTCCCTACCTACATAACAAATGACTACCTTTAAGCTAATATGGCCTACTGTCAGCTCTGTGGCACAGAGAGTGACAAAACTGACTATAACCCACACAATATGTAATCATTTAGTGATCCCAGCAGTTAAGCAGCTCACTGGAAATGTGAAAAGAATGAAGAGCTGAGTCTACTCACTTTCTCAGAGTGGGAGGTAAGTGTGCATTACCCAGAAATGAATGCTCCATTCTGGTACCTAAGAGGCGATTCAAGATCCAATGGAGACCTTTGTCTCAAGGGAGAAGGGACATCTGTAGGCTTATAGCTCTTACAACGGTGTGTGACGGTTCTTCACATTGCCCACTATATGCATAATCCCTAGAAGCATCAGATGGCACACGAAGAAACTGTGGGAGCTTAAATAAATAAAAAATATATATCAATCTCATACATGAATGACAGCACCACTCCTAATGCATCTACCCCTAAAAGAACAAATAAGGCATAAGGCTCTCACACTTGGAGAATAAATGGCTTAGCAGACTGATCAAGGAGTGAAGTTTGATGGTCAGAGGGGAACTGCGATGACTGGAATGAGAGATCATGATGTTAAGCAGCACCTGATACCTTGCTGTTTCGTTAGCACAGTTTTAGATGTGAAGCTGAGTGTGAAAGCCTGTTCTCTGAGGGATCACAGGGCTGTTACACTTCACAATGAAAACACCAAATCACCATCCGACTCTCTCCAAACGAAAAACACACCAAAATTCCAAAGCAGACAGGAACACTGGAACACACAAATGGTGAAAAAACTTTCTTTAATGACAAGTCCTGGTACCTCGGCTATTCGCCTTCAATGGAATAATTCACCATACAAAAACCATCCATCTCCTTATATATTCATCAATCAGTTAAGGTGAAAAAAATCTTCATTTAAAGTGCAACGTCTTCATTTAAAACTTGTGTTATTTTTATATTGAAAATACATCACATTATTGCATTATTACAAGTCATGTACACCAATAAAAAAGGAATTAAATACAATAAACTTCATACTTTTTTGATTTCATAAATATGCATGAATCATATTGTGTTACTTAGTAAATAAGCATGTTAATCTTCATAATATAACAATAAATGGCATAATATAAATGAAACCATCATAGTGAAACACCACTATCTAAATTCATGCGTCTAGGATATAAAGTATGAAAATTAACTATCATTCTGTATTCTAGTTTATTCAATTCTGTTTTAAAATTCCCCGCATCAAAATGTGGTCTAGCCAACACACTAAAAATGAATCCACTACAACTGCCATTATGTGCATTGACAAAATGTGAAGCCACTGGACTATCCATGTTCCTCCTCCTGATATCCCCCAAATGCTCTAAGATGCGGATTTTGACTTTCCTCACAGTTTGACCTATGTACCAAAGGGGCTTATCTCAATCACAACCTAGAATATAGACCACCCCTTGTGACAATCAAATTTCTCAAAGGCTTGATACTTTTTTCCATTAATTTTGTCTCCATGCAAATTTCTGACCCTACTGCATACAGAGCAACGTCCACAGCATTGCATACCTATGCTCATTGAATCCATAGGATACTCTTAACTTCCTGGTTAGCAATTCCTTCAAATTATTATACCTACGATAAGAAAAGGTATTGTGTCTTGGAAACAAATGACCAACAGACATATCATCAGCAACTATGTGCCAAAATTGTTTAACAACTTTCTCCAACACCCATGAAAAATCCGAAAATCTAGATACAAAAAATAATCTATCCATTTCATGTGAAACTGGACAATGTCTGTGGCAACTCTTTCTTCTTTTATTACCTCCCCCACATAACCTGTTCTTAATCCCAGACAGCATCATCTCCGAGTATCCTCTGGAAGATAGTCTTATCTGAACCTCATTCAGGACATTCTCCCAAAAGTTTGGATCAGAAGTATTCCTAAGAATTCTCTTGAATTCCCCCTCTGGCAATGCCTTAATCAAATGTGGAGGATGCATGCTGCTGGCATGCAAAAAATTGTTCACAGAGGTGGGCTTCCTATAAGGTCTGTGTTGCACCCTGTTGTCTTCTCCAATATAAATGAAACAAGAATGTAAAATAATATCAGGGAAGAATATGTCAAAGAAAACAGAAAGAGACACCTGATCTCACAAAAAGACAGCAAGAAAACAACTAGCGTACAGCTACTTTGTAACCATTCTTTCCATCACAAGAAAACACAACAAACAGATTAGACATTACTGTCACATTCTGGGTTAAGCAGTCACCAAAATGCCTTGATTCAAAGCAATAAAAAAAGTCTTACTTTTTATTGAGTTCTTCTATTTCTTTTGCTGTTGCCTTCTCTCCATCCAGGGTGTTCCTCAATAGATTATATGCTTCAGTGGATGTTTCATTTGCATGCTTAGCATCTTTCTCTATATCATTTGCTTCCTGCGTGTGTCTGGTGAAAAAAAAAATAATCAGGGAGAATGATGATCAGAATGGTGATTTCTGATGCAAGGTAAAGACAAACAAAGTTAATATACGACAATGCTACACTTATAACACTTCCTCACAAGCCCAATACAGATTCAAAGTTGCAAAGAAATCCATGTTTCTCACTCCTCATTTTCTTTTAACTTTATTTACTTTCTTTAATACATATAGTGGGCAAGCATGTATTTTATTGATTAAGTCCAAACGGATAAAATGGAATTTGCCCTCACCATTCCATTTTCCTCTCTTCTGAGACTAGTGCAGTCATTATTTTAGATTTACAATGGCAGTTTTAACATCAACACAATTAAAACAGAAGTTTTAAAATAACCTGGATGTCCAAGACACTGTTGCCTTTTCTTACATTTTGTTTCTACAGAAAAAGTTCATGGCCAATGTTTTTATGTCATTTTGGATTACTTTCTTTCTTCTGCAGACAGCACAATTTGACAACCAAGGAATGGCAGTGTACTGGTGTTATTTAACATTTTTATAAGTACTCGTAAAATTCATGAATACTGCCTTAAAACACTGGGGGAAAATGTTCATTCTAATGTGAATTGTCTCTAGGCTGGCTTGGTTCATGGCACCAAGTTTTTTGCAGAACGTTAGTTAATTTTCTATGCAAGTGAGGTTTGTGAGATATTGTGTTCTCTGCAGTTTAATGTGAACTCTGATTTTCAATTTTTCTGCAATTCCTAGTAAAGAAAATGCTTCTGCTTTTTGTCAATGGGGCATTTCTGGCTTTAAAATTATTTTTGTATTGTAGCTTGAATATACCATACACAAATAGTTTTCTGGAGCACCGTTATGGTGATTCGTTCTTGCCACATTAATGGTAAGAATGACTTCAGGAAGGAACAAAGTTCTTCTTTTTTTTTTTTTTACTCTTCATAATACATAGAATTGCTTACATTTTACATATTTTTCTAACCACAGGATGGACTTTAGAAAAGTATGTATAAAAATAAAAATTCATTCTGTTAGTGTGCTCTCCCAAACGGATAAAATAATTACTCTCAAAAAGTGTGAGCAAGGCAATAGTAGCAACCAACTCACTCCAGGAAAATCTGATCCAGCAGTTTGGTATGTGTTTACAGCTACAATTCAAATGTATGCATGTTGTTTTATTGACTTGTTAACCATGTAAAAAACATTAAACAGAATCATCTCCAGGTATGAAGCAGGTTACTGGTCTGAATAAGTGGTTTGCTCACAAATGAACAGCATGCAAATGGAAAATGAAGGGTCAAACTTAAAAAAAATATAGACAAAGCTTATTATACTGCTTAGGCTTAGATGAGGCTACAGCTGGATTATGGTAACTATTATGATTAGGGTCAGGCCTCATTTATACCCATAAAGACAGCTCTTGGGGTTAAGATTACATCTGAGGTATAAACAATATATCTGAAGTAGATTTAGGACCTAATACTAAACTTTTAGTGTTACTGTTAGAATTACAGTATAATCTGATTACAATTCCAGCCACTAGAAGTAAACTACAGTTGCAATTAGGAACAAACCACTAACACAGACGTTACAATAGTTTCTTGGTTGCAAACTTCACCACTGGGATATCCTGCTGTTCGGGTAGCTCATGACTTGCAAGTGTTCCAAAGCTCTTGCCTTCCCTAAAGCTTTGACTGAGGTCTCCCTTCCGGAGTAATGACATCAGTAGTATAAAGGATTCATCAGCCAATTCCACAGTTGGCTTTCTCTTGTCCAGAAGAGACTAGGTAGTGGGTCCCTCAGTCCAAGAGTAAAGTGGAACAGAAGGTCAAGTTACACTCCATGCTTTCCAAATCCAGGCTCAGGGAGGAGGGCTCACAAAAGCAGGGAAAAATGCATGGTCAGAAAAAGGGGAGTGGTGAAAGCACAGGGTGCCACCAACCCAAGAAATGGCAGGAGAAATAAGGGGATGGCAGAAGGAAGCGACCTTGGACTGCAACAGTAAAACTACTCAAACATATACATTTATGTCAAGTTTCCAACACAACTGTGCTATGTTCATCACAGCATTCTCTGCTGCAGTCTTCACTATTGGGAGATTCCCACAGTATTTAGGAGCAGGAGGGTGGATGGACTATAAGATCAGTCCACACAGGACAGCAAAGGTAAATCCTGCTCTTGACCTGGATGCAGCTCCTAAGGTATAATGCAACAAAAAGGTGTGTAGAGAGGACCAAGTGGCTTCTTTTAGGTTCACTTGAGTGGGAATTTCTTTAAGGGATGCTGTGCAGTGAATGCAGCTCTAGTGGAGTGTGCACTAATGTGGTCTGGTACTTTACTTGTTTGCCATTATACCGATAACAAAAGACAATGCAGTTTTCCCAGCATCTTGGAAGGAGTTTCCATGTTTACTGATGTGCCCTCCTTTCCTTTTGCAAAACAGGTTAACAGCTGTTAAGTTGTCTTGAATTCTTTTTCTCTAAGCAAGTCAAAAGTACACATCAAGGGAATGCAAGGTCCTCTGCTGAGTTCTGCAGCAGGCTGTGAATTGTTAATAATTATCCCTTACTGTGAAACATAGAAACTTTCTATTCTTGTCTTCTAAGATGGCTGCACACTGATCAACAGTTTCATTTAAACTCTCCCAGAGTTAAAAAAAGAAACTAAGAAATAAGAGCCAGTGATACTGTCAGATTGAGTAAAATGCAGTTACTGGCTAGTAATTACATTAACTGGATACCAGAAAAGAAAAAAATTTGAGAAACTGAAAGAAAATTAACCAGAAAAAGTGAGGAGAAAATACTGCGTGGGAAGAATCCTGCAACTGTTCAGCAATGAGCAGTTCAAGCTTCAGCTTTGGCTTCCAGTAATTTAGAGGAGGAAAAAAAAACAATAAATCAAATATATTCACAGATGATTAAAATAAATTAAACCTTGAAGGAGTATATCAACTAAAATAACAAAAGGCTGGGAAAATAGAACTTTTAACTAGCTATTCTGATGAACTGATAAAACTGCAAAAAAATCAGAGCTTGAAGTGATGAAAAGGCTGGCTGAGTAACTTCTCAAGAAGAACTGCTTCAAAAAATGGTAGTGTTAAAAGACAGAGTGCACAGAGAAAAAAATAAACTTTCTGCTGTACCACAGAAACTGGAATGAATAGACTACTAATTTTATGAAAGCACATATAAGCAACTGGACTGGTAAGCCACAGCAAGATTTGTTAACTGAAAGGAGACATGAGTGTATGCTCCAAACCTGGCCATGAGAGAAAAGACAAGACTTACATTAGTAAAATATGTAATCATGCCAGCAGAAGGGGAAAATTAATAAAAACTGGAGACAGGACAGTGTTTGTGGAAATTGACTGTTAAATGAACACCAGGCAGAAGAGAAGCAAATTTATCCCAGCAACCCCATGGAGTGTCGAGAGGCAGGTGTGAGACTCCAGCTGCTGTACCAGTCTCTCTTCAGAATATTTTTTCTTGGAGGATCAAAGATTTTTGAATGCAGAACAGGCTAACGATGAAATAAAAAAGTTTATGGAACAACAAAGTGAGCTGGTAAATAGAAGGGGACTCTGCTTGTCATTCTTCTGCAAATAAAGCTCATCTAGAAACTGTCAGTGAAATATTTTCCTTTTTCCAAAGGAAATGCTTGTGACAGAAAAAAGCACAGGAGTTGACTAGATTCAGGAGTACCTTGGACTTGAACCACAGTCTGGTGTTGGGAGAAGGAGATAAACAGGAAGAAGACCAGCAAGACTGCAATTAATGAATGAATGGGAGACTATAAAGCATTAATAACATTTGCGAAATATGGCTTTGCAATAAAAAATGGCTGAGGAAGACTTGATTTTTTTCTAACTTATTAAACATGTGGATGGACCATAAAGCATATAACCCACTTTATGTCATGAAAAAGTTTAGAGGGAAACTAAAAGGGGAGAAAAATTAACTTACTTAGAACAATTATTGCTGTTATTAGTATTTGCATAAAACATTTCATGACATAAACTGCATCTTATACATAGCAACACAACTTTGTGTAATGTGTAGTCAGGGGTATCTCAAATGTAGGGGAAGTCCCTTCAGCGACTGTTTTGTGTTACAGATAAGCCTTTTAAGATGTAAGAAATAGGCTTTACAATATAACAAGTGGTGGACAAAAGCCAAGTTTACTGTTAATATGCTGTGATCTTTGTCTGCTGGGGTGGGGGTAGGGTGCAAAAGTGCATGGATTACATTATATGCAGAATTAAGATATGTTCCTTAGTCTTACAAAGGTGAATGTCTAGATTAATGCCTTTGTCATAAACTATAAACAATTGTTTTTGTAAGCAAGTAGATTTGAAAAATAGGGCAAAATGTCAAGTTTCATACATCTGTAAATATATTTTTTCCTTCAGCAAATGTTCAGTGGTAGTTAAGTATGCAGCTGAAGGCAGCTATACATTCTGTTCCAAGTGAAATTTACAAAGATTCATGGCAGACTAATTTTACTTGGAGAACAGCGGTCTGCAAGTGAAAGCAATTAATCTTGGGAATTCTGACCATTCTTTGTTGTGGGAAATGCAAAATTTAAAAGGTACAATGGCAAGGGTCCAGTGAAAAATAAAGTCTGAAATAATGGGAAGTGAATACTTTAAAGAATTTAATAGAACACTGTACAATTTAAAGACAGCCAGTGCACTTTTTCTAAGTGCTAAAAGTTAATGTTTTCTGAATGCATACAAGCTGTTTTTCACATCTGGGAGTAGAACAGAGCTAGGAAAAGGATAGACAGCAATCAGTTAAGCGGAAACACAGGCTCTAGCATTGCCGCCTGTGGGTGCAGCTGTTGATTTGGGGCAATTGTGCCTATCCGGAGGGCTAAACTCCATTTTTTTGAAGATCTACATAGTTTTGTGTGTTTGTTCTAAGTTAATAAGGGATGAGGGTGTTGTGAAAATGCACTTTTTTTGTTCGAGGGATTTCATTAAAACAAAAAGTCCTAAAAATGTGACACAAGTCCAAACAGAGATGATAAGAAACAACTGTATAAAAAATCAGCCTAACAAACATAAGTGTGTGCATGTAACACAGACAGTGGAAATATAGATTTTAAAAATGATATGCATAACAGGTGGAAAGAACGGCTTTTTCTCAAACTGGCTATACTATCTGTGTTATTTTGGAACATAAAATGGCTTTAGAGGTATAGAAAAAAGGAAAGAGTATTGAATTACATTACAAACCCCGAGTGCAAATAACAATGTTGCTGGATACATAACTGGAAAGAAATAATCATGTCAATTTCACAAAGAAAGGCTTTCATGATGGATATTCAGCAGAATATCAGGACAAATGAAAAGAAGAGTAATTACATTAAGAAACAGACAGGCTCCAACAAGGACAGAAGATGAAAACAAAAGAACAGTTGTGTACACTTGCCATAAATGTAGATGTTCGAGTGTATTCACTGCTGCAGTCATCACATTTGGGTTATCCCTGCCAGGGTAGACCTCGGCCAGCCCGAATACCAGAGACTTAGTATTTCTGCGTTGGTTGCTGTCACTTGAGGACTGACGTCAGGTCGTCAGTAGTATAAAGTAAGGCAGCCGATGCCATTACATCAGTTTTTCTTGCCCTAACCTGTCAGGAGCCCCCAAAGTAGGAGGCCAGGTTCTGGTGGAAGAAACCCACCAGTGGAAAATAAATACCAATATGTCCCTTGTAAGGAAAGGAGAACAACAAGGAAGAATGGTAATAAAAGGAGAAAGGAGAACAACAAGGAAGAATGGTAATAAAAGGAGAAAGAATAAAGGGGGATGGAGGGAGGGAAACCAGGACTGCAACAGTGAATACACCCGAACATCTACATTTATGGTAAGTGTACACAACTGTACTATGTTCTTTGTGTTTCACTGCTGCAGTAATCACATTTGGGTAGATTCCCAAAGCTGAGGAAATGGGTAGAGGCAAGTCAAGGAAACTAGGGGCTGGCTAGGATGCCCTGCAAGACTGCAGAGGCAAACCCTGCCCTGGATTTGGAGAAGAGAAGCAGGTGGTAATGCTTGCTTAAAGTGTGAACAGATGTCCAGGTGGCAGCCTTCAGGATGTCCCTGGTGGGGACTCCTCTGAGGAAAGCTGCAGAGGTGGAGGCCACTCTGGTGGTGTGAGTCATGACTCCCTTGGGGGGAGGCTTTCCATGCTGTTTGTAGCAGAAATGGATGCAGTGTGCAATCTACTTGGAAATGGTTTGCTTGGAGATGGCTTTGCCTTCCGCCCCTGTAGCAAAGCTAACCAGCAACTGATCAGACTTTCTGAAGGATTTAGTCTTGTCCAGACAAATCTGAGCTGTCTGTGCACATCTAGAGAGTGAAGAATCCTTTCCCCCTTGTTCTGGGAATTAGGAAACAAGGTGAGCAAATGAATATGGATTGGTTGAAAGCCACACTGGACACCACGTTGGGCATGACGGATGGGTTAGTTCTGAGGGATACCCTGTCTGCATGGAAGATGATGAAGGGTTCCGCAGCCATGAGTACTTGCAGCTCAGAGACTCTTCTGGCTGAAGTGATGGCCAGAAGGAATGCTGTCTTTCAGGAGAGAAATTTTAGCTCTGCAGAAGAAGCTGGTTCGAAAGGGGGCAGGGTGAGCTTTTCCAAGACAAAGTTAAGGTCCCAAGCAGGTGTTGGTGCCCTTCTGGGGGGCCTCAAGTTACTAGCCCCTCTGAGTAACTGTTTGATCAAAGGGTGTGAAAAAAGGGGCTGTTCAGGGGGAAAATGAGCAGAAATAGCAGAGGCATGAATTTTTATACAGGAGAAAGAGAGACCACTGTGTAGTAGATCAGCTAAGTAATCCATGATGGAAGGGATGGAGGGCTGTGCCATACTGGTTCCCTTAACCTGGATCCAGGTGCAGAACCTTTTCCATTTATCTGCATAAGACTTTCTGGTGCTAGGACGTCTGGCCTCCTGGATAACATCCAGAAAGTACAGTTGTGTACACTTACCATAAATGTAGATGTTCAAGTGTATTCACTGTTGCAGTAATTGGGTAAATCTGCTGGCAGGTTGCCCTCAGTCAGCCTGATTAACAAAGTCTTGGGTCCTGCGTCGGTTGCTGTCCCTTCTTCCATGACATCAGGTCGTCAGGGGTATAAAACATGAAGCCGACGCCATTACATCAATTTTTCTTGCCCCAGATGTCAGGTGCTCCCCCCAAATAGGGAGCAAAATATATATATACATATATATATATATATATATATATACATATATATATATATATATATATACATATATATATATATACATATATATATATATATATATATATATATATATATATATATATATATATATATATATATATATATATATATATATATATATATATATATATATATATATATATATATATATATATATATATATATATATATATATATATATATATATATATATATATATATATATATATATATATATATATATATATATATATAAATATATAAGTTTACAACACAAAAAATATACCTCCAAACAAAAGCAAATACACCCAAAAAGGCTTTTAAGCATAGTAAAAGAAAGGAGAGGTATAGTAAGAGAAAAACTGGGGGCTGGAGGGTGGGTAACCAGGACTGCAATAGTGAATACACTTGAACATCTACATTTATGGCAAGTGTACACAATTGTACTATGTTCTTCGTGTTTCACTGTTGCAGTCATTACATTTGGGTAGAATCCCAAAGCTATAGTTGGGAGGATGGATTTATACAGCATTAGGAGCAGCTATAAGGCCCTGCAGGACAGCAGTGGCAAAGCCAGCTCTGGATTTAGAGAAGAGAGATAAATGGTAATGTTTGGTGAATGCTAATGAATAGATGAAAACTTGATAAAAGAAATACCGGCTTGCTGGAATTCGGCAATGAAGGTTCCACAGATCCTCTGATGTTCACCACTTAATATTTATTCCACAACAACACTGCACACAGGTCTACATGAAACGAAACAACATTAAACCTTAAAACGAAAAGTTTAGCGCTTTCATCTGCTTAGAGCAGACTTCCTCAGAACAGTTCTTATTTACACATCCTCAGTATTTAAACATCTTTTGGCGCCAAAACCAGTTGTGAAATCTTTGAATTTAAAGGCATATACATAATTAAATTGCACTCTCTCCATATTAAAATTTAAAATGTTTGGTGAATGTATGAACTGAGCTCCAGGTAGCAGCTTCTAGAATGTCTCTGGTAGGAACCCCTCTGAGAAAGGCTGCAGAAGTAGATGCAGCCCTGGTGGAATGAGACCTAATCTCCTTGGGGATAGGTTTGCCATGGTGCATGTAGCAGAAACAAATGCAATGGCTTATCCATTTAGAAATAGTCTGCTTTGAAATAACTTTTCCCTCTGCCCCTGCAGGAAATGCCACCAATAGTTGCTCAGATTTTCTTAAGAGATTTTGTCCTGTTTAAGTAGAATCTAAATTGTCTGTGTACATCCAATGAATGCAGAATCCGCTCACCCTTGTTCTGTGGATTGGGAAAGAAAGTTGGCAGATGACTGGTCTGATTAAGAGCCACACTGGATACCACCTTAGGCATGAAAGATGGATTGGTCCTGAGAGACGCCCTGTCCAGATAAAAAATAATGAAAGGCTCCACTGCCACAAGAGCCTGTAATTCTGAAATCCTTCTAGCTGAAGTGACTGCTAAAAGGAAAGCTGTTTTCCATGAGAGAAATTTTAGGTCTGCAGCAGCAGCTGGCTCAAAAGGAGGGAGAGTAAGTTTTTCCAAAACAAAATTGAGGTCCCATGTAGGAGTTGGTGCTCTCCTGGGAGGTCTTACATTTTTGGCCCCTCTGAGATACTGTTTTAGCAGAGGATGAGAGAAGAGGGGAGGTTCCGTGTTGTAATGAGCTGAAATGGCAAAGGCATGGACTTTTATGGAAGAAAAAGATAGGCCCTTGTGAAGCATCTCAGTTAAGTATTGTAGAATCCGAAGAATATTGGGCATTGCTGTGCTTATTCCTTGTGATTGGTTCCAGACACAGAATCTTTTCCATTTGTCAGCATAAGATTTTCTAGTACTAGGCCTTCTAGCCTCCAAAATGACATCCAGCACTGGTTTGCTGAGGGATGCCAAGGGTGAAATTAGTTGATTAGCCACGCTGCAAGATTCAAGGTTTGGAGGTGAGTGTGCAGAATTTGGTAGTTCTGCTGAGAGTAGGTAAAGTGTCTGAGGCAGGTGCCATGGAGGAAGGTGTGACACATTGCGCAGGAGTGGGTACCAGTGTTGGCGAGGCCAGTCTGCAGCAATCAGAATCATTTTTGGTTTGTCCTGTTTGACTTAGTAGAACTTTGGAGAGCAGAGGCAGAGGGGGAAAAACATAGATTTTTCCAGCTGGATGATAGAGCATCCACTTTCCAAGCTTTTTTGTGATGAATTCTTGTGCAGAATTTGTCCAACTGATAGTTCTGGGGTGAGGCAAAAAGATCTATGTCTGGGTTCCCCCATTTGCGTGTCAACAAGTTGAATACTTGTGGTTTCAATTTCCATTTGTGTGGGTCCATAAGATTTCTGCTTAGTTCGTCTGCCAGAGTATTTAGCTTTCCTGGCAGGAATTGAGCTTGTAGTTGTATCTGACAGGTCAAGGCCGTGTTCCACAATGCCATGGCTAGTCTGCAAAGGGGGTAGGAATGTGCACCCCCCTGCTTATGTACCACATAACTGTGGTGTTCTCTGTCTTATCATTAGTTGTCCTGGATGACGGTAGTTCTTGAAGGCTGTCAGAGCATTCTGTACAGCTAGCATCTCTTTCTGACTGATATGTAGGTGCATTTGATTTGGGCTCCATTTGCCCTGAATGCACTTCCCTGCCAGATATGCCCCCCCAAGCATAGTCTGATGCATCTGTGTAAGGGTTTGGGCAGCAGGGGGTGCAGTGAATGTCAGTCCCTTGTTTTAGTGGCAGGCCTCTGCCCACCATAGGAACTCTAGTTGCAGGCAAGGTATAATAAGAATCATTGTTTCCAGGCTGTGACAATGATGACTCCATAAACTTTTTAAGTACCACTGAAGTTTCCTCATATGCAGTCTTGCATATGGAATTAGAAAATGCAGGAGGCCATGAACCCCAAGGTCTGCAGAATTTGTCTTGCAGATAGCTGGGTTTTTGTGATCACCTGTTTGAAGTAAGTCATCAATTGAATTTGCTTTTCTGGTGTAAGGTAAGTCATCTGGGCAGTTGTATTCAAGCTTGCACTCAGGAATGTAATTTTTTGAGAAGGTACCAGTTGTGATTTATTTTCGTTTATGGTGTACCTTAGACAAGTTAGAACCCTTTTTACAAACACCAGATGCTTTAGAAGAATGGCCTTGTTTTCTGCCTGAATTAGACAATCGTCCAGGTATGGATATATCTGAATATTTCTTTGCCTGCAAAATGCAATTACTGGTACCAGGCACTTTGTGAAGACCCTGGGCGCAGTAGATAAGCCAAAGGGCAGTGCAGAGAACTGGTAATGCGAGTAGCCTGCTTTGAATTGGAGGTATCTTCTGCAAGATTCCCTGATTGGGATACGCAGGTAAGCCTCTTTTAAGTCTAGAGTTACCAACCAGGCGTCTTTGCCTAGCATAGGTAGTAACTTAAAGAGTCAGCATCTTGAATTTTGCAATGTCCAGAAATGTGTTTAGAGTGGATAAGCCCAGAATTGGATGCCATGACCTGTCTTTTCTGGGTACTAGGAAAAGTCTGGAACAGAAACCTTGTCCTTTTTCCTCTTCTGGTACTGGTTGAATAGCCCCCATGTTCATGAGGGACATAACTTGTTTCTGGGCCTCTTCCCACTGATTTGGGGGCAGATCTGGCCATCCATTTGGGATTGGCAATGTGTGGAAGTGAAATCTGTATCCCTGGGATACTATATTTAAAACCCATTTGTCCTGGGTAATAAGTTGCCAGTTTCATACATGAAATGCTAGTTTTCCCCCCACAGGGGTGGCTAAGAGGTAAGTGCTTGGTGATTATAGAGGGAAGTCACTGAGACTGTTTACCATAGGGAGGTGCCTTGTTGCCTCCAGATTTGGAGGTGGAGGCACCCCATTGTTTTGTTCTAAAAGTTCCTTGTGACTGAAACCTGGAGACTTTGGAATGTCTTGATTTAACATGAGCGGCCCTCGAGGGGGTTGGAAAGGACCAGTTCTTAGTAGGCCAGTGCCTACTAAATCTTGGAGGTTGCACTTGTAAGAAATCTTTCACAGTTTGCATAGATTTAGCTTTATCTTCCATCATTTTTTAACACTTCTTCAGCCTTATTACCAAAGAGACGGTCCTGTTGTAAAGGAGCATTCAACAATTTTGCTTTAACATGGTCAGGCAGAGTTTGCTCTTTGAGCCAAGCATGCCTTCTTAGCACAGATCCAGTTACAGCAGCCCTGCAAGAGGCCTCCAAGGAATCAAAACCACATTGCAAAGTATGTTTTCCAACTTGTTCAGCTGAATGCAATAAATCCTGCAATTCTTTATTTTCCACACAGTCAGAGATTAACATCATTTTCTGCTTAAGTAGTCCCATGATATGCTGCTGATATTTAAGCATATGAAATTGAAAGTTTAAAGCCCTGATTGCCAAGGTTGCAGATGTGTAAACCTTCTTACCCCATCTATCCAGCGCCCTGGAGTTTCTATCAGAAGGGGTAGAATTTTTGGCAGTAGAGGCCTTAATGCCCTTGGGACCCTGAGAAATGGTTTCAGGGTCAGCAATAGGGTTTTTGAAAAGGAATTTGTGGGAGTCAGGAACCCTGTAGTATCTGTCTGGCTTACAAGGAGCCGGAGGCAGAGAATCAGGAGTCATACTAGAGTCTGAAAATACATCATCAACAATGTCTAGAACAGGAGGTATAGCCAAAGGCCTATGCTGAGGAAGTAGAAGAAAATCCCTAAGTCTCTTTTTAGATTCAGAGAAATCCTGACTTTCCCAGTGGAAATGTTCCCTTAAGGCAAGTAAAGTTTCCCCAAAAGAAAATCCTCAGGGGGGAAGAGACAGAAGGGATGGAGCCCTCTGCATCAGAGTCCTCAGTCCTCATAAGTAGGAATAGACAAATCCTGTTCATTAGAAGAGTCAGAAGATTCATAATCAATGTCTTGCCTAGGCCTCTTAGAAGGAGGGGGTTGGCTACCCCTGATCAGAGTAATTAAATCTTCAGCCATTTTGATCATCGTTTTTTTAGACATAGATTTAGATTTTGGCCTTAGTTTTGAAGATGGTGTCGGTCTAATATACAAATCTGTAGGCCTGAAAACACCCTCAGAAGCTGGTGCCTGCACAGTGGCTCCGGACCCATCTAAGGTAGAGACATCTGCAGGTTCCATAATTGAAGCATCTTGCGGCATACTGGACTCCGAATGGGTCTCAGTAGAGGCCTATGAATCTGAAGTAGCGGGTATCAGGGGCTGCGAAAGCACCTCACTGAGTATCGGCAAACCGGCGACTGGCTTAGGAGAAGCGTCGTCATCGGTTTTGGACTTCAACGGTCTGTCTCTTTTTTCTTTGCGTTTTTTTTAGGTTTTCCGGTAGTAGGATTGCTAACTGACGTAATTTCTGGATAGTTAAATGTTGAGCCAAAATATTTAGAAGCAAAAATATACCGACATTTAATAGTGCGTTAATTAAATTTAGCACAAAACCGACAGCAAGGCACGCTGTGGTAAGGGCCTAGGCAAGGAATACAGTACAAATGAAAATCCTTATGAGGTATTTGTTTCCCACAAGTAATGCAATTATTAACTTTTACTGACATCGGTAAGGAGCAAGAAAAAGTTTCCCCAACGGGGTACTTAGCTTTTAGTTGAAGACTTCGGTTCTGAAACTCGAAAACGAAAATTTCAGGAGTAGGCCGACCGGTACTTGTGAACTGCTTCTGCTTTGGGCACAGTGTGGCAAGAAAGACTAATGTAATAGCGTCGGCTGCATGTTTTATACCCCTGACGACCTGACGTCATGGAAGAAGGGACAGCAACCGACGCAGGACCCAAGACTTTGTTAATCAGGCAGACTGAGGGCAACCTGCCAGCAGATTACCCAAATGTAATGACTGCAACAGTGAAACACAAAGAACATCCTGTTTAATGAGGATGGCAGATTGGTTCTTGGTTAGGGAATAAGCCAAGCTGCCAAACTGAGTGTCTGCAATTGGGGATGGATGAATTCCCCTTCCCTCTGGGTCAGGAGGTTTGGAATCTGAGGAAGATGCCATAGAGGCAGTGGGGACAGGCTGCACAGTGAGGGGTACCAGTGTTGTAGGGGCCAGTCTGGAGCTATAAGAATGGTCCTTGGTTTTTCCTCCCTTATTTTGAGCAGTATCCTGGGGATGAGAGGCAGGGGAGGAAAGGCACAGACTGATAGATTGACCCAGGGGAAGGACAGGGCATCCACTTTCCAAGCCATGCAGTGATGCTCCCTGGTGCAGAATTTACTGTACTGATGGTTGGTGTGGGAGGCAAAGAGGCTGATCTTCGGGGTTCCCCATTTCTGAGTTATTAGGGTGAAGGTACTTCTGTTGAGTTGCCACTTGTGTAGGTCCAGAAGGTTTCTGCTTAACTGGTCTGTCAGAGAGTTGAGAGAGCCTGGTAGGAATTGTGCTATCAGGTGTAGTTGCATGGAAGAGGCTGTGAGCCAAAGGGTCATGGCCAGCCTGCATAGAGGGTAGGAGCGAGTCACTCCCTGCTTGTTGATGTACCACATCACAGTGGTGTTGTCTGTTTTTATCAGGAGAACCCCTGGAGAGAGAAGGGGTTTGAAAGCTATCAAGGCGTAATGCACAGCCATCATCTCTTTTTGATTGATGTGTACAGGGATTTGCTGTAGGCTCAATTGGCCCTGTATGCACCTGCCTTCTAGGGGTGCACCCCAAGCATAGACTGATGCATCTGTGGTGAGGGTCTGGGTGGCGGAGTGTGGGGAGAAGGGCAGTCCCCTTGTTGTGGGAGCATGCTGTTGCCCACCAAAGAAATTCCTTTCTGAGGCAAGGAATTATAGGTAGAAGAGTTTCCAGGTCTTGAGAGTGTTGACACCAAAGGCTCTTTAGGTACCATTGAAGTTTCCTCATATGCAGTCTGGCATATGGAATGAGTAGTATGCAAGATGCCATGAACCCCAGAGCTTGCAGGATCTTCCTTGCAGATAGCTGGGGCCTGGTGGCTAGTTGAGAGAAGTAGGCTGTCAGGAAAATTTGTTTCTCTGGTGTAAGGTATGCCATCTGGGATGCACTGTCCAGACTTGCTCCCAGGAGAATTATCCTTTGGGTGGCCACCTGATTGGATTTCCTTTTGTTGATTGTGTACCCTAGGGAGGTTAGCAGGGTCTTTACAAAGGCCAGGTGCTTGAGCAGGTTTTCTTGGCTGTCTGCCTGAATAAGGCAGTCATCTAAGTATGGGTAAATATGAATATTTCTTTGTCTGCAAAATACAATGGCCAGAGTCAGACATTTTGTGAAAACTCTGGGAGCAGTAGCTAAGCCAAAGGGAAGCACAGAGAACTGAAAGTTTTGAGTTCCTGCCCTGAAGAGGTGATATTTCCTGCATGATTCCCTGATAGGAATGTGGAGGTAGGCCTCTTTTAGATTTAGGGTGGTTAGCCAAGCTGCTGGAGGGTGAGCATTTTGAATTTTGGGATCACCAGGAAGGTGTTTAGAATGGATAGATCGAGGATGGGACGCAAGGTGCCCTCTTTTCTAGGCACCAGAAAAAGTCTGGAGTAGAAGCCTTGGCCTATCTCTGTTCTGCAGGAACATGCTCTACTGCCCTTATAGAGAGCAGAGAAAGGATTTGCTTTTGAGCCCTGCTCACTGATTTGGTGGCAGATCTGGGAACCCTTTTGAGGTTGGAAGGGTGTGGAAGAAAAATTGGTATCCCTGAGACTCAATGTTTAGAACCCATTGGTCTTTGGTAATGGTGGCCCAGGTGCTTGAGTGAAAGGAGAGTCTTCCTCCTAGGGGTAAGTGAAGGTGGGCGGGGGGGGGTGGAGGAGGTGAGTCATTCTTACCATAAGGGGATGGCTTAGAACTCCCTGGTTTTGAAGTGGAGGTAGTTCATTGCTTAGATCTCTGCATTCCCCGGAGCTGCTGTCTGGGGGTCTGTTTCCATGGGGCCTAGGGTGAGCCGGTTTACTCGGACCAGGAAAGGACCAGTGCTTGGAGGGACAATGCCTGCTGAACCTACCAAATACAAGATGACTAAGCGCTTTCACCATAAAACATGACTGGCTTCATCATAGTCATTTAACTGAAATAAAACTCACTTTATATAATCTAATGATACTACCAATTAACCAATCTTACATAGATAAGATTACCCTGAACAAACTTAAAGGCATATATCCCCTATCATATGTATGAATCTTAAAAAAGGTTTATTTTAACAACTCACTAAAATGTTATAATCTTTAAAAAATATGTATTGTAATATAAAACATCATTTTAAAAACAAACTTTGGTTAAATTTTAACTTATACACATTTCTTTAAAAAATGTTGAGAATGTCAGGTTTATACATCTAGAATTAATAGTAGTTAAACCACTGCTGCCCTTTGTTTTAAAAAGGGACCTATTTTGATGTAGTCATTTAAACTTGGCTTGCAACAAGCATTTAATCTCCGCTGCCATTTAGTTTCCCTAGCTTCTAGTTCTAATTCATCATCACCTCCCCTAGGATTACTCTGTACTCTGTCTATAACAAACATAAAAATCCCTTAAAATTAGGGCATTCTAGGGTGTGTACATAAAGTGCATTGCTCATTTTTTTGTTTCTAATGTCCCTAAGGTGCTCAGTGATATGATCATGCAGTCTTCTTTTGGTCTTCCCAATGTAAAAACCCAGGCATGATAAACATGTAGCTAAGTACACCACTATAGTGGTGTTACAGTTGCACCTGCCTAGGCACCCTATAGTACATTCAAAACTTCCTATCAAGATGCTACCATCATTTATGTTTTTACAAGTCTTGCAAGCACCACATTTATGCATAAGGGACCTGTGCTTGCCTTGTTTTTTGTCTCCACCTTCTACGATGTTCTTAATATACCGACCTCTACTATACACAACCTTAGGTTTGTGCCCTATCTTTTCTTTCATATCATTGTCAAAATGCGTTTCCCAAATTCTGTTCAAACAGGATACCAGTTTTGGTGTTTCTATATTGTACTGTAATACCAGAACACTGGAATCAGACTTAGCTATATTGGCTCTATTTATATTTAAGCCTGATTTTAGAATGGGCATAAATGTTGTGTTTCTCTTCACCATGACTTCTCTCTTAACTTTCAAAATTAAACTTAGGGGGAACCCTCTGTTCAAAAACATCCCAATTAATACATACATCTCTTTATTAAATATGTCGTCCTCACTAATGAGCAGGGATAGTCTAACCATTTGGACCTTTATTATACCCTTCCTCTGGTGGAAGGGATGGCAACTGTTATAATGTAACAGCATATTAGAATATGTTTCCTTTCTATGAATAGTACTGATTAAGGTACCCCCAGCAATATCCTTTGTCAACCGAATGTCTAAAAAGTCAATCTTATCCCAGTGACATTTATATGTGAACTCAAGGAAGGTGGTTGTGCCACTGAGGCATTTCAATATGTCCTTCATCACATTTTCCTCTCCTCACCATAAAATCAGTAAACCAGCCAGAACATCTCATGTATAATACTAAACTGGCCATACAGGCAGAGGAAAAAAATGTATCTTCGCTCTCATTCAAGAAGAACCAAATTCGCAAAGCTAGGGGCACATTTGGCCCCCATAGACACACCTGCATCTTGATAATAAAATTCACATTCAAAGATCATAAAATTGTTTGTCAAAACCACCTCCATGAGTCCAACCAGTAAATTGACTTTAGATTGATCAATTAATTTACTGCCCATCAAGCTTTCCCGAAAAATTCTAACCCTTCATTATGCGGAATTACTGAGAACAAATTAACCACGTCCATAGTTAGGAAACAAAAATCCAGATTGCCTGTATTTATTTGTCTTAACAATTCTAAACAGTGCCATGAATCTTTGAGAATATGTTGGGCCTCACTAACGACTAAACCCGCCCATTTGTCTATGTATGATGCAATAGGTTCAGTCTTACAACCTCTGGCTGCTACTATGGGTCTAAATGGGGGGGATGTACACACTTTTGTGAATCTTTGGTATTCCAAAGATTACCAGTGTCCTTGGTCTTTCAACAGTTAAAAATTTTTTGTCCCCAATTTCAATTTAATTTTGAAATAAGGCATCAAACAAGAAACTGTCAATCTTAGTGTATGCTCCGTTGACGCGTTTCTTGAAGTCCTACTGTAAGCTGTAATGTCATTCAATATTTCAAACATTTTAGAACTGTAGTCTATATGGGACATAATGACAATCCCTACTGATGTCACAGACCAGGCTGAGGCCATGTGTGCAGGTTACTCGAGTGGAGCCTGACTTGCAGATAATGCAGCAGTCCCATCAAGGTGGGGTCCAAGATTGCCTTGTATGCCAGACAGAGGTCACCTCTGAGGAGTCTGTATGAAAGAGTAGAGGGATAGGGCTTTTAGCCTGTGTATGGTAGATTTTTGAGGCCCTGGATTCTCCTGGTGAGGAACCTCTGTGGTCCCTCCAGCTGCTGCATGTGCTTTGCGAGGTACATGCTGAATGGGGCATTGTACTCAATAATGGGCCTTACAAGGGAAAAATACAGACATGTTATGACCTCCTTGTCCTTGGATGAGATACCCTTACTTATGAGGTGGGCCATGTAGAAATCCTTCCATTCAATGGAAGCAACATAATGGTCAAAAGTCAGGTTGCTATCAATCTGGGTGCCCAAATCCCTCACAACTGACTGCATGCTTAGGACGTTATTAATGTGATAATTTGCGGGGACGTTACTCTCCCCAAAGGGGATGATGATGCATTTTTTTTGTATTCAGCTCGA
Source organism: Protopterus annectens (assembly GCF_019279795.1). NCBI lineage: Eukaryota > Metazoa > Chordata > Ceratodontiformes > Protopteridae > Protopterus > Protopterus annectens. The sequence goes on from NC_056744.1 coordinate 482,421,177, forward strand.
GGTCATGTTTCTGGAACCAGTTATTTGGGTGAACCCTCTTGGAGGATGTCCACGTCACTAGGGGAATTTATGACAGCATCCAGCTTGCAGTCATCTGCAAACTTGATCAGCCATAGCCCACTGGTTTTAGCCTGCACCTCAGAAAAGTATATCCCAAATAACTGAGGCTGTAAGACTGAACCCTGGGGTACGCCACTCAATACAGGTCTTGGAAGAATATGCCTTTCCACCTTTTAAAGTGGAAGGAATGCATTCATAACATCTGTCCTTGTTCTGCACCCCAAGAAAACTTGGTCCTGGGAGGAGTTTAGATTGGACTTGAGGTAAATGATGTTGAAACCCAATGACTGTAGGACAGAAATGACTTTATGGAGCTGGAGGTGTAGGGAACTGGAGCAGTCTGCCTAGATTAGTAGGTCGTCCATGTATGGGAAAATTTGAATCCTTTGTACCCTGCAATAGGCTATCACAGGAGCCAGACACTTGGTGAATATCCTTGGAGCAGAAGATAGTCCAAAGAACAAGGCAGAGAACTGAAAATGCAAGGAACCCACAGAAAATTGTAAATATTTCCTGTAGTTGGGTCTTATAGGGATATGTAGATATGCATCCTTTATGTCCAATGTGGCCAGAAATGCCTGAGGCATTAGCAATGGGAAGAGGGTCTGTAAAGTAAGCATGCAGAAAGTGGGTACTTGCAGGAAAATATTGAGGTATGAGAAATCCAGGCTTGCTCTCCTTGGGCCATCTTTCCTTGGAACTAGGAAAAGTCTGGAGTAAAAGCCCTTTCCCTTTTCTGACAGAGGGAGAGGCTGGATAGTCCCTTGAGAAAGGAGGCTAAGACTGTCTGGAAAAGGGGTACCTGGTCTTTGGGTGGCTATGGGATGCCCCTTAAGGAGGGAGGGGTGATTCAGCTCATGAAGTAAGACTTTTCTATAACAGACAAGACCCACTTGTCTGAGGTAATGCTTGCCAGACTGGAAAACCGTGAGAGAGTCTTAGGGATATGGGAATGGAATCTGGGGGGGGTGACCTTCTACCTGCCCTGTCTTGAAACTGAGGTTTCTCAGCTGGGGTATGAGCAAGCCTGGAAGGAGGCTGCCATTTCTTGGTGCTCTTTTTGCTCGAAGAATGAGGGGCGGGAGCAGAATGTTTCCTAATGAACTGTGTCTTGGTGGGATAGTTCCTATGAAATGTAGGGATTGGGGACACACAAATGTTTGAGGTTTTGTAATTCCTTCCCCTTTTGCTGGAGGACTTTAAAGAGTTCTGCCACTGTAGACCCAAAAAGGGCAGAATCATCCAGAATCTAGACATTTAGCCCTTATATCATCAAGTAAGGGTAGTAGACTTAGCCATGCATACCTTCTAAGGACAAAGGCAGAAGCTGCAGATCTGGCAGAGTCATCTGCAGCATCATAGCTGCATCTGATTAAATGTCTTGTCACTTGAGAAGACAAGGAGATGAAGCTAGAAATTTGAGACTTAGAAGGCGGGTCTGGCATACTTAGACATTTGTGTCTGGTAATTAATCACCCTAAAGGCCAAAGTGGTAGAAGTTGATACTTTCTTGCCAATGCGTTCCATGGGTTACTGTCCTTACCTGTGAGAAGGACAGAGGTGGAGGAAAGTAGTCTGGATGGTTTGTCTGCAGAGACTGAGACAGTGCCAGGGTCTGCAACTGGACATTTTATTAGAAATTTGGCCCCTTCAGGGACCTTACAAAACCTGTCAGGCCTTTGAGGGGCTGGTAGTTGGGAATCAGGGTTCAAGGAGGCTACACTGATGGCATCCAAAAAGACTGGCAAGACCGGATGGATGGCAGAAGGTGAAGGAGTGTCCATCTGTAAGAGCTCGTACTATCTCTCTTTTGAACCTCAGACATTTTAGAAGAATCCCACTTAAACTTTCTCATTTCAGAGATGGTTTCACCAAATGTGAGGTCCTCTCCTGGAGAGTCAGTCTCAGCAGAGTCCTCCTCTGGGGGAAGGAAACCCCAGGGGGAAGGCATCTGGGAGGCAGAAGAAAGGGAGTCCTCTGAAGAAGAGTCTGAAGAATCTTCAGCTTTAGGAGGCAGGGTGTCTTCACCCTGAGGCCTAGGACTAATAAGCTGAGGGGCAACCAGAGGGGAAGCAGGCACAGAAAGCCTAAGGGCCATGAAAGCATTAAATAAGCTCTGGGAGGAAATTTGCCAATCAGGCAGGTTTTCTGGAAGGAAGTGACATGCTTGTCGTTTGTTTCCTTTTTAGAGAAAGGGTAGGCCTGGAGGGTGTAGGGCCTAAGTTCTAACTGTTCTGAAGCAGGCGAAGGACCTGTCTGGATGTCTGTTGCAAGCTGGGGCTCCCCCTCATTGTCAGCGCCTGACGTCTGCAAAACCTCTAACACGTGGTTTCCTCCTGAACAGTACCCGCTATACCTAATTTGTCAGTTTCTGTACGTTTCTCCAGGCAATCATCAGCTACAAGAGGAAAGGCGGGTGGATGAGATGCAGTAGTAGTTTCAGGCCTATGGCCTTCTTTTTGGTGGCTCTAAGGTCTGACTGGATGGCCCTTCCATTGCCACAGCAAGACATTTAAGACACTGGTTTTCTATATAAATGTTTAGGGCATGCAGATGCCTGCGGAGTGTCTTGGGAATGAAGGCCTGACAAATTGCGCAGGTTTTGTCTTTGTGGTTAGGCTCTAGGCAGAAATGTCAGAGGTCATGGGCGTCCTTATGGGGGATTTGACATCCACACCTGCACTTTCCTTTCCTGAATGACATGAACGTAAACAGGCAAGCAGTGACCAAAAAGAAAATACAAAAAATGGTCTCAATGTGGTACTTATCTTTAAATGCGAAGATCCGATGGCAGGAAAAGATGACATTTGACTGGCAGCAGAGAAGTTCTGAGGAAAGATACATGCAGACATCACTTTTATGGCCCACGTCAAATGTCCCATGTACCTAGCAGTGACTAGAAGCTTATGTATACTGGCTAGATGTTCAGGTAGCTAAGCAGAGGATAACCAAAGGGTTTTGAATACTGCAACATGAGAACAGAAGGACATCTACCTAACATCACGCACTGATAAAAAACAAGATAAAAATAAAAGATGTTTTTGTCTTTTCGGCTTTTCCCGGTTAGGGGTCGCATAATGAAGTAAAAATGAGAGACTGACACTCACACCTACCTGTTAAAAAAAGAACTTAAGGAATGGGTAGCGAAAATTATTCAAGAGTTATTAGAGAAGGTATAAACATTTTCAGAAGTTATAGCCAGTGAGTGTGATAAAACAAAAATGGGGGTTAAAAACAGGGTTAAAATAAAAGAAAAAAAGATACAGTTAAGATGTAAGAGGAGCTGACAAAGGTTGAAGTATTGCAGAATAAGGTGAATCTCACAGAACAAAAGAAGGCACATGTACGGAGTGCTAGAGAGAAAATAAGGAACTATATGGATAAAATGCACGAGTTTAGAAAGACTGCTGCTAAGCAACAACTTCTGATTACTCCAGGGCACAAAAATTTTTAGCACAATGACTTAGGCAACAGAAAGTAGAAAGGGTTGTCTCCAAACTCAGGGAACCTATAACAAGAAAAATAACCAGAGGTCCTATAGAAATAATACAGACATTTTGGAAATTTTATGAAAATTTGTATAAAGCCAAGAAATGTGGAAATAAAGAAAGAAGCACAAATGGAAATATTGACGGAAGATTTAATTATGCCAAGATCAGAAGTAGAGGATGCTCAACAACTAACAGTTATGATAGAAGGAGATAAAATAAAAAAGGTGATGTATAATCAATCTTCAGGAAAGCTTCTAGGAAGAGATGGTATTCCAGTGAAAGTTTGAAAATTAGGACAGAAAAAAAGTGATAAAGGTCTGGAAGATTTTATTTAACTTCATACAGACCCTTTCAATTTTAAACCATGATTATAAAGCGTTTACGTCCATACTAGCTAAAAGAACGGTAAATATGTTGCCCAAGTTGAAAGCCATGGATCAATGTGATTTTAAGGAGGGGAGGCAAACATTTGACAACATTAAAATAATAATGATGAGCCAGAGGGACGCAGAACATAAGAAAACAGTGCTGCTGTTAGTGGATCTTGATGTAGAGAAAGCATTCAAATGAGTAAGCTGGGATTTTACGAGTAGGACAAAGGAAGCATTTGCTGATACAATAAGGTTAATTACGAGGACACGTGCAGGATCAGAGGCTAGAATTAAAAGTGGGAATGTTCCTCTCTGACTCAGAAATACAAGGGCATAACTGGTAAGCTAACCAAGAAAAGCTGGCTTTATCTGCAGATATCATTTTGTACATGATAAATCCAGAAAATGGCATCTTAGTGTTGTGGAACATTTTGAGACAGTTTCAGATCTTTTGGAGATATAAAATTAATGAAGATAAAACAAAGACTATAGCCATAAATGATTCAGCATTACCCATATTTATGGGGATATAAGATGAAGTATTTAGTGGTATGGGTTGAAAGGCTTCTGCTACAGCAGCTAAGGATATGTGGGGAGATAATAAACAAAACATAATACAAAACCTAAGACACATGAAGCTCTTGTTTACAGATATGGAAAGTAAGATAGAAGCAGTGGAAATGTTTTTAGTTCCTTTAGTTTTACATATGGGTCAGGCATATTTTCATCAACCAGAAGAGAAGTTGTGGGCAATAATTAATAACTAATGTTATAATCCAAAATGGAAAGGGGTGATGATGGTGAAGTGTGTGTGTGTGTGTGTGTGTGTGTGTGTGGGGGGTATCAAGAACTAGAATGTGGGTTTTTGGAAGGAGATCCTTAAGGAGAATAACAACCAGAACACAGAATATTATAGTCATTAAGTAGGAGAAAGTAAGCCAAGAAAGAGATTTTGCCAATAGAGGATGACTAAGTAAGGGGTACAGAAAAAAGGCAAGAGGAAGGTGGAATTTACTGGAGAGTTTTTAACTGTATCTAGAACAGAAGATGCTGTTAAAATACAGCATGACAACTATAAGAATCAATCTGAGAATGTTAAAAAACACTGGGAATACTGACTAGAAGAGCAATTTAGAAGAAAACAGTGGAAGGACATATGCGTGGCTCCAAAATATGCAACAAATTCCAAAAGTTTAGAATCTTTGCTTGGAAGGGTTTGCATATGTATTTTTATATTCCAAGACGACTTGAAAGAATATTTGCTCAGACTGTCCTTAATGTTGGAGGTGTCATGAGGAAGAAAGATGTAAGTGGAAACTGCTTTGGGAGTGCAGTGAGTTAGCATATTAAAAAAAAAAAAACAAGAGAGTAATCTGTTACAAATACTGAGTGAGCAAATGGCTGTAACTAAGGAAATGGAATCTTTTAGGCAGGGACACAGGATCTGAATTGCCTAGATGTAGTAAGGTCTCACTAAATTTAATCCTGCTGGCTGCCAAAAAAAGCAATTATTACAAATGTATTTGAAATAAGTAATATAAAAAAATAAAATAACTGGAAGAGGCATCTTTAAAAAAGAGAAGCAAATTACATAAAAAAAAAAATGGAAATTATAGGAATAATACATGTAAAATAATGTTGAGGAGGAGGAAGAAGAAGGCAGTTCAGCAATTTATGTAATGTTGGACTGATGATGTTATAAGGAAAGAAAAAATATGTGATGTATAATGTATTTAAAAGGAAAAATTTTAATATGGTTTGTTCTATTTTCTGTTAATGTACGTTTGCCCATGTCTTAAAAATTATTTAATAAATATACGAAGACAAATTTCTCTAAATAAAGTTAGCCGGGAATGCTCTTTATGGAATACAAGGTAACAGGCCTTGCCCACAGGAGCACATTTTCAGCTTTGGAAGTTTCAGGAATTTGTTTTAAATGGGAAAAATCTACGATACATCTCCAAATGCCCTCTCTTCATGGCCACAGGAACGGTTTGGAATAAAACCCTTTGCCTTTCTCCTACAAAAGCATTTTGTCTGCAGCCTGTCTCTCTAACATGTCCTTGACTAGCTGAGGTATAAATCTGTTTGTTGGAACCAGAGGAACACCTGTGAACCATGGCTTTTCTAACAGATGTAGACTATAGATCCTTATTTTAGAATGCTCAGCACCCACCTGTCGAGTTAACTATCTCCACCAATTCCATACAGAGGCACACAAGCTTCATCTATTAACTGGAACTTCCTAAAAATCCTCTCCTTAGATGATGCTGTAAATGAATTCAGTACAACTTTCCTGAATATTCTAAATAGCCTTGTACCTCCTAGAAGGAAGAGACTAAAAACAAACGAAATTTGGCTATCCAAAAAAAGAGTAGAATGCTAATGCAGGATACAGAAAAAGCATGGAAAGCGTGGCAAAAATATAAACACAATATCTTGAAAACTTCAGAATGCTTGGCAATCATACTAAAAAGAAAATTACTGAGGAGAAAAAACTATACTATAATAAAATTCATAATAATAAAAAATGGTAACTCTTTCATCCCAGCCATAAATTCAACTCTACCACACTCCCAAAATGTCACTGCTCGAAACAGCAATAAAATTCAACTCTTATTTCACAGAAAGTATTGCATGTCTAACCAAAGACTTCCCCAAAATCCAGTACTAACCCTCCTTAGCAGCAACATATCACCACATTCACTTTCATCTTCAAAACTGTGCCCACATCCTATATAAACCTACTCTAAAGCAAAAAATCATGTTCTACTTCGGCTTATAGGTTCACAGATTAGTACTAGGCTAACTGTACTTGTGGGTCACTATAAGTCTAGCCACCTATCCCATGTGAGAATCAAACCCTACACTTTGTGTCTGTAAGGTAGACACCTTAACAATTATGCCAACCTCCCATCCATGACCTTCTAAGTGAATACATTAAAAAACGCAGCCAACAGCATTGTCTACCCTATCTCAATTCTTATAAATAGGTCAGTCTAGGAATCCCACTGTCCCTCTCTCTAGAAGAGGTCACACATTATCCCTTAGCACAAGGGAAGAAATTCAACAGACATTACTAACTTTAGAAATATAGCAATCTTACCCCCCCCACTCCAAAATACTATTGCTGTGCCCGGGCTTGCTCCGCTCCCCTCCTTGCCCCAAATTCCCACCCAACCCCAGTACCTCTAAACTTATAGGTACTTAACCACACCCCTGATACAACATCCTATCAGCTTTCACCTTCATACGCTTTTCACCCTGTCTTTACCATCCTATTAACTTTCACCTAACATTTTTCTCCACCCACTCTATTACCTCTACACTGACAATCAGATCTTCTACTGTTGCGTCATTCAAACTATGGTCCTAACTACTATACTCCTTCTCTCATAATGTTACACTACTCTTTACTACCTATTCTGATAACCACTTATGTACTCACATTGTATGAAAACCATTTGCTTACTGGTTATCAGTACCCTAAAGACCATACTATCACCCCAGTTGTCAAGCATCTCGCCTTCAGCCATGCTAATAACAATGGGTACAACTCCACATGTTCACTCTTTCAGTATAACAACCCCTGGCACATTAGCTCTAGATCTACACAATACTACAAAATTTTAAACAAACTCCTGAGGCTTATCACAAAGTATAGACCTAGCCTCAAACTTGGGAGTGTCATTCACCCCAACCCAGGCCTATCCACCACTGATATATACACCCCTCCACCTGTAACATAAGCCATAATAAAACTATAATCAGTAGACCAACTAACTCTCTCCTAGTCTGTCATCTCAGTATTAGGAGCATTAATAACAAGGTACATAAACTGCATGCTCTCCTGGCTGTCCACTCCCCTGAGATTCTGCCTATCTGAGACCTGGTTAAAACCTAACACTACAGACAATGAAGTGTTACCACCTGAGTATTATATACACAGGCTGGATCGTGCTTCCAGGAAGGGGGTAAAGTAGCCATACTCTACAAATCTGAGCTGAATCTGACCATAGTTGTTAATCAACCACCTCAGATTAATAACTCCAAAACTCTTGCTACTAGATTGCAACTTAACAAAAGTGAATGCATCAACATCATCTGTATGTATATCTCCCCCAGGTAATAATATAGCCACACTTGAAGACAACTTTCACTGGCCATCATGTCATTACCCCCAAGAAACCCTACTACTTGGAGACTTTAACATAGACTGGGGCACCATTTCCTCAGAATCCCCTTCTACCCACATCAACCTGCATGCATTTACACAAACCATAACCACCCCTAGCAGGCTAGGCAAACCGAACCAAAAAGAAAGCATACTCGACTGGGTACTCGTAAATAGTAACCCCCAACTGTACACTGTTGGTACCCTCCCCGATGACCTAAGTGATCACCTTCTCACTTTCAGAGTTAAGCAAAAAGACATTAATCCACAACAACCCTTACTCAGAAAAGTCAGAAACAAAAAAGACTTTGACCCTGCTAAATTCCAACAGGAACGTAACTCCTGCAACTGGTCTATGCTAAAACACCTTCCTTTAGAAGAAGCAGTTGTATATTTTATCAACAAATTTCTTGAAATCCTTGATTTGCATGCACCTGTCCGCTCAAAGCGAACAAAAGCAAAAACTGCACCATGGCTTTCCAAAGAGTCTAGACTAAAAATTAGTAGTAGAAACACATTTTGGGCTCTATGGCGCTCCACTAAAGACTCCCATAATCATGTTAAATACAGGCAAGCTAGAATTGAAACCAAAAAATCCATTCTACAAGACAAAAAACAATATTACTATAATTTACAGACAGATAATCAGAATAATCCTCAGAAGTTCTGGGCAGGTCTGAATAATCTCCTTCATCCTGGAAAAACGTGTTCGCCTATCCCTGCTGATACCATTGATAAATCCCCTGAAGAGGTCTCAGACAATTTTAACTGTTTCTTTACTGAGACAATTCAAGCCCTAGCTAGTTAATTACCTCCTAGCTCCCCTGGCCCTGATAGTACCACCTCTAAAAACCGAATCTCGTTTAGCTTCCAACCAGTGTCCACATCACTGATCCGTACCTTGATCAAAAAATTAATACCCACCACACTCTCCACTGACCAACTCCCCATCAAGTACTTTCAAAAATCAGCTGATATCATTGCCTATCCAATATCAATATTAATTAATCATACCATAGCAGAGGCTAAAATTCCCACCATTTGGAAAACATCATACGTAATCCCATTACATAAAGGAGGTTCCTCCACTGAATTTTCCAATTATAGACCACTAGCTATACTTTCTTCACTTGCAAAGATAATGGAAAAATGTATACACAAACAATTCATGCACCACCTAATCCAAAATCACCTCATGGGCCGATACCCAACACTGTTTCTGTCCACACCACAGCATGACTTTAACCGTAGCAATATTCACATATCCTCAGCCCTCTTCCCGGATCTTTCCAAGACTTTTGACATGGTTGATCACCAACTTTTGATTCACACCCTGCAAACTGTCTGTCTAGATTCTAAAGCCCTTCACTGGTTTACATCCTACCTCAATGGGAGACAGCAGACTGTTCTCTGGCAGAACAAGTTCTCAAACCTATTACCAAACACCATTGGAGTACCACAAGGCTCCATATTAGGGCCCCTACTCTTTTCTATTTTTATTAACGACTTATATACTGTTGTCCCAAATGTCAGCTGTATCCAATACGCTGATGACTCCACCCTGATTTGCTCAGCTACACCTCCTACAGACTTGAGGTCTGCTACCCAGTCCACATTTAATATTATAGAAAACTGGCTCTCTGAACGGCGATTGTTACTAAATCCCAAAAAAACTAAAATGCTGTTATTCTCACCAACACAAAGGTCTGCAGTTTTTACTTCACCATAAATGCAAAAGATGGCACAATAATCTCCCCCGACCCCTCTACAAAACTACTAGGTGTCATTATTGACAATAACCTAAAAATTGACCTACATGTAAATCAATCAAGACCATCAATAAAAAACTTGGGTCACTGTATAGAATAAAAGTCTTCCTAACCCCTCCAGCTAAGATTGCTATAGCTCGCTCTCACCTACTTTCAACACTTCTATATGCTTCCCCCTTCTCTCCAATCTAAACAAGTCTGTATTTAGACTGTCAACCTGTTTCAATCACATTGCCAGGTTTGCCACTGGCCTGCCTTTTAGAACACACCACTGCATCAACTTTAAACAGCTTGGGTGGCTAGAACTTCCTAGTCTAATCCAATATAACCTTCTAATTACGGCTAATAAAATCCTCTATAATCCAGATAATATGCCAGCTCTTGGAAATATTATCACCCCCCCCATTAACAATCTGGGACTGCTTTGATCCTCGAACAAACTAATAACTCAGACAATCAAAATCAACAATGCAGCTGGTGATGCCCTTTTTGAAAACTCTGCAGGCCGGGCCTGGAACTTACTTCCAGCTGATATTACTTTGCTCTCCTCCCTAGGTCAATTTAAAATAAACTCAAACAACATCTGGCATTAAACTGGCTTTGCCACTGTAACAAGCCTGGCTAACTCTAATCATGAATGTGAGTAATCTAGCTACTGTTAATTTTCCCCAATTGAAACCAGGGGTAACTTTAACTTGTGGACTTGTCTATTCATGTTTGCCTATGTATTCTTTGTAAATACTGTATCTGTAAATATGTCTTCATTGTTTTTATTGTATCTGCTTACCTTGAAGCTTTTCTCCCCGGGCCTACGCTGAAAATGGACATGAATCCAGTTGGACTACCCCGGTCAACAAATGTAAAATAAATAAAATAAAATAGAACAACTGCTAAACTATCTCTTGCAGGAAGAACTCCTATCCCCCACACAACATGGCTTCTGGCCTTCCCACAGTACTAACACTGCACTTCTGATCTGTACATATATTGTTAATAAAGCTAGAGATAACAGCAAAAGAGTCTCCTCCTTATTAATAGACTTGTCTAAAGCATTCGACACAGTTTGTCACAACAAACTTCTACATCAAATGTCCTTATCAGGTCTCTCTCAGCCCACCCTTCTATAGTTCAAAGGCTTCCTTTCCAGTAGTTATCAGTTAATAAAATGGCACTCCATCCTCTCTCCATAAATCCCAGTCACCACTGGTGTACCACAAGGCTATACACTTGGTCCCCTCCTCTTTAACATAGTCACCAACACCCTCCAAACATCCATACAACAGCCCTCCCTAATACAGTATACAGAAGACGACACTCATTTGCACATCTGACAATGTGGCACACCTCCAAAAAAAAATTCAGGAAGCTTTAACAGCAACTGAAACATGGCTTTGTAACTCACAACTTATACTTAACCCTAAAAAACCTAAAAAATCAAACTACTATTTTTTTCCCAAATACCTCTCCCATAAAACAAATATGTTTAAAGTCCTCTCTCTTGATAATACAACCAGTGAAGTATCTTCTCATAGCAAATTACAAGGGATGATAATGGATGATAATCTTAAATTTGACCTGCATAAGAAAACCTCAACAAAAACTAGGGATGCTTTACAGACACAAAAAATCTCTCATTGATGCAACTAAAGATACACTTCCCAATATTTACCTCCTCTCCACACTTCTTTAAGCTGCTCCCATCCTAATTAACCTTTAGGCATCACAAAAATCAAAACTTGAACAATGCTGTAAAAGTTGCTAAACTTGCAGCAAATACCCCTTTTCAGAACCCACCACTGTATAGCACTAAAAAGCCTACTCGATCAACTAACAAACACACAGTTTCTTACCACCTATAAAATTATCCATAATCCATCTGCTTGCTTAACACTAAATAACATTCTACACAATAATGTTCCTAGTTGGTCATTACACTCCAGTGACCAAAAACACCTGTCCACAAACTTATCATATCTGTTGGGCATAATCTGTACTCATACCCCACTGCTAACACCTGGAACTTTATCTCTATCCATCAGGTCAACACCCTCACCTACCATCCTTCAAAACAATTCTGAAGGTCTTCCTAGCCAAAAGCTGGCTCTGTTCTTGCTCAACACCAGGATAAACTATATCCCTAAATGTGAACAAATACCTTTTCATACCTTACATCTCCTTACTCCCTTATTCACTCGCTTCCTTATTTCTATCAATTTCTCTCCTCTGAATACACCATAAGGCTAATTTTTCTCACTCTCATACTGCAATTCCTGTTTGTATTATATTAACTTACCTTTAATTTCATTACAAACTGGCTACAATTTCCCTAATTAATAAATCATTGTCATATAACTTGTATCTATTGTTAACCAATGTTTTAATGTTTTCATATTATGTCTAATGTGGTATAAATATTTAAACTGTTTTTTTTTTTTGTATTTTTAAAGACTGTAAAATTATTATTCTTAAAATGATTTGCAATATTTTGAAGCTTTTGTCCTTGGGCGTCCGCTGAAAAATGGGCTCATACCCAGTTGGACTTTCCTGGTAGTAAAAGTCAATAAATAAATAAATAAATAAATCTAAGTTTCTAAGAGGAGAGGAGTTTAGGGCTGACATAGGCTTATGATAGGATAGTGGGTGGGGAACAGTCAAGCTGTGTTACAGCTGATTACCTTGTTTAGCTTGTCACACTTTTCTGTACTTACCTTATATCCCCTTGCCAGATTTGTCTGAGGTTAGAGGTCAAGTTCTTGTTTGGGAAATTTCTGCTATACCTAGGCACAAAGATCTGAAAAACAATCTAACACATTGGGCAGTTCTACCATCCTCCTCCAATTTTGTGTATACTTCTTGTGTAGGAGGTTCAAAAAGGAAATTATTAAATAACTCGGCAATAAGGATCCCTGACTTCAAACTGTCTGGTGGGTGGAATATCCTCAACAAGGCATATGCCTATTAATAACTGACCTTACAGCCCTTGATCTGCATAATCATCCACAGTACCATAACTATATTTCTTAGGGAGTTTGGCAACTTGGTAAGAGAGCGCTCACAGAGGTACAACTCCTCCTACTTCAGGTCTTTAGCTTTGATCCCTGCCACCCTGCTACCATCTGCTCCAACAGGGTCTGCTGATAAGGGAGCATGGAAAACTGTCAGTTTAAAGCCCTAAAAGTCAGGATATCAGCTGTACACACTTTTATTCTCCAAATCTAACTAGAGCTCTACTCTTCTTTTGGAATGTGATTTGTGGTTGGAGCCAAAACTTCTCCCTTGCTAGGATCCTGAGACACCACATCTAGATCAGAATTTCAACTGCAATACCTATGGGAGTCCTTGCCCCTACAAAATCAAGTCAGGATTCCAAGGAGCAGCAGGAAGGGGTCAGGCTCCTGGGATGCATTTTCAAAGACATCCTCCAGGATTTCAGGACTTCTAGCAATGGACGATCAGCTACAGGCCTAGATTTACTGATACCCATGATGGCTCAAAACATTTGTTATGCTTCAGAGGACTCTCTGGAATCACACTGAAAGGTTTATTTCCTTCTGCAGAGAATATTCCCACAGGAGAAGTTCTAGCACAGGAGAAGGTGTCTTCAGTATCTTCAGCCTAGGGCCTCAGCTGATCTGAGCCTGCCAACATAGTACAATTCCATCAGCCTTACAATCACAAGACTTGGATTTTACCTCAAGTGGATCCACCCCTCCCATTTTAGGAGGGACTCCCAACATCAATGGCATATCTGTCTCGGGCCTCTCAGATTTCAAAGTAAGACATTAGAGTTTTTAGCCAAATGAAAAAGAGTATCTGAACACAAAGCCTGGGTGGGGAGACAGGCCAACAACAGCTATGCTGCAGCATCTTGGGCTTTGGTGCCTTGTGCCTATTATGCTCAGAGACAGCAATCTTTGAGGCCTTGGATCTTGGGCAGGAAAATGACACCTCATTATGGTCCCCAGGAACCTACTCATGTATTAAGCTCTAGCGATCCCACCTTCCTTCTCAGAAAACAAAATGCAGGCCTTGAAGGCCAAAAGTTCTTTAACCATCAAAGGTATGTTGGTAATATCAATTTGGGAGGACACGTCTGACACTGAAAGCTTGGGCACTCCCAGAGTGGTCAGCCAAAAGGACAACCACAACAGATTCCATGAATGGGGACTGTGAAAGTACCTCACCTAATGCAGAATCACCAGACCACAGAAACCATGAGTTGTCAGTGACGCCCTCAGTAGCTTTGCACTTCTCAGTTTTTTGAAGATAGTTTCCTGGAACCCTTGGTTGATGTCACAGTGGCTTTAAACCAGGTTTGTGTCCTTTTACTGAGCAAACTCTTGGAGAGAAAGTTGTTGATGGTGGATTATCTTTGGAGTAAGTGACATGCAGTGGGGACAGCAGTGCATGTCATGCCTCTGTCCAAGGTAATAGAAGACATTTACTGTAGTCTGTGTGTGTTACCTGTTTACTACAGATTACACAACTATTAACTTTAATGACAATTTCTTTGTAACTACATTCTGTGTCAGACATTAACTGGTGATACACATCAAACAGATAAAGAAATCCCCTACTGGGTACTTATTTGTCGACTTCTAAAGGCTGGCCAGCTGCAGGATTACCTACATGGCAGTCTATCTTAATACAGAAAACTGGTACAATAAATACTATGATGAACATTAAGCAATACATCTGCATTAAGCACTAACTACAAACAATCTCTAAATTTTGTAGTTTCATATAGGGATCCACTTGCCCTGGAATAAGCTGAAACTCTAACATAAACACAATCATAATGATTTTTTATTGTCCTATTTTAAGGTCAAAAGCGCTAAATCGTTATTAAAATTGTGTCTAGTTTTTACTGTGTCCATTTTTTTTTTGTTTTCACCCAGTGGAGGTTCATTTTAACATCAGTTTAATCTGCCAAACAAGTTCCTTATACACGAATACTGAATACCTATTTATCACCTGGCTTGAATGATTGTCTATCGTAACATTAAGGCTTTGTTCCTATGTTTAGATTTTACAAATTTTTCCTTTAGTCATTATTTTTACTGTTACTATTTGTTTCACTGTGTTTTACTTGTGAATGTACTGCACTATGAGCTGTGAGAAATTTACCAGATCAAATGATTAATTTATTCTACTAATTAACAGAGATGAGTTTTTTGTTTTTTATTGATTCTCTTATACAATGTAACTTAAGCAGAGTGGTTTTTAAAAATGTTTTTTGATTTACTTCATTCATTCTGAAGAAGTCTTATATTATATATAGGCTGACAAAAGCATTCAATAAGCTTTGTTTTTGTGACTGTCTGTTCATTTTCAGTCATCTTGACCAGTATAGTAATATTTTTATAGTGCATGATTTTCTTTGTATGCTACAAAGTAAAATTTTCTTAGTTATTTTTAAGTGTAATGGGGATACTAATGTAAAACAGGTGTGCCTGTTTAATCCCTTCTCTCTTTCTCCTTGTTCAGTTTTACGAAATGTAGACACTGCAATGCAAAAAAAAGTCTGCTCAAAAGAAAAAAATGATGTACTTTTTTCATTCTTGCATAGGGGAATGACTGGATTAAGGTCCTTAGGTTGATCTAATAACAAGTTTTAAGAGAAAGCTAGTAAATGGAAAAAAACACTGAGCTTTTTTCTTGCAAATAAATGTATGCTTAGTAACAACCCTGTATCTCGTCCTCATGTCTCCATGGAGACAATCTAATAAAGAGAAATGGCTAGGAGATAATGTTTTCTGAAAGCAGTCAAGTGTTTTCCCAGCTGGGAGAGCTATAAATCCAGCACTTAGTAGAAGCACAGGCTGTACCATGCATCTTAGCGTGGATAACCTTTCTTTTAGGTTAACTCAAGTGTGGCTGTCAGTTTGGGACACTTGTTCCGATTTGGAGGGTAAAACTTCAATATCTGAAGATGTATACAGCTTTGTGTGTTAGTACTAAGTTAATAGGTTTTACGGGGGTATTGGAGGTGGGTTTTTTTTCTGACGGCTTTTAATCAAACAAAAACTTCTGTAAGATGTGACATAGGCTGAAGTGTATATGACAACTGTATACAAAATATAAACCTGCCAAACAGTGTATGCATGTAACACATAAACTGGAACTAGACATTTAACAAAAAATGCTGTTATACATAAAAGGTGGGAATAATAACTTTTTAACACAATGATGCTTTCTGTTGTTGTTGTGTCTTTCGGCATTTAGGGGTCGTCACAGCAGAATTCCAGTCCGCTAATGACTGGTAGTTGATTTTTACGTGCCGAGTTACCAGCCCTGACGCACAACCTTCAATGAAGGTACACCCATTCACGCATGTCTCCACGCAGAATACGCTCTAGCTGAGAATCGAACTGGACAGCGTCTGACTGTGAGGCGACAATGTAATGTCTTTAAATATCAATACTCTCACAAATAAATACTAAAAGGAAAGAGTAGTGAACCATATTAAAATATGTAGAGTGCAAGACCCACTTGGAAAGAAATGAAGATGTGAATTTGATAAAGAAAGGTTTTCAGGATAAATATTCAGTGGAATACATGAGACAAAGGAAAAGAGGAGTAACTGTCTTTCGGCTTTTCCCGGTTAGGGGTCGCCACAGCGGAACTCCGGTCCGCTAATGATTGGCAGTAGATTTTTTACGTGCTGGCTTGCCGGGCCTAATGCACAACCTTCAACGAAGGAATGCCCATTCACGCATGTCGACACACACAAGACACTCTAACCGAGAATCGAACGTGCAACGTCTGTGAGGCGACAACGCTACAGCAGCACCACCACCGCAGTTCACAAAGGAAAAGAGGAGTACTAATATTAATTGCAAGAGGAACTCCAATAGTGACAGAAGAGGATAAAAAAAGATAATGGTAGATTTGTAGTGCTAAGGGGCTCCTGGCAAGAGAGGAGGATTGCACTGGCATGTATTTATATTTCACCTAACGGTTAAAGTGTTTGCCTTACAAACACAAGGTGCAGGGTTTGAGTCTCACAAGGGATAATTGGCTAGGCTTAAAATGGCTCGCAAGGGCAGTTAGCCTAGTACTAATCTATGAAATCTATGAAAACCTAAAACTGCTAATTGAGTTTAAGAAACTTCTTGGAGAAATAATCATCTTTCAGCAAGGAATATTATTTATAGGTGGGGAATGGAATGATCTGTAGCAGTAAAGAACTAGGAGTTTGGAATGAATTTACATATTATTCACCAAGATGCAAAAAACTGGGCTAGGCTAGACAGAATTTACATATCACAGGAACACCTGCATTTAATTGAAAGTCTTTGATACATACCCAATAACTATATAAGATCATGCGCCAATAACAACTAAAATAAAAACACAGGGTATGAGACACTGGCGCTTTCCCACTTATCTGTTGCAAAGAGGAATTTAAGGAATGGGCAGTGGAAATTATTTGTGTACTATTAGAGAACACAAAGTTCTTCTGAAAATATTGCTAGTGAGTGGGACAAAATTAAAGTGGAGTTTAAAAATAGGGTAGAAATAAAAGAAAGGGAAATATGTTTAAGAAGTAACAAGAATTATTTACAGGGACTGACAAATGTTAACATACTGCAGAGTAGGGGGAATCTCACAGAAAAAGAGGAACAACTGCAGAATGCTAAACAGAAAATAAGGGATTCCTTTAGTAATATGCATGAGTTAAAAAAGTCTATAACAAGGAAGATAACAGATCCTGTAGAGGTATTAGAAATATTTCAGAAATTCTATGAAAGCCTGTATAAAGCATAGAAAAAGGGAAATCAAGAAAAGGTACAAATGGAAATGTTTATGGAAGAATTAAATATGCCAAGATTAGAGGTGGATGAGGCTCAATTACTAACAGTTAGGATAGGAGGCGATTAGATAAAAACGGTGATGTATAACCCACAGAAAAGTCCCCAGGAAGAGAGGGTATTCCTGTGAAAATTTGGAATCCAGGAGGGAAAAATCTGATGAAGATATGGAAGGTTTCGTTAAGTATTCTAAGAGTAAAAGTACCAACATCCTGGAAGAAAACAGTGATAGCTGTAATAGTCAGAGGGTAAAGATCCATCAGATCCAACATCAGAGAGGACCATTTCATTACCAATACATGACTATAAAGTGTTTATGTCTATTCAGCTAAAAGAATGGCAAAAGTGATGCCAAAACTGATAGATCTGAACAAATGCGGTTTTATGGAGGGGAGGCAAACATTTGACAACATTAACAGCCCAATGATGATCCAGAGGGATGTAGAATGTAAGAAAATAACACTGCTGCTGGTAGGTCTTGAAGCAGAGAAAGAATATGACAGAGTAAGCTGGGACTAAAAGAGCAGGGAAATGCAAATTATGAGGGCAATTGCATATTATAAGGCTGATTAGGAGGATACATGAAGGATTGGAGGCGGAAACTAAAGTGGGTGGGATTCTCTCTGACAATTTCTGTTTGAGCAGAGAAACCAGGCTGGGGTGTCCTCTTTCCCCTTTGTTATTTGTATTATATTTACAGTGGCAAAGAAAATACAGAACTCAGACATTCAAGGATATAATTGGTATGGTAGTAAAGAAAAGCTGTCTCTATTTGCAGATGATATTATTTAATATCGGATAAAACCAGAAAAGGACATTTCAGTGTTATAGAACATTTTGAGACAGTTTCAAATCTTTTCAGGATACAAAATTAATTAAGGTAAAAGATAAATTATGTACCCCTACATAAACTGGTTCAGCAATGTCCATATTTTCCTGCTCATGATAATATGAAGTACTTAGAGGAGTACAGATTAAAAATGATTCTGGTGCGGCAGCTAAGGATATGCAGGAAGAGACTAAATAAAAGATAATACAAAAATTGAGAAATTGGAAGCTATGTTATATGGATAGTACGATTCAAGCAGTTAAATGTTTTTAGTCCCCTTAGTCTTATACAGAGGTCAGACATTTTTATCAACCAGAAGAGAAGTTGTGGACAGAAATTAACAAACAGCTAAAGGGTTTTATCTGGGAGGGGAAGATGACAAGAGACAAGCTAATTCTTCCAACAGAGCAAGGTGAATTGGGACTATCCTATTTGAAGAGTTATTTCAAAGCTGCACAGTTAAGGTTCCTATACACAGCAGAAGCAGAAACCTATAATTCGAAGTGGAAAAGGGTGATGATGAAACACGGGGGAAGCTCAAGAAACAAGGATAGAATGGAATTTTGAATGAAGACCTTTAAGGAGAATAATAAACATAGGAATTAAGCCAACATGGGAATGCAAAAAGGAGATTATCCCAATAGGGATGACTGCAATTAGGGATACAAACATTAGGCAAGAAGGTGCTGAAAGTTATTGAAAAAAACTGGAAAAGGAACCAAGGTATTAGGAGCAAACAACTAGAGAGGGAAGGGTAACAGAATGGGAAGGTGTCAAGAATTTATTTGGACTGCAGGTTAGAAATTGCCTTCCCTATCAAGGACTGATAGCAGAGTATAGTCAAAGAGAAAGAAAGAGGGGGACCTAAATAAAAGACTAGCACTGCTAGAATTTTTAGTAGAATCTAGAACAGAAGCTGCTGTTACAAAAGGAATAATTAGTAGATCATATGCAATATTGCATGATAACTATAAAAATCAATCAGAGGAGGTTAGAAAGGATTGGGGTGAAAGACTGGATAGGCAATTCACAAAAAAAACATGGGGATATATGTATGTCTTTCAAACATGCAACAAAATCTAGTTGATTTAGGATTTTTGCTTGGAAATGTTTACATAGATAATTTTATACCCCAAACAGACTCAAATGTTGGGAGGTGTGATGGGGAAGAGAGGTAATTGGGAACATATTTTCTGGGAGTGTAATGAGTTGGCCGAAGACTCCCAGTAGAGTATTCTATCAGAGGTACTGTGTGAGCAAATTGGTGTCTCTAGGGAAATGATTTTTCTGAGCTGTGACACAGAATCAGAATTGCCTAGACATAGTAAGGCCTTGCCGAGTCTAATTATGGTGGCTGCCAAAAAAACAATTAGTAGAAAATGGAAATCAAAGTCTAAAACAACTGTGCTGGAAGTAGTAAATATAGTAACAGAGATAAAACAACTGGAATTGGGATCTTTAGAAAAGGATAGGAGCAAATTACATAGGAAAATGGGAATTGTGGGAACAACACATACAGGGGAGGAATGAGGTTTAAAAGAATTCAGGGTCTGAATTAACTATGTAATGTTTGACTGACAACGATTGGGTAGATTACAAGTGATATATAATGTTTGCAACTAAAATTATGTCAATATTGTTTGTGTAAAATCTTACAATAACCATAGATGTCCTTCTCTTCCATGTTGTAATATTCTTACTGTGGGATCCTCTGCCTCAGGCGACCCGAACGTTGGCTCCTATACAAAAGCCTTCAGCCTGGTTGCTGTTGATGCGTGGGACATCACACATAGGGCCATAAACCAGGGACCTTAAATGTGACGTCTGCATGCACAAACCTTAGAACTAACTGCCCAGTCGGACAGTAGCCTAGGAGATGCCAAAATATGTCCTTCAGACTGGTGGAATGCCACAGACTGTCCAAAAATGAACCTAGTGCCAGTAGGGGCTCTGTGAAGGCCCACAGACCTGAAGATATGAAACTAGGGAGTCAGGAGGGAGGGTAGGAATACAACATAGAAGAGGACAACATCTATGGTTATGGTAAGATTTTACACAACTATTCTATGTCCTTCTATACTCATTTTGCAGTATTCTTACTGTATGAGAGCACCACAGCTCAGAAAGTGTGGAGGCAGAGGTAGCGGATTCCAGAAAGCCATGCAGGATTCCCCTTGTGAAACCTGCTCTGGAGATATGGTCCCGTTTGTAATGTTTGGTGAAGGTATGGACCAGGCGGTTGTTTCAAGGATGGTAGCTGTGTCTAAGCCTTTGAAGAAGGCTTTGGAGGAAGCTACTGCTCTAGTAGAATGAGGCCTGATCCTCTGATTCAGGTCTTTTCCATGGTACGAGTACCAGAAACAGTTTTCCTGATCCAACAGGAAATGGTCTGTTTGGAGATGGCCTTGCCCAGGGCTCTGGGATGGAAGGAAACAAAAGGTTGAGTTGATTTTCCGATGGACTTGGTTTTGTCCAGATAAAATCTTAATTGTCTGTGAACCTCCAGGGAGTGTATTATTTTCTCACTGTCATTCTGGGGAGAGGAGAAGAAGGTTGACAAGTGATTGGACTGATTTAGTGATAGTTCGTTGACCACTTTGGGCATGAAGGAGGGGTTGGTGTGCAGGGTCACCCCATCTTTATGGAAGATAGTGTAAGGAGGGCATGCCATGAGTGCCTGTAACTCTGAGACTCTTCTTGCTAAAGTGAGGGCTACCAGCAAAACTGTTTTTCATGTGCATATCTGAAGGGATGCAGAAGTGGCTGGTTTCTCCATGATATAATTTAGGTCCCAGGGTGGTAGGGTGGACTTTCTGGGTGGTCTTATGTGTAAGACCCCTTTTAAGAACAATTTAACATCCAACCTGAAGAGTAAAAGAGATTCCAGTGGTAGGCAGGCAGAGATAGCAGAGAGGTGCACTTTCACTTTAGAGTATGAAAGATCTGCTTTAATCAGCTCACACACATAAGCTAAGACTAAAGGAACATCAGCCAGAAGGAGGTCCTTATGCCTTTGCAGACACCATTTGGAGAAACTCTCCCATTTAGAAATGTAGGAGCTCCTTGTATTGGGTTTCCTGGCCTCCTGCAGGATAGAAAGCATGTCCTCTGTGTAGCGGTGTCTGAAGGATACTAGAAGTTCATCACCCAGAGAGAAAGGCTCAGCATCTCTAGGTGTGGATGGATGAGAGTTTCCTTCTGTTGTGTGAGTAGGTCCACCTTGTGAGGTAACCTGTGGTGACTGCCCTTGGCGAGGGATTGTAAAAGGGGGTACACCAATGCTGCCTTGGCCAGTAGGAAGTCACTAGAACGATTTTTGGCATGTCTCTCCTGATCTTCAGGAGAACGTTCTGAATGAGAGGGAGGGGGGGAAAGGCATAGAAAAACTTCCCTTTCATGAGATGGTGACGGCATCCACTCTCCAAGCTAGGGGAGAGTGATGTTTGGTACAGAATTTTCACAGTTGTCTGTTCTGGGGGGAAGCAAACAGATCTGTATGTGGTGCACCCCATCGGTGGACCATGTACAGGAAAACTTCCCTGTGTAAATTCACTCGTGAAGTAGAGAGAATGATCTGCTTAGAGCATCTGCCTGAAAGTTGCCCTGGGAATGGATGTATGTTGCCTGTATTGATAAATTGTTCCGTGAGGCTAATTCCCAAATTTGCATTGCCAGCCTGCACAGAAGGTAGTAGCTGCCCCCTCCCCATTTGATGATGTACCACATGACAATGGTGTTGCCTATGAAGATTAGCAGAGGGCCTAGCTGAAGGATAGGAAGAAAAGCCTTCAGGGCTAAATAAACCGCTGTCATTTCCCTGATGTTGATGAGTTTCCTCAGGAGGGATGCCTTCCAAGGTGCTTGTACCTTCAGTCCCTTCATAGTAGCCCCCCAGCCCAGATCCGAGGCATCTGTGTGCATATGTTGAGCTGGTGTGGGGGGTAGGAGGGGTAGTCCTGGATTCCTTTGAACCTGTTGTATCCACCACATTAGTTCTGTTTGTGACAAGGTAGGAAGGGTATTTGGAAGTCTAGAGGATGGCTGTGCTGGGACCATACATTCTTTAAATACCACTGCAGCTTCCTCATGTGCATCTTGGCTAGGAGGAGCACAGGGTTGACAGCTGCCATAAGACCCAGAAGGCACATAAACTGTCTTGCTGCCAGCTGGTCTATCTGGAGAAGGTCCTGGAAATGGTTTGTTAGGGAGATTAGGTTGTCTTGGGGTAAAAACGTTTTCATTAGGTCTGTCTGAATCCTGCAACCCAGGAAGACCTTGTCTTGTTCTGGGGATAGGGATGAATTGGGGAGGTTCAGTGTGAAACCTAGTCTCTGAAGCAGAGTCTACAGAACTGGAGATGATTTTTGAGGGTCTCTTCTTTTTCTGCAAGAATTAGAATATCATCTAGGTAGGGACAGATCTGTATGCCCTTGGTCCTGCAGAAGCCCATGGTGGGAGATAGGCATTTGGTGAAAACCCTTGGTGCAGTGGACAAACCAAAGGGCAAAACAGTAAATTGAAAATGAGAGCAAGGTCCAGCAAAGTGCAAGTATTTCTTGTGGTTTGGGTGTATGGGGATGTGGAGGTAAGCCTCCTTCAGGTTCAAAGTGGCCATGAATATTGTGATGTCAATAGTGGAAGCAGGGTCTGTAGGGACAGCATTCTGAAAGAGGGGACTTTTAGAAAAAGATTTAAAATGGATAAGTCCGGGATTGGTCTCCATGGTCCATCTTTTTTTGGAACTAGGAAAAGTCTGGAGTAAAAACTTTTTCTTTCTTGTCCTGATGGGACAAGCTCTATGCTGCCTTGTGCTAGTAGATCCTGGATAATGTGTGGAATTAAGTGAAGTTGATTTTTTGGTGGAGAAGGAATGTCCTGTGGGGTGGGTCTTTCCTACCAGGATAGGAAAGATCCTTTTTCCACTACTGCCAGCACCCAGTGGTCTGTGGTGATGTCTTTCCAAAGGGGCAGAGAGAAAGACATGGGAAGACGGGGAGATGGGCAAGGCAGTCATGCATTTTTGCCATTACCTCTGTTCTGAACGATCTGTTTTTGAGCTGGCTGAGAAGAGGTAGTCCTAGAAGAGCTTTGCCTCCTAGTCCCTTTCCTATGCCTGGTAAAAGAAGGGGTGGTCGTGAAGGGGGCCCTTCTGACATAGGATGCTTTGGCAGGATAATTTTTATAGTACTTCAGTATAGGAGATACCAGCAGGTGTTGAATATCTGGTAGCTCTTTGCTCTTCTCCTGTAGACTTTTAAATAGCTCTGCAGACTGCTTACCAAACAGAAGGTTATGCTTAAGAGGAGCATTTAGAATTTTGGACTTAAAATCTTCTGGCAGTGGCTGGAGCCTAAGCCACGAATATCTACGCAGAACTGATGCAGTTGATCTAGTAGAGGCCTCTGCTGCATCTCAACTGCATCTAATGGAGTGCCTGGCCACCTGGGATGCCAGAGATAGCTTAGACACTACTTCAGTTTTGTTAGGAGAGTCAGGCAGGGAGCTCAGAAATGTAGAGGTTTGGGATACCAAGTCCAAAGCATACTTCACCATATGTGTTTGGTAGTTAATTGTTCTGAAGGCCAGGGTGGAAGAGGTGCCTATTCATAATTTTACTGTCTTTATCTGAAGGTAAAAGAGAAGAAGGGAGCAGTCTAGATTGTCTATCTGGGGACACAGCTATAAAAGCAGGGCCCGCTAAGGGAGGTTTTACTAGGAATTTGTGGTCATCAGGCACCTTATAGAAATGGTCTGGTCTTTTTTGGGGCAGGTGGCTAAGAGTCAGGGTTCTTAGAGCAAGAAACAAATGTGTCAAGGTATGCAGGGATCACTGGATGTATGGCTGATGGGGAGGGTGATTCAACCTGCAACAACTCAAAGCATCTTTTTTGAGTTTCTGTCATTTGGGAAGTAATCCATTTGAAGTACTCTTTCATCTTAGTGATAGTTTTACTAAGTATTATGTCCTCTGGAGGGGGAATCTCCTTCAACAGAATCCCCATCTGGAGAATAATATTCTAGGGGGGAGGGTATTTGGGATGAGTAGGTGATAAGACTCCTCACAGCCAGAGGAGAGGGCCTCTTCTTCTTCTTCTTGGGAAATAGAGGGAAGGAGTGAGGTAGGAGAAGTAGGCCTTGGGCTGAGCAACTGGAATAGAGGGGGTTGAGGTGGTTGTAGGCCTAATTCAGGAGGGGTAGATAACTGTTCAGTTTTTTGTCTTCTTTTTAAAGGAGTAGTTTTGGGAGACACTGTAGGGCCTTGACTCTGGGGCCTTACCAAAGGAAGGAGACTCAGATTCCCAAGATCCAGAAGGGCGTCCTGTGGAACTTGGTTGCCCCTCGACTTTGGAAAAAATCAACGTCTGAGATATCTCTGTGGACGTGCCGGTCAGTGCTTTGGAAACGGCTTCCTTGAGGGGAGCCGTAGAAGCAGCCGGCTCTATTGGACATTCCTCAACCCCTATAATGGTGGCTGGTGGGGCGTCCAATGACGGACAGGCAGTGGTAATAGGCCATGACACTTTGGCCTTTTTCTTTGGTGGTTCCATTGGGTCTGGCAATTCTGGGTCCATCCTAAGGGCTAGCTTCTTAAGCCTTTGATTTTCTAAGTACAAATTAAGGGCAGCCAAATGGCTTCTAAGAGTTTTAGGGATGAAGGCATGGCAGATTGAGCAGGAGATATGGTTGAGTTCCTGGCCTAGACAAAAGATGCAATGGTCATGGGTGTCCTTATGTGGAATTTGACGCTCACATCGGCATTTACCTTTCTTAGTGGACATCAGCTAATGTAAAACCAGCAAACCAAGATCAAGCAAGTAATATAAGTAAGAAATCCTCAACAGAGTGCTTAGCTTTAGACGTCTTGATAGATAGGAGAGATGTAATCGATTTGACGTTCAGACTGTGGCAAAAAAGTTCTGAGGTCTGTACGTGCAGGCATCACATTTAAGGTCCCTGGTTTATGGTTCTACGTGTGACGTCCCATGCACCAACAGCAACTAGGCTGAAAGCTTTTGTATAGGAGCTGATTTTCGGTTCACCTGAGACGGAGGATTCCACAGTAAGAAAACTGCAACATAAGAATAGAAAGACATCTAAGATTATGTCAATATGGTTTTCATTTATACAAATGTACGATTGCCTATGTCATAAGTGATAATTTAGTAAAGATGTTTCTTGTTTAAAAAAAGATTAATAAGCTTTATAATGAATTTGACTGTTTAAATATCAACACTTGTGATGATTGGTTGTTTGATGAATTCAAAGTTGTATATAACAATATATTTAAGAGAGTTGATCAAAACTGTGATGAAGTTTTTAAATGTAAATGTAAAAATTTATACAGTGATTTAAAGCAGTACGCTGATGAGACAGCTTACCCTTTAAAAGTGAAAATAATAGTAATAGAACTGTTTCCTTTTATGGAAATAATGTCAAGGAAAAAGAGGGAACATATTTGAGAGTAGAGCTGAATTAACCAGTACGAAATGCATGTATTTAACAATAGTAATTGTTTTAGAGAGGACGGGGTTCAATTTTTCCCTTTTAAATGCCAGAAAGGATTCGTATTAATGATTATTCTGATTTTAATTAGGATTTTCTGCAACATAGGGAATAAAAAAAAAAAAAAAAAAAAAACAAGGGAAAGGAAAAAAAAAGGGGGGGGGTTAAATATTAAAGTCCATCCAGATGGAATTATTCATTCCCTGAATGGGTAGAATACATTTACTTATACTAAGGTTGTGGTTAACTTTTTTCCATTTTTCAAAAAGGGCTTGAAAGATTTCCTCTTAAAAGGTTTCAATATAATGGATACTCTAGCAGAGTTAAAACTTTTTACCAGAAAGCTAAACGTAGCAGTTACCTTAGATGAAAAGGAAAAGGGACCTACAGTGGAGAATGAATTAAGAAAAAAAGTTTATTTAACCCATCTTTACATCAGGTAATTCAGGCTTTTGAATATGCTGTATGGAAGATTTTTATACATTAGCAAAGAATAAGAACTATTCAAGGTTTTATAATTTGATTACAGAGCAGAAAAGTATTTTGGAAAATATTAGTGGTGGTAAAAGCCTTTGGATTATGAAACCTGATAAAGGTGGGGGCAGTAATATTTGATTACATTGATTATTCTTGTGCTATATTTAAGATACTCCATGATAATAGTTCCTGTATTCCTGTTTCAAAAAATGAAATTAATATAGCCTACCACAAGACTTATTTAGTTTTGGAAGAGTTTTTAATGGAAGGAAGAATTTCCCCTCTTATTTTTAATTTTCTTACAAGTTAATAAACCTTTTATACCATCTATCTTCAGAATTCCCAAAATTCACAAAAATCTTGAATGCCCTTCATTTAGATCAACTTGAAGTAGGGGGATCAAAAACCCACAACCTTGCCATTTTTGTGGACAAAACACTGAAATTTATTTCTAATAGGGACATTTACATGTTAAAAGATTCATGGAATTTTCTGGGGAGATTATCAACAATGTTGGCTGCTGCTAGAGTGGGTTTTTAACTATTGACATGGTTCATTTATTTTCTTCTACATCCTTAGAAGAATGGTTGGCTTTGTTCTGTGATTGTTCATTACTCAATGCATCAAATGTTATTAAACTAACAAATTTTACTTATGGAATTGACCACATTGGTATTAGAAAATAATTACATATTCTTTGAGGGAGAAATGTTTAGACAGACTACAGAGGTGGCAATGGGGGCAGCATGTGCTCCCATTTATGCTAATCAAGTTTTACTATCTTGGGAAAATATCTTTGTATTTCAATCTGAATTTTTTCAGTATATTTCTCAGTAGATTCCTGGATGACATTTTTATTTTATGGGAAGGTCCTGAGGAAATTATTGCTAAATTTATGGAATATTTAAATGGTACGACCTCATTTCCTAGTTTACATCTACTTACAATATGAAATTATTTAGACATAACTGAACTTAATAGTGAGGGGTTCATGTAGAGAATATTTAGGAAGCCCACTTTTACCAATTCATACCTACCTTATAGTAATGTGCAACCTTTTGCACATAAAAAAAAAGTTTGATCAAAGGGCAGTGTATAAGAATTGTTAGGATGACATCTAGGAAAGATGATGTCATGCAGAAACTGGATATAGTAAAACAGATACTTACAGACCAAGGATATCTGGTTGAACTGGATAACTATATTGCAAATGGGGTTATTTGAGGAATGGGGTAAAAAATATACACCCTTGCTGGGAGTTAGGTTAGAAAGAGGTGGTGGAGATAATCTTACTGTTTTTGATAATAAAAAAATTGATAGGGCAATGGTGGTAGAATTTACACACATTTCAGAAAAAAGTGAAGGATATTATAAATACGAACTGGAATATTTTAAAATGTAGTCCAAGCATTTCAGGAATACTGGGAGAAGAGCTCAGATTTGTTTTTAAAACAAGTCACAATATGAAGGGCATTTCTGAAACTAACAATAAAGGGTGTTGAAAAAAAAACAGCTAAATGTGGCTCCTGTAATCAGTGTAAATATATTTATGAAGGGTAATCAATTAAACTTGAAAATATGGTGAAATCCAGAATTAATTTTGAATGAAGTAATTGTGGGAGTAACAGATTAACTTATCAGCTATCTGTATGAAATGTGACACACACACACACACACACACACACACACACACACACACACACACACATACAATGACTTCAGATTTGGTATTTTAGAACATGATGAAATAAACCCAGGAGATGACTTGGAGAATAGGTTGGAATATAAAGAATTACTTTGGCAATTCAAATTGAATGCCTTTACTTATCCTGGTCTAAAAGATTATATTATAGTCCAGTCTGTCCTAAAATTACGTACAGCTAAATTGCAATTATATAAATGTATTCATTAAAAAATGTCACGTATTACTGATTTTTGATGTTTTTAACGTCTGAAATAATGGACTTTTATGGAAACTTTTTTAAATATGAGTACGTGACTAAGAATTCAATTTGATTTAATTATTTAACTACTTGATTTAATTGGTGGTATGCTATATATAACTGGGGGTGGGGTGGAGTAAAGTATTTTCATTCTGATGAAGTCCTGAGTGTGTTGGGACAAAAGTGCTTCATACTTTAACTTTTTTGTGTTAAAGTAGTGGATTTTGAATGTACCTGGTCTGATCTATTCTTCATCTCCATCTCTGCACACCATGTTGTCACCTTTTTGTTGGCTTATGGAGTTTTTGGTAACATTTAAGCTTTTTGCTTTGGTTTTCAAAGATTTAGAATGATTAACAGAATGGAGGGCAGATTGAAAAGTTTGAGGTTGTTTTCTCGCATGATTGAGAGAGAGAAGAACAGAACTGTGGTACAATTGAGAAAGAGAAACAGTGCCATTTTAAACCAAGGACACAAAATTCAGACACAATAAGAAGTAATTTTTCACACAGTGTGGCAGACCAATAGAGTGCTTCCTGAATCATTGGTACAACATGCGAATATAAAGTCATATGTGGAATGAAATGGAAGGATCTGAGGGTCATGGGGAAGGGTAGCTACAATTATGCAATCCTGTTAATTTTTTATTTTTTTTTTGTCTCCTGCTGGCAACTTATAGGTACATGGGTACCTAAAGCATTTACCTAAGCCACTGGAGAAGAAATGTTTACAGAAGAATGAATGAGCAAAAACTTTTGACACTATCTTGCACAGAACACAAGAATCCACACTATGTATACGAAAGAATGGCACCTTACACAACAGCTTTCTTGTGGTAAATTCATTGAGCTGAAGTGCTGGTCACCAGAGTCTCTACTGACACAAATTTCAGATCTATTACATGTACACAAGCAGAAATAACAACATATTTATTTAAAAAGTCAAGTCCCAGAGAGGCAGTGAAGACACAAACATCAGGTATGCTGAATCGGGCAGTTTACAAAAAGGACAATGCAACATATCCATCTTGCAGGTAAAGACCAAACAGACAAACCATGGAACTGAATGACTGAGAAGGAAAAGATGCACCTCTCATCAACAAAAGGGAAACTATTTCATTTAGTTTTGCAGCTGCCCTGTGGATGGGTTTCTTACAACTTCCAGGAATTTTCAGCATTTTTCAAAAGTCTCAATTACTGAACAGTTAATCTTCCAAATAGTCAAAGCTTCTGATGTTCATACTAGATTATTATTAGAACAGTCAATGATATGGAAGGCCTAGAACAAAGTTGATTGGGGATACAGAAGTGTGACATGAATGGTTTTAGTCTTTTTGTACAGAATATCAATGGAAAGTAAGGAATCAAAAGAAGAGAAGGTGACACAGAAACTTTCAGCACCAGTTCAAGATCGTATCAGCAGCCCACTTTTTCCTGTTCTAATGAAGGAAGCAAAACTTGGTAAAAATGCGTTCTCTTGAAGTGTAAACAGCTTAACTTCTGGAGTGACCATCTTCTGGAAGATGACCTGAACATCTTCCAGAACCAGCAGCATCTCCAAAAAGGAGGATTCAGCTGCAATTCAGAACATCTAAGAAGACATCTGACACCTAAGGTGTGAGGACTATGACCAGGAATACAGATCCAGATCCAAATAATTTACTCCGTAGATAGGCTAGAATAAAAACTCACCCACTTGTTCACTACCACACTAGTGCATCACGTGCCTGAAGTTATCAAAGTAGGTTCAGACTTTAAGAGTGGCTGCAAATCCTTAGTAACCATCAGAAACTGTGTCAACTCCAAGAGGTTAATACATTTCTATTGTGTACTTCAATAAAGCAGTGGCATCTGGGTCTAAACAGCCAAAATGTAAATCTTCACAAGACTTACTTAAAGAAGGGTTACTGATTACCTCCAACTTCATGGAGAAGACAAAAGACAGGAAAAGATCTTTCACTATTCCAGCAGAAATTCACCATTGCTTCCTTGCTCACATGACACAATGTGTCAGCTTCTCTGACACTAGCCAGTCTGTCAGCAGAGGAAATGTTGGTGAGGGGACAACATGGATTATGCAAAGGAAATGGCCATTTTTATGATGTCCAGAAACCACCTTTTCTGTGACAGCCATCAAAGCAGGGAGAATTTCTGAGAACAAACCTACTACTTCAGCAGCTCATAGGGAATAGTTAGGATTGTTAATTAGCTTGCTAAATGAAAGTCTTCTCAAGGAAATTCTTTGGGGAAAGCAAAAGAGGAAGGGAACAGTATCTGGTAGGTCAGTTTTTGCACTTTTGGGCCTTCTGTCATTGGAAAGGAGAAGCCACCTTCAAAGAAATGGAATAAGAGGCATACAGAATTCTCCATCACTCCTTCATTGCAGATCACCAATGATCTCCTGCAAAGAGTCACCAAAAAGGACAACATAGATTTTTAAATAGAATACAGCCTGCAACTTTTTTTCTGGAAATGAAACCAGTCTAAACTAGACACCCAGGCACAAATATAAGTCTGGAGTCAGTTACATGGATCTCACTGTTTTAATTAGTGTGCAAGGTCTTTCAAGTAATTTCTAATCATCTGAGGCAAACAGGAAGAACAGCTTAACTCTTGCTCAACCAGAGGTCTGAAAATGATACAGACGATAGATAACTGATTACTCAAAGGCATAATGTGGTAAAGAATAATACCTAGGGAAAAAGTGGCCAAACACTGTGCCTTTTGTGACTTTCTCTTAGCTGAGGAGATGATACAGTAGTCTGCCTTAAGGCGTCTGGTTTAAAAAAACAAAAAGAAAAAAGAAAAATTGTCCATTCATGGTGGCCAACACAAATGGGTTGGCCTTTTTGGGCAAAACTAGAAAAAAACTGACAAATTGTGGGACTTCCCTTCCTGTTTATGGGTGCGTTCTTCAAAATGAGGTTGCTGTCCGAAATTCTCTGAGAACACGAATGTCACATCAACTGCAGGACTATTAAAATGAAGTACTTGTACACGAGAACAAATCCATCCACAACACCTTTTTCCACTATATAGGTATCACTTTAACAGTAACAACCACCTAGAGCCTAGATTCACACTGCCGGGTGGCTAGCCCTGCACTTTTTTACCACATACTTGCATGCAAACTGTTAACCACATCTGCAAAATACATCTTTCATAACACCATTTATGAAGGGGCTAGTGCCAATCTCAATTCCCCCACCTTGCTAGCTCTAAAGGGGAAAAAGTTAAGGGGCACTAGCCATTCTTACAAACTACTAACAGAAAATACAGTTCACAGGTATGGCTAGTTTTCAGTAAAATAAACTTCTTAAGTTACTCTATCCCTTTTGGGGTGGAGGTAGTTATTCTATCCATTTGAGGGTGTAGATACAGTAAAAGAACTCTGCTTCTAATCTCTGCAGGTGAAGACCACACAAAGTATGATATTCTTTAATAAAGTCTTCCTGAAAAGCTGTCTGACAACAGCTGCTGAATACAGGACACTTCTCACAAGAATGTCCAGCCGACTCTGAAAGTCAATGAGAATTATATCGCTCTCTCTCTCTCTCCATCTGCCCCTCTCATAACTGTACTCCTGACTCTGGTAGCTTAGATAAAAACAATTATTTTTCACAATGATACATCAACAGCTGAAAATATCCTATGTCACATATGCACAAATTTCCATATTTAAGTGTAGTATTCTACAGTAAATAATGAAAAAACAGTTTACAGCAATACATGCCACACTATTATGTCTAGCAAAATAATTACTTTATTTTATTATACCAGTAAGAGAGCTTTTTTTACAGAAAAATGTTTTGAAATGAAAATGTACATACTGCATAAAACTAAATTTAAACCTTTACAAGGAATTTTTGTTAGAAGTGTAACTTTTCATAAAAATGGATAGTACAAATTCTGTTAATCTAATCTAGTAGAAGTACACAAGTATAACATTAACCCTTACCTGGTGGCTAGTCTGCGAGCTTCCTCTGCAAGAATGGTCATGTTATTTGGGTCACTGGTAGATTCTGGTGGTGTTATGGTCTGGGAGATAAAATATAAGAAAAAACATGGTAACCTGAATATCCATTTCCAGAGCATAACTTAATTAGTATAAACAAGTAACACTTCTTGTACAAATCAGGCAACATTATCAGAGATTAGCTGCACCATTAGGGTAAACTGTTTTATTTACATTGAAAGCTCTACTCAGCTTTACAAATGTTGTAAAAACACATTTCATGTGTTTCTTTCTGCAGACACACCAATTCAAACAGCTATATCCTACTGTGATAAAAACGCAAAGTGTGTATGTGCATGCAAATTCAATTACAGTTTGAACAGCCTTCACCTCCACTCACCTTGGATTTTCAAAAGAAATCCTGCAGCCCTACACATTCTACAATGCCACTGAAAAGATGGTCTGGATGTCAACTATTACACCTTGTGACTACCTAGATAATCAAGAGTGGAACATGAACACAGCTGGAAGCACCACAAAGCAAGTAGCTATCACTCACACCTTCAGATCCTTAAAAGAATGGGGCACAGATGATCACACTTCAACCATCGGCACTGAAGCTCTGAATTTGCCCCAAATGTATATACCAATAAGGAATACACTTTTATTCCAGGCAAATGCAGATCAATATACAGATGAAAAATTGTTTCAATTTGGTTACCGCCAAAGATGTTTTCCTTGTCAATACACATTCCTCATGTTCCAGAGAGGTTTCTCATTTCTAGATATCCTAACTTTGTCAAGCAATGAAATTCTTACTTCATCTGGTAATATCCACAGAAATATGCCAACTTTAAATGTGGACCTTCTAGGATACATTTTTTTTCTATTTGGGTTTAGCTTCCACCAGAAGGCAAGTGATATGTAAATGGCTCTTACAGGGTTCCTCCTTTATTTCAGAACTATGGTTTACAATTAGCCATCTTCTGAAGCCAAGACTGCCCCAGTGTCAGGCAGGTCTTGTTAACTGCAAAGCCCTTAACAGTTCAGTAAACATAACATACTATACAGCAGACTGCAAATTCAGTATGGGAAAGGTGGAACTGAAGAATTCATTAGTGCTACCTTAAAGGAAAAGGGAACGAAAAGACCAGACTATAACATATAAATGTAGTACAATGTATCTTATCCAAGGTCCCTTTAGTTGATTACTATCTGCCTTCCATGGCTCTTTCATATAATGTACCCCATATCTGGCTAGTTATCATCACAGAAGTATGCATAAACTGCAGTAGAGGCTGTAACCCCACACTTAGCAACCTAAAAGTAATCAGACAATTCACAGTCCAAGCTATAAACCAATATGCTCTTCCTGTTCTAACTTACAGTTTTGGGGTAATTTACTGGCCCCAAAAGGTATTGGACAGGAAAACAAGAAAAATGCTTCACGCTTATCAAATGATTTACAAAAATCAGTGTACACCAATGTTACATATTCTCCATTCTGAAGGAAGTCCTCAAAATTGATTACATGTATAGATCTGCAATCATCGAACTGTATACATACCTGCTGACCTAACAAAATCCAAACATACTGAAGTTTTAAAACACAGTGAAAACAAGTCTATGATGACTACCCTGCTTATTTTAGCAGAAACATATCAGCAGCAAGCAGGAATGGAAATCAAACCAGAAATAGATAAAAATCAGGGATCAACTGAATGTGCCAAAAAAACAAAAGAAAGAATATACGATGAAGGATCAGATGAGAAGGCAAGAAATGTGGAAAATGCATAAATATAGTTGCAAGTACAGAAAACTCCTGGAACAACCTCATGTTGATTAGGATCTAACACAGGACTGCTTAAGGAGAGGTGAATTTAAAACAAAAGATAAAAGGTTAATATTGGCAGCCCTGGAGAGTGGACTATGTACACGTTGGTTTACAAAGTCCATTGAACGTGTCAGAGAAAAGTACAATTGTGTACACTTACCATAAATGTAGATGTTCGAGTGTATTCACTGTTGCAGTCATTACATTTGGGTAATCTGCTGGCAGGTTGCCCTCAGTCGGCCTGAATAACATTGCGTCGGTTGCTGTCTCCTCTTCCATGACATCAGGTCATCAGGGGTATAAAACATACAGCCGACGCCATTTTAATCAGTTTTTCTTGCCCCAGATGTCAGGTGCCCCCCAAATGGGGAGCAAAAATATACATATAAATAAACAGTAATTATAAATAAATGCACCTTTAGAAACATAAAATTTACCTTCAACTAAAAGCAAATACACCACAAAGGCTTTTGAGTATAGTGAAGGAAAGAAAAACTATTGAATGGGGGATGGCGGGTGGGTAACCCGGACTTCAACAGTGAATACACTCGAACGTCTACATTTATGGTAAGTGTACACAACTGTACTGTGTTCTTCATGTTTCACTATTGCAGTCATTACATTTGGGTAGAATCCCAAATCTATGGATGGGAGGATGGAACTAAACAGCATTAGGAGCAGCTATAAGGCCCTACAAAACTGCAGTGGCAAAGTCTGCCCTGGATTTAGAGAAGAGAGGTAAATTATAATGCTTTGTGAACATATGAACAGAGCTCCAAGTAGCAGCTTCTAGAATGTCTCTGGTTGGGACCCCTCCATGTCACACATTGTCCTATACTCATCCTTTCCTTTGATGACTTCCTTGACTTCCTCAGTCACCTTTTTTAAGTACCTTAATTCTGGATTTAGAGAAGAGAGGTAAATTATAATGCTTTGTGAACATACTGCTGAAGTAGAGGCAGCCCTGGTGGAATGGGATCTGATTCTTTTGGGCACAGGTTTACCATGGTACAAATAGCAGAAACAAGTGCAGTGGCTTATCCATTTGGAAATAGTCTGCTTTGATATAGCCTTCCCCTATGATCCTGCAGCAAATGCTACCAGTAGTTGCTCAGACTTTCTTAGAGATTTTGTCCTGTTTAAGTAGAATCTTAGTTGTCTGTGTACATTCAATGAATGCAGAATCCGCTCCCCCTTGTTCTGAGGATTTGGGAAAAATGTTGGCAGGTGAATGGTCTGGTAAAGAGCCACACTGGATACCACTTTAGGCATAAAAGAAGGATTTGTCCTGAGGGCCACCCTGTCCGGGTAAAATATGATGAAAGGCTCCACTGCCATGAGAGCCTGTAGTTCTGAAACCCTTCTTGCTGAAGTGACTGCCAAAAGAAAAGCTGTCTTCCAAGATAGAAATTTTATATCCGCAGTAGCTGCTGGTTCAAAAGGAGGCAGGGTGAGTTTTTCCAGCACAAAATTGAGGTCCCATGCAGGAGTTGGTGCTCTCCTGGGAGGTCTTAAGTTTTTGGCCCCTCTGAGATACTGTTTAAGCAGTGATGAGAAAAGAGGGGAGGCTCTGTGTTGTAATGAGCTGAGATGGCAGAGGCATGGATTTTTATTGAAGAAAAAGATAGGCCCTTGTCAAGCATCTCAGTTAAGTATTGTAAAATCTGAGGAATATTGGGCTTTGCTGTGTCTATTCCTTGTGCTTGTTTCCAAGCACAGAATCTCTTCCATTTATCAGCATAACATATTCTAGTACTAGGCCTTCCGGCTTCCAAAATGGCATCCATCACAGATTTACTGAGAGATGTGGTTTGAATAATTAGTTGATTAGCCATGCTGCAAGATTCAGAGTTTGGAGCTGAGTGTGCAGAATTTGATAGTTCTGCTGAGACAGTAGATGAGGAGTTTGAGGCAAGTACCACGGACAAAGGTGTGACATATTCCTTAGGAGTGGGTACCAGTGCTGGCGAGGCCAGTCCGGAGCAATTAGGATCATTTTTGGTTTTTCCTGTCTGACTTTTAGTAAGACCTTGGAGAGTAGAGGCAGAGGGGGAAAGGCACAGAATGACAGATTTTTCCAGCTGAAGGATAGAGCATCCACTTTCCATGCTTTTTTGTGATGAGTTCTTGTGCAGAATTTGTCCAACTGATAGTTTTGGGGAGAGGCAAATAGATCTATGTCTGTGCTCCCCCATTTCTGTGTTAACATGCTGAAGATTTGTGGATCCAGTTTCCATTTGTGCGGGTCCATAAGATTTCTGCTTAGGTCGTCTGCCAGAGTATTTTGCTTTCCTGGCAGGAATTGAGCTTGAAGATGCATTCGGTAAGTCAAGGCTGTGTTCCATATTCTAACTATATATTAACTAACTACTAAGAGAAAACAGTCTACAAGTATGAAAAATGCAGAAAAAAGGTTTAAACTTAGCCACGGCCAAGAAGAGCACTTCTGAACTCATAAAGCAGTAAACGAGATCTGAGGACTGATATCACTGCATTATGTGATACCTACCTTGCCACGAGCCAACTCAGAGACTTCGAGCTTTGTAATCGGCCGAGTCGGAGCTGAGGATTGGCTCCAAACCCACATGCAAGAATGAAGGCGAGATAAGACAACATAACATCAAAAGTCTTTTGTATTTCTTTCTTTGGGGTGGCATCCACCTGAATCAAGTGGAAAGCTCCAACCCCTGACATACTTCAACCAGTTTTCCATGAATCTCTTCCTGTATTAAAATTTGCAGGATAGAGATCATGACCTGCAGTTCCCCCTTCTCAGCTGCTGTAGCAGTCTCTTCAGATGTGCAGTCCTCTGATGCTATACAAGCCTCCAAATAGGGTCACAACAAATGTCATTTGAGGTAGAGTCAAACATACCATGGGTTCTGTAACTTTTGTGGGTACATCAGAATCACACAGGTAGACCAAGTCTCAAGCCTAAGCCTTCTGAGTTTTTTCTTATGAGCAGAACTATACCAGGTGTGGAGAGATCTGCTGTCTTAGACTAGACCGATCTTTAAGAATCTGGTCAACAGAGAGGAGTGCAATGTCTTGGGTACTGGCAAATGGAACAAGATCTATAGCAATGTTCTGTGCCTAAGCAGAAAAGATACTGGGTATGGAGGTCTTTGTAGGGTATGCCTGCTGCACTCGCACTTACCCCTCCTAGGTGGGTCTATATTAGATGAGCGAAGATCCGTTCAAGCGAATCGGAATTGAGCAACACCTATAGCGCGAATGTCCAAAACCGTGAAAAATGAAATGTCGAACTGTCATGGTTGGCCCATCTGCAGTATAGCTTTGTAAGGTAAGTGTGCGATAGTTATGGACCTTAGGGTTAGGGTGCGGGTTAAGGTAAGTGCATAGATAGGTAATGTATGTAAGGTTTAGTGTAGGGTTAGAAGTAAGGTTTTGTTAAGTGAATGTGTGTGGATTATTTGTTTTGTTTGGGTATATGTTTGTAGGGTAAATGTGCGATAGTTGCAGACCTTAGGGTTAGGGTGCGAGTTAAGGTAAATGCATAGATAGTAATATATGTAAGGTTTAGTGTAGGGTTAGAAGTAGGGCTTGGTATGTATGTGTTTTACTTATTATGTTTTGGTACGTAGTATGTAGCACGTGGTGGTATTGGCCGACTATGATGATTCAAGATTTTTAAATTTCGCGGTTTAGGGGGTTTGGTGTATTTGCAGTTCGGGCTGTGTGTGCCGGTGTTGTGGTATTTGCTGAAATGGGTTTTCGATTTGCTAATATAGACCCCTCTTAGGTGACATCTAACAAAATCAGACCAAAACAGTTTAAACAAGAAGGAAGGTCCCCCAATAGGGCACTTATCTGAATCACAGAAACTTCATAGTATAAACAGCCACTCGATGATCAGACAGGTGCAAGACTTGCAATCAAGCTGGTGATGAGACAGTCTGAATATATGTCTGCTTATATGCCCCCTATACTTGTGAGCTGAGGTCAAACAGATGTAAGAGGAACCTGGACGACTGGATGGGAAACAGAAAATATAGCCTTGTAATCCCACCTGCATCCCTGCTGGACAGGGGAAACAGGTGCTGACGTTGAGGGTACATGGGCAAAATTCTTGGCTAGGCTTATAAGGATCTCTGGGCCAATAGCCTAGTAACATCGTATGAGCCTATGAACCTAGTCTTCCATGAAGGTTCAGGATTTAGTATCTCCCTGGCCAGATGTCAGTGGTGAAAACCCATCTGTTTGTAATGCTGCAAAACCGTGACTTCAGTCAGGAAACTAAATATACACATAAATACATACACACACCACATACATAAACACTACCACATTCTCAGCAAGCCAGTGACTGTGCATTAAAGTTTTTTTGGAAACTTTTTCTTTCTTTTTTTTTTTTGTAGCCCTCATAGTAAATTAGTCTTATAATGTTTTTCATTAAAATAGGGCGTCCTTAAGGACAAATCTTACTTTAATTACCAGAATTGTCTCTAAACTAGTTCCCCACCTGAAGTGTTTCCTCATTAGGCTCAGGACTTGTAGTAGGAGACATCCTTTGGAGGAAACCAGACAGGAATTCTTCCTCATCCGTATCACATCCCAAGGGAGCACAAACTTCATCCTCACTAATACACAGTCTAATACTGGCTGAAGCAAGGAGAGGAGCTCTTATTTTTTACTTGGAGCTTAAGGCTGCAAGTGCAGGGTCCAAATACTGGAAGGGGGGGGGGGGGCACTCAACTTTTGTCATGTAGCAGCATACTTCCAATACACACATTCAATAATCAAATATGTCTAGAAAAGATGGCTGTAAGTGAGCTATCCCTGTCCCAAATTATTTTCTTTTTAAACAAGAAGCATCTTTAATAAATAATCATTTATGACACAGGCAATCATACATTTATATAAATGAAACAAGCCACACTGACATTTTTCCTTGCAAACATTATACAAACATTATACAACACCTATATTCATACTTACTATACTTAGTCTCCACTCATTGTCAGTCAAACATTGCATAGCTCATTCTAACCCATCCTTCTTTCAAATTTCATTCCTCCTCCAAAACATTATTCTGCATGTATTGTTCCCAAGGTCACAGTTTTTTTTTTCTATGTAATTTGCTCCTACCCATTTCCAGTTGTTTTATCTCTTAATATATTCACTACTTCTGGTACAGTTGTTTTAGACTTTGATTTCTATTTTCTAGTAACTTCTTTTTTGGTAGCCACCATAATTGGATACAGCAAGGCCTTGCTATGTCTAGGAAATTCTGATTCTGTATAAAAGCTTAGAAAAATAATTTCCTTAGTTACACCAATCCGCTCATCCAGCATTTCTGACAGAGTAGTCTGCAGGGAAGTTTTAAAGTCTCCCAACTCATTGCACTTCCAAAAATATGTTTCTAATTACCTGTCTCTTCCCTATCACACCTCCAACATTTGCAATCCACCTGAGAAAAAATTCGCTGGAGTCTACTTGGGGTATAAAATACCTATATAAACATTTCCAAGCAAAGAGTCTTCAAGACTTTGTTGAATGTTTATGATTCATACATGTATCTCTCCACTGTTTCTTTGTGAAATTGCTTATCCAACCTCTTTTCCCAATCCTTTCTAACCTCCTCTGACTGATTTAATTATCATGCAACATTTTATATGGTCTACTAATTATCCCTTTTTTTAACAGCAGCTTCTGTTCTAAATTCTATTAAAACTCTACCAGTGCTGGTCTTTCACTTAGGATCCCCCTTTCTTTCTCTTTGCCTATCCTCTAACATCAATCTTTGACAGAGAAGACTATCTCTAGACTGTAGTCCAAATAAATTCTTGGCGTCTTCTCATTCTATTTCCCTCTCTAATTCTTTGCTCCCAATACCTTGGTTCCTTTGCCAGTTTTCTCCAGTAAATTCCAGACCCTTCTATCCTACTGCCTGTATCAACTGCAGTCATTCCTATTGGCAGAATCTCCTTTCTCCATTCCTGTGTTGGCTTAGTTCTTAGAATACCTTCTGTTACTTTATGAATATAATATTTTGCATGGTTATTGTTATTTTCCTTAAGAACCTGCATCCAAAATCCTAGTCTCTCCTAGTTTCTTCACCATCTCCTGTTTTGTCATCTTCCCTTTCCACTTTGAATCTTATCTTTATGTTTGTGCTATGTATAGTAGCCTTAACCGTGTAACTCTGAAATACCCCTTTAAATATGGTAATCCCAAATCACCTTGTTCTAGTGGGAGGATCAGCTTATCCCACAAGACTCTTGCAGTCTTCCCCTCCCAGATAAAAAACCTTCAAATCTTACTAATTGATACCAACACCTTCTCTTCTAGTTGATAAAAATATGCCTGATCTGTACATAAAACTAAAAGGACTAAAATCACTTTGACTGGTTGTATCTTGCTATCTAGATCCATAAAACAGAGCTTTCGGTTTCTCGGTTTTTGTATTATCTTTTTAGTCTCTTCTCACATATATTTAGCTGCCATAGCAGAATCCTTTTTAATCCATACTCTAAGTACTTCATTTTATCATATCCTCATAAATATGGGTACTGCTAAACAAATTTGTGTGGGTACACACAGTTTATAGCTATTGCCTTTGTTTTATCTTCATTAATTTTGTATCCCAAAAAGACTTGAAACTGTCTCAAAATGTTCCACAGCAATGAAATGTTCTCTTCTGGTTTCATCAGGTATAAAATAATAACATCTGCAAATAAAGTCAGCTTTTCTTGAGGGGTTCATATTAAAACACCGAACGCTGAAAACAGCGAACAGTGTTTCATCGACACATATTCAGCGAAAGCTGAAAATGTCGAAACCACAGAACAGTGATTTCTTTCCTAGGTAAAGAAATCTCTGTTCCAACCCCAAAAAAAAAAAAAAAAAACTTCAAAACACATACCCTAATTATACCACTCCAAACCAGTAAACAACTAAATACACATATGCACGTAACCCAACCATACATCTAACGGATAAAAAAAGTAAACATTTTAAAACATATGCACTTACCTTAACCCGCACCCTAAGATTAGTAACTCTCGCACATTTACATAAACAGTTCCAAACACATACACACTTACCTTAACCCTAATCATACCCCCCCAAAACAAAAGTAAACAGCTGAAAACACATACACACGTAACTCAACCATACATCTAACGCAAAATAAAAAACAGTAAACACTTTCATACATATACACTTACCTTAACCCACACCCTAACCCTAAGGTCAGTAACTGTTGCACAATCACGCTTGGGAGCTATACCGGACAAAGGACCACACTACACTTCAAAACAGGCAAAGCAAAGAAGCGGTCAAGTGACTTTTTTCCCAGGGGAAAGAATTCCCTGAACAGCCGCTTCGCTGTTTTGCCTGTTTGTCCTACATGTGTAGACGAAATCGCATTCGACAAAATGCGTTTTCATCGTTCTAATAGGAACCCTTCTTGAGCTGTCTACCAGATACCAATTATATCCTTAAATTTCTGAGTCCCTTATTTTCTTTCCCAATGGTTTTAAATATAACTCAAAAAACAAAGTGAAAGAGGACACCCCTGCCTGGTTCCTCTGTTCAAACAGAACGTATCAGAGAGGATCCCAGTCACTTTAATTTTCAGCTCTGATCCTGTACATATCCTCCTAATCAACCTTATAATTTTATCAGAGAATGCAAATGCTTCCATTGCCCTGTTCATAAAATCCCAGCTTACTCTGTCGAATGCTTTTTCTGCATCAAGACCCACCAACAGCAGAGGTATTTTATTACATTCAGCTTCCCTCTGTAGCATCATTGTTCTATTAATGTTATCAGATGTTTGCCTCCAGTCCACAAAACCACACTGATCCATATCTATCAATTTCACATCACTTTTGCCATTACAGACAAACATTTTATAATCATAGCTTAGAACTGAAATAGGTCTATATGAAAGCTGGACCTGATGGATCTTTACCATCTTTAGCTATTACAGCCACCACTGCTTTCTTCCAGGATGTTTCTCCTCCTTTTAAAATACTGTTAAACAAAACCTTCCAGATCTTTATCAGTGTCTTCCCTTCTAACTGCCAAAC
This sequence comes from Protopterus annectens, assembly GCF_019279795.1. Lineage (NCBI taxonomy): Eukaryota > Metazoa > Chordata > Ceratodontiformes > Protopteridae > Protopterus > Protopterus annectens. The sequence continues at coordinate 482,463,453 of NC_056744.1, forward strand.
TTCCACAAGAATACCATCCAGTTCCTGAGGACTTTCCTGTAGACTGGTTATACATAACTATTTTTATCTCATCTCCTCCTAGCATGTCAGTAATTGAGCCTCCTCTACCTCTAACCTTGGCATATTTAATTCTTCCATAAACACTTCCATTTGTACCTTTTCATGATTTCTAAATTTCTTTGCTTTATACAGATTCCATACCATTTCTGAAATATTTTTAGTACCTCCACAGGATCTCTGGTTATCTTTGTTGTTATACGCTCTCTAAACTTAGCGGCAACCCTTCCTCCTTTTTGTAGTCTGGGTTGCTACGTTAAAAGTTTTCTGCTCTGGAGTTGTTATCAAAAAACAGTCTTTCTGAACTCATGCACATTATCAAGGTAATCCCTTATTTTCAGTTTAGCATTTTGCAATTGCTCCGCCTCTTGTTCTGTGAGATTCCCCCTATTCTGCAATACTTTAACCTTTGTCAGTCTCTCTACATAATTATTTTACTTTTTAACCATATATGTCTTTTATTTTCACCCTATTTTAAACTCCACTTTAATTTTATCCCACGTCCCAACTACATTTTCAGAAGAAATTTCTATCTTCACTAATAACTACCAAATAATTTTTACTACCCACTCCCTAAATTCCTCTCTTTTTAACAGACAGGTGAGAAAGTGCCAGTGTCTCATTTTTATTTCATTACCTTTCACTTTCATTTTAGATATTACTGGCAAATGATCTGAAATAGTTATTGGATGTGTATCAAAATTTTAAATTAAATGCACATGTTCCTGTGAAATATAATTTCTGTCTACCCTAGCCCAGTTTTTGTACCTAGGGGAATAATATGTAAATTCACCCCAAACTCCTACTACTGTATTTACATCTTCCATTGCAAGTATCTTCATAAATTTATTCAAAAACCTACCCTCTTTTGTTATATTTCCTTTATGGACCCCCTGATATAGCCTCACTACTGCAAATCAAATTCCAATCCCCACCTATACATAATATTCCCTACTGAAAGCTGATTATTTCTCACAGAATTTTCTTAAGCTCCATTACAGCAGTTTTAGGTGAAATATAAATACATGCCAGTGTAATCCTCCTCCCTTGCCAGCAACCCCTTAGTACTACAAATCTACCATAATAATCCTTTTTCCCCTCTTCAATCACTTCTGGAGCTCCTCTTGCAACTAATACAAGTACCCACCTTTTCCTTTATTCCAGATACTCCTCTGAATAACCACCCTGAAATTCTTTCTTTATCAAATTCACATGCTCAGTTCTTTCCAAATGGATCTCCTGTAGCACATCTATTTATCCTCTGCATTTTAATATACTTCACTACTTTTTTGTATATATCTGTGAGACCATTCACATTTAAAGATAACATAGAAAGTGTTGTGTTATTTTTCCCACCTGTTATGTGTAACAACATTTTAAATGTCTAGTTTTAGTTTTGTGTTACCTGTATACACTGTTTGGCAAGTTGATCTTTTATACAGTTGCTTCTTGTAATATCCATCTGACCCTATGTCACATCTTACAAAACTTTCTGTTTTAGTGAAAACCCTAAAAAAAAAAAAAAACACAAAAATGAACACCCTCCCAGAACACCCCTAAAACCTATTAACTTAAACTAACACACAAAATTATATACATCTTCAAATACTGAAGTTTAACCCTCCTAATAGGAAAATGACAGCCACACTCACAGTGTTGGATTAATCTATAAGGATTGTTATCCATGCTAGGATGCACAGTACAGCCCGTGCTTCTATTTCCACTAACTGCTGTTTTGTCATATCTTTATTCTTCTCCCAGATCAGAAACACACTTGAATGTTTTCAGAAAGTATTATCTCCTACCCATTGAAAGAAACAAGTGTGCTGTTTTTATTGCCCCTTATCAGATTGTCTTCATAGGAACATGAGAACAGGAAAGTTGTGTAAAATCTTACCATAATCATAGATGTCCTTCTCTTTCATGTTGCAGTATTCTACATGTGGGTTTACCCTACTTCCTTCCAGTTCGTCCGGCCAGGATTCCAAAGATTTTCAGTCCCTCTAGGTGTGTTGGATGTCTGACGTGGCTGCAGGAATGTGGGCCATAAAAGTGACATCTGAATGCACCAGCCGTCAGAACAGAGAAAGTCCCAGTCGGAGCCAATCCTAGTAGGGCATAGGCTGTCCAGTGTCACCCAGGAGAGCAAGTGCAACCTGACAAGAGAAGAAGGGGGGAAGGAAGGAATACTGCAACATGGAAGAGAAGGACATCTATGGTAAGATTTTATACAACTTTCCTATGTCCTTCTGTTCCAATGTTGCAGTATTCTACACGTGGGTGAGTACCAAAGCTCACAGAGTTGGGTGGTGGTCTGGTAGAAGTTTCCAGGAATCCGTGAAGGACATACCTGGCAAACCCCACCATAACTCTAGAGATCTGATTCAGCTTGTAAGTCTCAAGGATCGAGTTGGTGTCTAGCCCCTTAAAGAAGGCTCCAGAAGAGGCCATAGCTCTGGTGGAGTGAGCTTTAATACTGTCCTGTAAGATTTTCCCATGGTAAGAGTAACAGAAGGAAATGGCCCTGGAAATCTCGTCTGAAATGGTCTGTTTGGTCACTGCTTTCCCCAGGGCTCTGGGGTGGAAGGAGACAAATAGCTGGTTGCCCGAAATGGTCTAATTGGTCACTGTTTTCCCCAGGGCTCTGGGGTGGAAGGAGACAAATAGCTGGTCAGGTTTCCTATTTGTCTTGGTTTTGTGTAGCTAAAACCTAAGCTGTCTGTGTACATCTAGGGAGTGAAGTACTCTCTAACTATCCCCCTGTGGATTGGGGAAAAACGTGGGGAGGTGTATGGCCAGGTTCAGAGACAGGTCATTCACTACCTTGGGCATGAAGGACGGGTTAGTTCTAAGAGTAACCCTGTCAAGATGGAAGACCAGAAAAGGTGGCGTAGCCATCAGAACTTGCAGCTCTGAGACCCTCCTGGCTGAGGTCAGAGCCACCAATAAAACAGTTTTCCATGTGCAAAATTTTATGGAGGCTGTATTTGCTGGCTCAAAGGGAGTTAGTGGGAGTTTTTCTAGTACATAGTTAAGATCTCAGGGAGGAGGGGACAGTTTTCAGGTAGGTCTCAGGTGAAGTACCCCTTTGAGGAAGAGTTTTGCAGGAAGTCTGGATGCAAGGGGTAGATCCAAAGGGAGGCAGGTAGAAATTGCAGATAAGTGAACTTTTAAAGATGAGTAGGCCAGGCCTGTCTGCAATAGTTCACATAAGTAAGAAAGGATAAGAGGGATGTAGCTTTCCAGTGGGTCCAACTGTCTTTTGTGACACCAAATAGAAAATCTTTTCAACTTTGAGAGATAAGATTTTCTTCTGTTAGATTTCCTGGACTGCTGCAGGACATTAAGCACATCCTCGTTGTACAGGTGTCTAAAGGGGATCAGAATCCTATCAACCACATGGTGAGGTGTAGAGACTGCCACTGTGGGTAAATCTGTGATCCCTTGTGCTGTGTGGGCAGGTCCACTGGGGGGGGGGGTAACTTGTGGTGATTGCCCTTGGACAAATGAAGGATAAGGGGGAACCAGTGCTGTCTTGGCCAGTAGGGAGTCACCAGAGAGATTTTTGGTGAGTCTTGCTGAATTTTAAGCAGCAATTTTTGAAGCAAGGGGAATGGGGGGGGGGGGGGCATACAGAAATTTCCCCTTCCAGGACACTGAGAAGGCATCTGTTGTCAGTGCCTGGGGGTTGGGTGTCCTGGTGCAGAAACCAGGAAGTTGCCTGTTTATGGAGGAGGCAAACAGGTCTATTTGCGGTGTACCTCACCTGTGGACCAGATCCAGGAAAACATCTCTGTGAAGCATCCATTCGTGGTTGTTTGAGATGGCCCTGCTTAGATAATCTGCCTAGGAGTTGTGCAGGGTGGGTATGTAGGCTGCCTGTACAGTAATTTCCAGTGAGGTGGTGAGTTCCCACACCTACAGAGCTAGTCTGCATAGGAGATAGGATTTGGTCCTTCCCCCGTTTGCTGCGATACCACAGGACCATAGTGTTGTCCGTGAATATCTTGACAGACCTTACTTTGGGTAGGGCTGGAAGGCTTGAAGAGCAAGGAGGATTGCCCTCATCTCTCTGACATTTATGTGCTCTAGTCTGTGTGTGTCTGTCCACAAACCCTGCACTCGTCTTTGTCTTAGTGTTGCTCCCCATCCCAGATATGGAGCATCTGTATGCATGATCTGGGTGGGTGTGGGAGTTTGTAGAGGGAGGCCTGGGTTCTTGGCCACCTGAGCCATCCACCAATGAATTTCCTGTTTCAAGCAGGGAAGAATGTGGACCCTGAACTCCAGGGGATGGGAGTGCTGAGTCCATACTAACCAAAGACACCATTGTAGCTTCCTCATGTGCAGTCTTGCTAAGGGCAGCATGAGTACGGTGGCTGCCATGTAACCCAGAAATCTCAGGAACTGCCTTGCTGTCAGTTCTAATGACTGAATGGTGCAAAGTAGGTGGTTTGTCAAGGACAACACCTTGTCTGGTGGCAGGAAGGCCTTCATTAGGTCTGTCCAGATTCTGCAACCCAGGAAAACAATGTCCTGTGAGGGCTCCAGGTGAGATTGTGGGAAATTTATTTGAAATCCTAGAGACTGTAAGAGGTACAGAAAGGCTTGAGTATGAATGAGGGTCTTCTGACTGTCTGCCTGAATTAGCAGGTCGTCTAGGTTAGGGAATATTTGGATTCCCTTTGTCCTGCAGTAAGCGATGACTGGAGCCAGACATCTTGTGAATACCCTGGGTCCTGTGGAAATCCCAAAGGGCAAGGCACAGAATTGAAAATGGGATGAGCCTGCCATAAACCTCAAGTATTCCCTGAAAGTGGGCTTTACTGGTATGTGCAGACAAGCATCCTTTATTTCCAGGGTTGCCATGAAACTTTGGGGTAGGAGGAGGGGGAAGAGGATGTGGAGAGTGAGTATCCTGAAAGTAGGAACTTTTAGGGAAGGGTCGAGGCATGAGAGATCTAGTATAGGCCTCCATAGCCCATCCTTTCTGGGGACCAGAAAGATTCTGGAGTAGAATCCTCTTCCTTTTTTTTTTTCTATAGGCACTGGTTCTATAGTGCCTTGCACCAGCAGAGTTTGCACTACCGGTTGTAGGAGGGGTAGCTGACTGGTGCGTGGCTGTAGAGTGCCTAACCATACTGGGGGGTGAACCAAGTCATAAAAAGTAAAAGTTCTGGATGACAGACAGAACCCATTTGTCTGAGGTAATGTGGGACCATACAGGCAGACAGTGAGAGAGATGGGCAAACAGCGGTAGGGATATAGGAGGGGTGGGAAATAAGGTTGGCAGGTAGTCAGATGCTACCTGCCCTATCCTGAAAGGGAGGCCTCTGGTTGGAAGATGGAGAAGGTCTAGCCAGAGGGGGCTGAAGGTTTTCTGATGAATTGTGTCTTGGCAGGTTAGTTCCTATGGAACTTAGGGATGGGTGAGACTAGCAGGTGTTTGAGGTCCTGCAATTCTTTGCCTTTTTGTCGCAGGGACTTGAAGAAGTCAGCCACTTTTCTGCCAAACAGGGCAGAGTGATCCAAAGGGGCTTCAATAAGATTAGCCCTGAAGTCGTCAGGGAGGGGCTGAAGGCATAACCAAGAGTATCTCCTTAAAGCAGAGGCTGATACAGCTGACCTAGCTGAGGCTTCAGCTGCATCAGAACTGCATCTTATGGAGTGTCTATTCACCTGAGAGGTGAGTGCTAGCAGGAAGGACAGAGAAGCTTTGGCTGCACAGTCAGGGATGTCAGCCAATTCCTTGATGGCTTTGTCCAGCAGGGCTAAGGAGTACTTGGTCATGTGGGTCTGGTAGTTTGTGGCCCTAAACGACAGGGTGGCTGAAGTGTAGATTTTCTTCCCCAGCCATTCCATTGTCTTGTTGTCCTTGTCAGCTGGCAGAATGGTTGTGGTTGGGAGCAGTTTGGAAGCCCTATCAGTGGAAATGGAGGCAGTGGCTGGGTCAGCCAGAGGGCACTTAAGCAGAAATGTTTCTGATTCAGGGACCTTACACAGTCTGTCTGCCCTGCATGGGGCTGGAGGTTGGGAGTCAGGGTTGATGGATGCAGAGGAAAGGCATCCAGGAAGGCCATCAGAATAGGAAGGACAGCAGAAGGACTGGGGGAGTCCATCTGTATGAGGTCATAAAACCTCTTCTGCACTTCAGTCATGTCAGTGGATTCCCACTTAAATGGGTCTTTCATTTTGATGATGGTTTCCCCAAATGTTAAATACTCCACTGGGGAGTCAAGCTCAATGGAGCCTTCCACTGGAGATCCATATCCCAGGGGGGAGGAGATCTGTGAGGAATAGGAGAGGGAATCGTCTGAGGAGTCAGGGAGTCCCTCTTCTTCTACTTCTACTCTCCTTTTAGTAGCTGAAGCTTGAGGCTTAGAGCTTAGGCGGGGAGGACCAATGCTAGGGCTTCCTGTAGTAGTAGGACGTAGGGTCATAAAGACATTAAACAGGCTTTGGCTGAATGCTTGCCAACTGGGCATGCTTTCAGTTGAAGAAGAGAGATGTTTTCTCTTTTGTTTTTTCTTTAGAGGCCTAGCTGGCGTCCGACTAGGAGAAGGTCTCAAGTCAGACATAGGGATGGCGTTGTTGAAATCAGACAAGCCCACAGAGTGCACTGCCCCCACGGAGTCTAAGACAGCTGGTAAAATCTCTATGAACTTGCCACCTGCTCAGGATTGTGCGGCCTCCTCATAAGTACCTGCTGTATCCTGACTGGCAAAAGCAGAGTCCTCAGCCAGGCTGATGTTGGCCACAGGCTGAGGTATGGGCGGTAGAGGTGCAGCAGAAAAACTAGGTTGCAAGGTCTTGGCCCTCTTCTTAGGCAGTTCTGACAGGGCATCGGATGCAGCTTCCATCTAACGCTATTTGTTTTAACTGCTGGTTCTCTAGATAAACGTTTAGGGCATGCAAAAAGCAATGTAAGGTCCAAGGTATGAACGCCTGACAAATAGAGCACTTCTCATGGTCATGATCCTTACCCAAACAAAAAAGCACTGGTCATGGGTGTCTTTGTGGTGAATCTGCCGGCCACACTTAAACTTGCCCTTTCCGGATGACATGGACAGACTATATATACTAAACAGAAGGAATGAAAGGATCCCCAAAGGGGTACTTATCTGAATTTTCCTAATCCGACATCCGTGAGTAGCACGAGCACCTGGCATATGACTGGTGGCTGAAAAGTTCTGAGGGCTGGTGCGTTCAGATATCACTTTTATGGCCCATGTTCCTGCAGTCACTTCAGATGTGCAAAGCACCTGGAGGGACTGAAAAACTTTGGAATCCTGGCCAGATGAACTGGAAGGAAGAAGGGTAAACCCACATGTAAATACTGCAACAATGGAATAGAAGCACAGGGAGGGTGGCCTAATGGTTAAGGTGTTTGCCTTACAAACACAAGGTGCAGGGTTTGAATCTCACAAGGGATAATTGGCTAGGCTTAAAATGGCTCGCAAGGGCAGTTAGCCTAGTACTAACCTATGAACCTATGAACCTATCAGACAGTTTCTTCAACTACAAGCATTTGTTTGCTAGAGGAAAACTTATTATATTCAGTGTTCTTGTTTATTTGCTTCCCCTTAAAACTTGTTACTAGATTAAGCCAAGGACCTTAATCTAGTATCATGCTTTTATTTTTATTTATTTATTTAACATTTGTTGACCGGGAATGTCCGACTAGGTTCCACAGAGCCTGTTTTCAGCGGAGGCCCGGGGGGAAACGCTCCAGATGCATGTCTTTGGAATGTCTTTATCCAGACTTTTAACTCTTTTTTACACTGCAGTGCCTACATTCCTTAAAACTGAACAAGAAAGAGAATGTAGGGAAAAATAACAGAGGTACCTGTTTAGTTTAGTATGCTTATTACACTCAAAAATAACTGAGAACGCTTTACTTTATAGCATGCAGGTTATGTCATGCATTATAAAAATACAACTGTTAAAAACAAAATTCTGTTTTACTTACAGTTAACCCTTTCCTTCCTCTTTCCCTCTCCTAAATGTTCTTTCAAACATTAACAACTTGGAGTAGGGCATATGCTTTGTAGTCCCCTACAAGTTTAACAAAGTCAAAGGATTCCAAAAAATTCCAGGTTTTCTTGTTCTGACTTGTTTCACAAATGTAACTAATACTTTGTAATCTCACATTTATTTGTCAATTTCTGAGTTGCTGGTTTGCTTCCTGTTTGATCTCCATCTCCCAAATCCAGTCTCTGCTTCATTTCCAACATACTCCTGTTTTTTCAACGCCTGTGCTTTTTTTCTCTCTCTCAAGCATTTGCCTTTGAAACACTGGAAAATGTTTCAATGGACCAGTCTCTCTATGGGCTTTATTACCAAAAAATCAAGAAGCAGAACTGTTTCCTGTTTGATAGTTCACTTTTTGTTGGACAAACATTTCTATTGCCACCGTAGCATGTGCATGTTCTGCATCAAAAAATGATTTTGACCCTCCAGGAAAGACTATTCTGAAAAAAGCTGGATACAGCTGCTTAAATCTCACACCTGCTTCTCGATATTCCCTGATTACTGGAATACATTTATTCTTCTTCTGCCTAGTGAGTAACTATTTTCCACAAACACTTTCTCACTTTTTGTACTTTCACTTTCTGCCACAGTTTTGTTAGAATCATTTTTTTCTGCTGGAAGGATTGCATCTTTACTATTAAAGGCCTAGGTTGCTTTCTCATGGCCAGGTTTGGAGCATACACACAATGTGTCCTTTCAATTAACAACCCCTGCTGTGGGATACCAGTCCATTTGCTTACTTGTACTTTCATAAAATTAATACAGTCTGTTCCTTCCATCTTCTCTGGTACAGCAGAAAATCTCAGGATTCCGTATGTGCTCTGTCCTCTAATTCTGTTATTTTTTGAAACATCTCTTCTTGAGCAGTCTCTTACTCAGCCAGCCTTTTCTTCATTTCAGCCTCAGACTTTTGCATTTTTTTCACCTCATCCGAATATTTGTTTAATCCTTCATGTTTCCTAGATTTTTGTTATTTGAGTTTATATACTCCTTCAGTGTTTCATTATTTTAATCATCTCTGAGCAGATTTGACTTTTTTTCCTCTAGATTACTGGAAGTCATAATTTGTACCAAAGCTGGAGCTTGCTCTGTTTTTTTGCTGAACAGATGCAGAATTCTTCCAAGTCAGTGTTTTCTCCTCACCTTTTGTGACTGATTTTCTTTCAGGTTCTCTGAATTTTTTTTTTTTTTTGCTAGAATCCAGGCAAATCACTAACTAGCCAGTTACTGAATTTACCCAAAAAGACACGTTCACTGGCTCTCTTTCTAAGTTTCTGTTTTCACATTGGGACAGCTGAAATTAAACTTCTACAAAGTGTCAGGCCATCTTGGAAGCCCTGGCCCCAATTATTGATGCCAAATAGTCAGGTCCTGCTGGTCTGGTAGAGGGGTCAGCACAGAAGATTCCACAATGCTGGCAAACTGGCCTGATGTCTTTTACATGTAAAAGGTGGGGACATCTTTCTGCGTGGCTGCAATGACTGTCATACCTCATACCTAATGTAGGGAACAGAAGCTAGCAGAGGTGGAGACCATTATCCAAATGAACTGCAGTGACTGAAAGATTGAGGCCTAGTCCATTTGAGAAGGCACTATCCATGTTCTCCTCCAAAGATGCACTGAAAGAGGTTGTGCGTCTTCTTAAGTGTTGGGGCTTACCTGCTGCTACCTCTGCAGAACCAAAGTTCTCAGGCCTATGTGGGTCTAGCATGATCACCATGGCTTTAGGCACCTTGCCAGGTAATTATGACCTTGAGTTTCTTTCATTTTTCAGTGCTTCTTCTCCTTCATTTTTAAAGATGTCAGGTGGGAGATCCAGCCAGGGTCAAAGAGGTGGAAACCTCTCACCACAGAGCTACTGTTTTGGCTCCACTGATAAAGAGCTTGCTTTGAAAGCTTTGTGTGCTTATGTTTCATTAAAATATCTGGTGGTTTGGCATACCCTGGTTTGTTATTTCTTTACATTTTTGGAGGGTCTCCTTTTTGGCTGTTGTATTTCGTTTGTAGTTTGTGCTCCAAACAGTCCACTAATGATTTGCCTCCAATTCTTGGTATTTTCTTTCTAATGAAAGGGCACTTTCTGTAGGTTTCAATGAGGTGATCAGGACTCAGACAAAAAAAGTGAAGGTGATAATCTTTTCCAGCACAGTCACGCTGGATGAAGGTGAAAAAGAATGAAATAAGCCATAGGCTGAGCTCACCTTTAATGACAGCAACAGTGACAGCAGTGGAGAGATGATCAGCCTGCTGGGTAATATCAAAAGCTCTCAGAGTTTGGTCACTTGCACTAATGGACAGAAGAGGCTTTTTCCCCGGTGCTTATGAATTCTACTGCAAAAATCCTTATAAAGTACACTAACCACCACACAATGCCCAAACGTAGTTTGGTGCATAAAGCTATGAACTAAACAACTGCAGTACACACACACACACTTCATAAAATGTACCAGTACAGTATGTTTTTTATCCATATGACAAAGCACTGAAAAAGACAACAGTTAAATGAGAAATGATCACAAAGAAACTGTGCATGCTGATCAGTGAGGGGAAATAAATTAAGAAGGTGTGGGGACCAGTGATGTTAGTGGACATTACACAAAAATGAATAGTCACTTGGCTGTCAGCTACTACCTAGAAAAATCCTATGGGGGTTAAGATTCATGTCAAGAGTTAACAAATGTTGGCACTTTCATAAAAAAAAATTTAAGTTATCTGTACTTTTACTTTTCACTGTAAGGGTTTTATACACATTTTTAAGACCATAATAACACTTCACAGCTAAGACAAGTTAAGTGTGGGGTAACTTCCCCTATGGCATCTTACTATAGGTTATACAGATCATTCTACTTCACTGTAGCTCAGAGAAACCTTACCCTGGAACTTTCTTACTCGGAGGAAGATGTGCTAAAAAACATTTGCACCTACCACATTAGCAACAAGTGCCTTTGCCTTATCCAGCTCTCTTCTGGCATTCTCAATCACATGCTCAGTCTCCTGTACCCGAGTGCGAGACTGCCTTGCTAACTCCTCTGTACCGTTCACAGCCTTCCTGATGTTTTTCAAGCGTTCCCACTGTGCAGACAATGTGTTGTTCAGTTCTGCAAGACGGTCCATCAACCCTTGATCTACATCTGTAATGTAAAAAAAAAAAAATTTAATTTTCGTTTCATAAAATGTTAAGTTGCTTTCATACTGTTATAAGAAAAACAACAGATGATAAGATCAACAGATATCTGGCCATACAGCACAGAGGGCTCAGGTTTCAAGTTGCTAACAAACTTTACCCTGTAATCTTACCTTGGACTCCTTCAGTCTCAACGTGTAAAGTATGCATCAGTGCAAACAGGCAATAATTCTGGAGTGACTTTTTTTGCTCACTTTGTGGCCATTGCCTGTGGATCATCAGTTCTACCCCCTTCCTCAAACCGGCTAACTGGGCCATTTGTTCTCCATTACAGAGGCAAGGATCAACTATAAGGACCATCACTCAGCCAGCCAGCAGGGGAAGTTCGAATTTTTTTTTTTTTTTTTTTTTTTAATTTTGTAGCTATATCCCTGCATTCATTCGGAAAAGTGAGAAGGAAGGTATGTGCAAGGAGTTGACCACAACAAAAGGCAGTGCACTGGGCAAGTGACTCAGACACAGTTTACTTAGTGATAGTAAACAAGAAGGACTTATTTGCTCTTCAAGAAAGATGAGATCTCAAGCTTTCTTTCATTCTGTCTAGAGTATCTCAGCTGTCTCTATACATCCAATGTACTCGAGTATTTCTTCTTACTTTTCTGTAATGGAAAAACTGGCAGCTCTATGGAATGATTCAGAGAAAGAGCTGAACTATCTCAGGCAAGAAAGATGAATTAGTTCTTACTGTTACCTATTACTGTTAAAGACCATACAAGGCAGGCTGTACATCAAAGCCTTACAGCTCAGAAATTCTGCTGGTAAAAATTAACTACTACTAAGACGTGCGTTCGATAATGAATTAAGTACTAGAGAGAACAAACTGCACACGTGCAAAATTACCTATAAAACAATTCAACAGACTCAGCTTTACAATATAGTTTTCACTAAGTCGGGTAAGATTTTTTGGGGGATTGTGGCAATTGCACTATATTACAAATCTCAAATTATCAAAATAGCTTGCAAAAACAGTAAATTATCATCATCAACCCCCTCCTTTTTCCTGAAAAATGTGGAACTAGTTATATTCTTAGAAAGTCTGTTAATTCATTTTTTTTTAAGTTCATAGGTAAGGACTAGGCTATATGCCTCTGTGAGCCATTTTAAGCATAGCCAATTTCTTTTTTTTGCGCTCAAAATAACCTATCCCATTTGGTTACAGATTGGCCTTACTCCTCTCATAGTCAATTATATTTTACCCCTAATGAGGACAACTGGGATCATACCTTAGATAAAAAGAGGAGACCCATGCATGTGATATAAAGCATTTAGGAGCTACCCATGTCCATTAGTAGTACAGGAAGTAGACCTGGGGAAAACTTTCTGTTTTCCATCCAAGTTGTGCTTAAAAATGGGCAGGGATGAAATTTTATGTGGATGGGGAGTTTGTTCCACAACAACGGTGTCCTCTGACAGACACATCTGTCTCTCCAAACCATTTTGATGATATTGTTGAACAGGTTTATATCCCTTGACCGAGTACTTCTGATGCCATTTGAGTTGTGATATGCAGTAAATCCATCAATAATGGGTCAGAAGGTTATTAAATGTGTTATTTATTTTTGAGCTGCTTGCTTAAGAAATTCTCATCTCTGCCAGCTCTGCTCCCCCCTCCCCCCAAGGAATAGAGGGTCTCCTTAAAAGCCTCCACCCTACTACCCAAGTTAGTGTTTTTGATGACAATCACAAAACCTAGTTTTCCAGTGAAGACAACTCCTCCTATCACCCTGGTTCTACTGGAATATAACAATACATATTTGCCATTGCTGACAGTCCAAAATGCCACAAGCAAATACAAAAGCACACACAAACTGCTCGAGACAGCAGCAGCCCTCCACTTACAGCAGCACTAAATGAAGCCTGCAGGACTCCATGGCACAGACACCAAAAAACAAAGCAAGCTTAATAGACTTACAAAGCAATGGAAAGTAATTTTCAAAACACGCAAAAAGAAGAAACGTGGCAGTCTGAATGTGTATAATGCCCACTCTATCACCCAAGACAATACAAACAAGTTTGAACATGGAAAACAAATGAAAAGAAACTGTGGCTAATACTACAGGTAACCTAAACCATCACAACAAACAGAAGCAAAAATTAAACACTGAAAGTCACTAGCAAAATATCTGCTGTGAGATCCTCCATTATTATGACCTGATGGCCAAATCAACTCAAAACAGGCATTGCTATACATCCAGTTACCAGCAAACAATCAAATGTGAATAAACCAAAATAGAGGCACTGCTGTAATGTAGCACAGACTACAAGTTTATCGTCAGTTACTAATGACATTAAGAGACAAAACTAAACATATCTTCAGGAGACACATAATTACACTCCAGCTAGTAAAGAGAACACGCAAAATATTCAAAATATATTAACACCATCACAAGCCCATGGGAAAAAAGATCAAATACAGAAAGTCTTCAGTATTTCAATGCCTCTGCAGTGAAGGAATCTGGAAAACATCATTGGCTTTCTGAGAAAATGACATTGAAACCTAAATTCCCATAGTACAAGAAACTCTACATTCAGTTGATGCATAAATATTTTTACCCCACCAGAACAATTCCCTTGAAAGAGCAGAATTAGTCAGATTACCCTAGAAGAAAACGACTGAAGAATTCAAGGTTTATGACAGAGGATCAGCTAAACACATTGCTAATGACGAAGTACTAAAATTCATCTTCAGAGTTCTGACAATGATTAAAACCATGTCCAAAAGACAATCAAACAAGGTGGCTGGCTTAGAGCATCCTCAAATGATCATGGAAGCACAACTTGTAAAACATGTCACCTCTTTAGTAATGAATCACTTCCTCTACAAACTGGCAAAAATACATGCTGGAGTCGTATCTGGGCATACTCGAAAAAAAAAAACAGATTGAAATCCTGCAGGGCTTGGAATATGTAAAGACATTCACCCAATCATACCTCTGCACAAGTAGTGAAGCAAAAAGAATAGTTGTGTAAAATCTTACCATAACCATATTCTTTTCCATGTTGCAGTATTCATACTGTGGGATTTCCAGCCCTCAGCAATCTGACATCGGCTCCTATACAAATGCTTAAACCTGGCTGCTGCAGGTGATGGGACATCACACGTAGGGCCATAAACCAGGGACTATAAATGTGACGTCTGCACGCACAAACCTCAGAACTTGAAGCCCAAACAAATGAGTATAAACACAAAGAGAAGCAGAAGAGCAAATGTCCCTGCAGGGCTGAACAGAATAGCCTGTGGGGAGAGGATACATAGGTGTAGACCAAGCATCCATAAAAGGAAAAGGGGGGTATATGGAGGGAGGGAAGGAATACTGCAACATGGAAGAGAAAGACATCTATGGTTATGGTAAGATTTTACACAACTATTCTATGTCCTTCTATTCCTATGTTGCAGTTTTCATACTATGAGAGAGTACCACAGCTTAGAATGAGTGATGGGAGGGGGCAGATGTGGCGGATTCTAGGACTCCATGCAGGATTGCCCTGGCAAATCGTTCTCTTGCCCTGGAGATGTGATCTAGCTTGTAGTGCTTAGTGAAAGTGTGAACTGTAGACCAGGTGGCAGTTTCCATGATGGAGTAGTTACCTACATAAAATTGCCAAAGATTCCAAAGACAACCACAAGGCATTCTATAACTATGTCAAGAATCTAAATGGCAATGCTCAGATCTGCTCTGAGCTACAACAGAATGGCATTAAATATACTGATCCCAAGTCCTGGGACTGCTCTTGTTTGGCATCTACTTCTCTGAAGTACAGGCCAACACTAAGGGACTCTGGCTAACAACATTCGCAGATGACTGCAAACTGGGAGCCATTATTGAATCCCCAAATGATGTGGATAATCTACAAAAGGGCCTTACAGAAACAGATGATTGGTGCCAGAGCCATGGGCTCAAGCTCAATGCCAAAAAATGCATAGTTATCCCTTTTGGGAAAAAATATGCACTCATGAATTACCACATAGGTGGCAGTAAACACCGAAAGTGTGATAAGAGACTTCGGAACACAGGTGGACAGTGGTATCACCTTCGATAACCACATCGCCACAACAGTCAGGAAATCCTTCTATGTGGCACAGTGCCAGAGCCATGGGCTCAAGCTCAATGCCAAAAAATGCATAGTTATCCCTTTTGGGAAAAAATATGTACTCATGAATTACCACATAGGTGGCAGTAAACACC
Organism: Protopterus annectens; assembly: GCF_019279795.1. Classification (NCBI taxonomy): domain Eukaryota; kingdom Metazoa; phylum Chordata; order Ceratodontiformes; family Protopteridae; genus Protopterus; species Protopterus annectens. Next base: position 482,478,912 of record NC_056744.1, read on the forward strand.
GAAAGTGTGATAAGAGACTTCAGAACACAGGTGGACAGTGGTATCACCTTCGATAACCACATCGCCACAACAGTCAGGAAATCCTTCTATGTGGCACACCTCATCACCAAGGGCTTTTCATCCAGAAAAAAAGGAGGTCATTGTCCCACTGTACTCATCCCTCATTAGACCCATTATAGAATACAACGCCCCATTTGGTATGTACCTCTCAAGACATTTGCAACAATTGGAAAGGCCGCAGAAATACCTCACTAAAAGAATCACAGGCCTAAAGCGGATGCCCCATGCTGACTGCCTTAAACTCCAGCTATACTCTGTTGCATATCATCTACTCAGAGGCGATCTCTGCTTAACATACAAGGCCATGTCAAATCCAGAGCTGTTGGACACTCTACACTGAAAGAAATCCCAATCCTCAGAGCCACACGCTCCAGGGATCTAAACCTTGTCATCACAATAAACACAAAACATGCTGGGAGGGATAGGTTCCTGACCCAGAGACTCCCCAGACTCTGGAATAGACTGCCCATACATGTCAAGCAGAGCGCCTCTTTGGCCCTCTTCAAAGGGAACCTTGACGATTGGACGGGAGAAAGGAAATTCACCCGAGGGATCACATCAGTCGCCCTGCTAGACAGAGGTCCAGGGAAGTAAATAGTGTGGGAAGAAATAGCCATGGAATTGTTATGGCTAGGCTTGTATAGGCCCTAGGGCCGATAGCCTAGTATCAATCTGTGAACCTGTGAGGCTGTGTCCAGCCCTTTGATAAAGGCTTTAGAGGTAGCCATTCCTCTAGTGGAATGAGCTCTAACCCCTAGGGGTAATGATTTGCCATGGTGAGAGTAGCAGATGAGAATGGCTTTCCTGATCCAAAAGGAAATGGCTTGTTTGGAGACGGCCTTACCCAGAGCCCTAGGATGAAAGGAGATGAAGAGCTGATCAGACTTTTTGAAGGATTTTGTTTTGTCTAAGTAGAATCTGAGTTGTCTGTGAACATCCAGGGACTGAAAGATCCTCTCTGCATTATTAGAAGGGGAGGGAAAGAAAGTTGGTAGGTGAATAGACTGGTTAAGAGATAGCTCATTCACCGCTTTGGGCATGAAGGAAGGGTTAGTGCGTAATGTCACCCTGTCCTGGTAGAAGATGGTGTAAGGGGGACAGGCCATGAGGGCCTACAGTTCAGACACTCTTCTTGCGGAGGCAATGGCCACTAAAAGGATGTTTTTTCATGTGCACATTTGCAGGGAAGCTGTGCTAGCTGGCTCCAAAGGAGGCAGGGTTAGGTTTTCCAGTACAAAGTTGAGGTCCCAGGGAGGAGGGATGGTTTTTTTGGTGGTCTAACATGCAAGATCCCTCTCAGGAAAAGTTTAACATCTAGTCTGGAGAGCAGAGGTGGCTGCAAATGCAAGCAGGCTGAAATGGCAGAGAGGTGGACTTTCAGTGATGAATATGCTAGTCCTTCCTTAATAAGCTCGCACACATAACTAAGGACCAAAGAGGGATCAGCCTGAAAGGGATCCCTGTCCTTGAGTGCACACTAATTAGAGAATCTATGCCATTTGGACAAATATTTATTTTGTGGTAGATGGTTTCCTAGCCTCCCTCAGGACTGAAAGCACATCTTCTGAGTACAATTGTCTGAAAGGAATTAGAAGTTGATCACCCAAAGGGTCAGATCCAGTAAAGGCAGCTGAGGGTGAATGAGAGATCCCTTTTATTGAGTGAGTAAGTCCACCTTGTGGGGTAACTTGTGATGATTGTCCTTGGCTATGGAGTGAAGTAAGGGGAACCAGTGTTGCCTTGGCCAATAGGGAGTCACCAGCAGGATTTTTGGTTGGTCCTTGCAGATCTTCAGTAGGACCTGGTGTATCAAGGGGAAGGGAGGAAATGCATATAGGTACATTCCCTTCCATGGAAAGCTGAAGGCATTCACACTCCATGCTAGTGGAGTGTGTCCATACTAGTGGAGTGTGATCCCTGGAGCAAAATCTGTTTAGTTGTCTGTTCTGGGGGATGCAAACAGATCCACTTGAGGTGTGCTCACTGGTGGACAATGTCTAAGAAGGCTTCCCCTGTGTAACATCCATTCATGCTGAGGGGAGGACATTCTGCTGAGCAAGTCTGCTCGTTTGTTTTCCTGAGAGGGGATGTAAGAGGCCTGCAGTAAAAGGTAATGTCTGGTTGCTATTTCCCAGATTTGAAGAGTTATCTGGCATAACTGGTACACCTTTGTCCCTCCTTGCTTGTTGAGGTACCACATTACAGTTGTGCTGTCTGTCACGATGTGTAGCAGGCCTGGTTGCAGGGCTGGCAGGAAGGCTTTGAGAGCCAGCAAACCTGCTGACATTTCCCTGACATTGATGTTTTGTTTTAGAAGTGCAGGGTCCCAATGCTGTTGTACCCTGAAGCCTTTGAACTGTGCTCCCCACCCTAAGTCTGATGCATCTGTGTGTATGGTTTGAGTGATAGGTGGTAATTGGAGAGGGATGCCCTGGTTCTGTGAAACCTGCTGTATCCACCACTTTAGTTCCGCTTTTTGGCAGGGCAGGAGAGAAATAAGCTTGTCTAGTGAATGCTGGCTTTGAGATCATACATCTTTTAGGTACCACTGGAATTTGCTCATGTGCATCCTGGCTAATGGGAACATGGGAATGATTGCTGCCATGAGACCTAGGACTTGCAGAAATTGTCTTGCAAAGCGATAGGACTTTGTAAGTAGGCCTTGAAAGTGGCTGGATAGAGAATGCACTTTGTTCTGTGGGAGAAAGGACCTCATCATGTCTGTTCTTATTCTGCATCCTAGGAAAACTCTGTCCTGTTGCGAAAGAAGTGAGGACTTCTGGAGGTTGATAGTGAAGCCCAAGTTGTGGAGAATAGTCACTGTGAATTTGAGATGGTTTTGCAGGGTGGATTCTGATTCTGCCAGAATGAGAATGTCGTCCAGGTAAGGGTAGATTTGGAGTCTCTTGGTTCTGCAGTAGGCAATAGCAGGGGCCAGGCACTCTGTAAATACTCAGGGAGCAGTAGACAAGCCAAAGGGCAAGGTGGTAAACAAAGTGTGAAGAGTGTCCAGTGAAACGCTGAAGCCTCCTGTGGGAGGGCCTGATAGGGATGTGGAGGTAGGCATCCTTTAGGTCCAGGGTGACCATGAAGGCCTTGGGTGGAATGAGGGGTGGTACGGTTTGTAGGGAGAGCATCCTGAAGGAAGGAACCTTTAAGAACAGGTTTAGATAGGATAAGTCCAGGATTGGCCTCCAAGGGCCATCCTTTTTGGGGACAGGGAAGAGGTAGGAATAGAAGCCTTTTCCTTTCGGTCCTGAGGGAATTAATTCTATAGTTCCTACAGTCAGAAGTTCTTTCAATATGAGAGGGAATAAATGCAGCTGGTTTCTTGGAGGGAAGGGAATCCTTTTTGGCCTTGACTTTTCCTTCCAAGAAAGAAAGTATCCATTTTGGATAATGGAGAGCACCCAAGTATCTGAGGTAATTGTTTTCCAAAAGGGGAGGCAAAGGGTGAGGCGGGAGGATAGAGGGGGCTGACTCAGGCAGTCATGCTGAAGTGGTACCTCCTCGGTCAGGAAAAGACTGCTTGGCAGGACCCTGGGAATTAGGAGGTCTGGAGTAAGGCAATCTCCTGGACCTTTACGAGGTCTAGAGGAGGAAGGATGAGATGCAGATGGAGTTCTCCTTACAATGGACGTCTAGTTCCTGTAGTATCTGGGAAAGGGGGACACCAGCAACTGTTTGATGTCTTGAAGCTCTTTACTTTTCTCTTGTAAATTTTTGAAAAGTTCTGCTGAATTCTTACCAAACAAGAGATTGTGGTTTACAGGAGCATTCAAATTTTTGGATTTAAAGTCCTCTGGAAGGGGTTGGAGGCAAAGCCAGGAATATCTACGTAAGACAGATGTGGATGTAAGTACACCTGGCAAATGCTTCTGTTGCATCATAGCTGCACTTAATATGCCTGGATACTTGAGTAGCTAAGGACAGTTTTGATGCAATTTCATTTTTAGTGGGACAGTCTGGGGTAGAAGCCAGCAAGGTGGAGGCCTGGGACACAAGATCTAAGGCATATTTTAACATGTGTGCTTGGTAGTTAACAGTCCTAAAAGCCAAGGTGGAGGAAGTATAAACTTTCTTACCCATTCAGTCCATAGTCTTGCTGTCCTTATCTGTGGGCAAAAGGGAAGCAGAGGGTAATTGCCTAGATTGTCTGTCAGAAGACACAGCAATGACAGCCGGGTCAGCCATGGGAGGTTTCACAAGAAACTTCTGCTCATGTGGAACCTTATAAAATCTATCAGGTCTTTTAGGGGCAAGTGGTTGGGAGCCTGGGTTCTTGGATGCAGCATTAAAGGCGTCTAGAAAGGCTCGTAGAACAAGGGGAATAGCTGAGGGGGAGGGGAATTCTAGCTGTAGAAGCTCAAAATATCTTTTCTCGGTATCTGTCATCAAGGTAGTATCCCACTTGAAGTACTCTTTCATTTTAATGATGGTTTCACCAAAGGTAATATCCCCTGGAGGGGAATCACCCTCAACTGAGTCTTCATCTGGGGAGTAATATTCCACCGGAGAGGCAATCTAAGACACATAAGAAATAGATTTCTCAGAAGAGGAGTCTTCTAGTTCAGGTTCTACTTCTTCACCCTGCTGAGTACTAATTAAGGGAAGGGAAGAAGCAGAGGCTAGCCCTGGGCTCAGCAATGGAATGTCTGTGGGAGTAGGGCCTGTAGGCCTAAGGACCATAAAGGCCTGCAGTAAGGAATTGGTGAACATCTGCCAATCTGGAGTGTCTTGAGGCCTAGGGCTCAAGTGTTTTTTTTTTTTGTTTTTTCTTAGATGGAGTTGGCTTAGTAACCAAGGTCTGTGATGGAACAGAAGGGATCTCGGTCGGCCGATCAATTACTGGTTCCCCCTTGACATCGGTTGAGGCCAGCGTCTGGTTTGAGTTCGCTGACATGCTCTCCATAGCTGCAGTAATGGCCTCATCCAGAGGATCTGTCGAAGCTGACGGAAGAATTGGCTGTCCCTCAGCCCCTAATTCGGTAGTCAGCGGGACGTAGGATGGCAGAGTGGCAATGGAGATAGGCCTGGAAAAGTACAGTTGTGTACACTTACCATAAATGTAGATGTTCAAGTGTATTCACTGTTGCAGTCATTACATTTGGGTAATCTGCTTGCAGGTTGCCCTCAGTCGGCCTGAATTCCAAAGTCTTGGGTCCTGCGTCGGTTGCTGTCTTCTCTTCCATGACGTCACGTCATCAGGGGTATAAAACATGCAGCCGACGCCATTTTCTTTAGTTTTTCTTGCCCCCGATGTCAGGTGCCCCCAAAAAGGTAGCAATATTATATATATATATATATATATAAATACATGCATCAATATAAACTTTACCTTCATCTACAAGCAAATACACCACATAGGTTGTAGAAGATAGTGAAGGAAAGATAAACTTCAGAATGACAGGGGGGATGGTGGGAGGGTAACCTGGACTGCAACAGTGAATACACTTGAACATCTACATTTACGGTAAGTGTAAACAACTGTACTATGTTCTTCGTGTTTCACTTTTGCAGTCATTACATTTAGGTAGAATCCCAAAGCTATGGTTGGGAGGCTGGAGCTAAACAACATTAGGTGCAGCTATGAGGCCTGCAGCACTGCAGTGGCAAAGCCTGCCCTGGACTTACAGTAGAGAGGCAAATGGTAATGCTTTGTAAATGTGTGAACACAACTCCAAGTAGCAGCCTTTAGAATGTCTTTGGTTGGTACTCCTCTGAGAAAGGCTGCTGAAGTATCTGCAGCTCTGGTGGAATGAGACCTAATGCCCTTGGGCACATGTTTACCATGGTGTAAATAGCAGAAACAGATGCAGTGGCTTATCCACTTTGAAATTGTCTGCTTTGAAATAGCCTTTCCTTCTGATCCTGCAGCATGTGACACTAGTAATTGCTCAGTTTTTCTTAGAGCTTTAATCCTGCTCAAGTAGAATCATAGCTGCCTGTGAACGTCCAAGGAATGCAGAATTATCTCCCCTTTGTTCTGCAGATTTGGATAAAAGGTTGGCAGATGAATTGTTTGGTTAAGAGCCACACTGGAAACCAACTTAGGCATGAAAGTTGGATTTGTCCTCAGAGACACCCTGTCCGGGTAAAATATGATAAAAGGTTCTACAGCCATGAGGGCTTGTAGCTCTGAAACTCTTCTTGCTGCAGTAATTGTTAGTAGCAGAGCTGTCTTCCATGATAAGAACTTTATATCAGTGGTAGCAGCTGGTTCAAATGGAGGCAGGGTGAGTTTTTCCAACACATAACTGAGGTCCCATGCAGGTAATGGTGATCTTCTAGGGGGCCTTAAATTTTTGGCTCCTCTAAGATACTGTTTTAGTAAAGGATGAGAAAAGATTGGTGGCTCTGTGTTGTAATGAGCCGAAATGGCAGAGGCATGGATTTTGATTGATGAGAAAGACAGGCCTTTGTCAAGCATCTCAGTTAAGTATTGCAATATCTGAGGAATATTTGGTTCTGCTGTATCAGTTCCTTGTGCTTGATTCCAAGCACAAAATCTCTTCCATTTGTTAGCATACGATTTTCTAGTACTAGGCCTTCTGGCTTCCAAAATGACATCCATTACAGCTTTACTGAGAGGTGTTGTTTGTATGATTACCTGATTAGCCATGCTGCCAGGTTTAGAGTCTGTAGTTGATGGTGCAGGATCTGATTGTTTTGCTGGGACAGTAGTTGCGGTGTTTGAGGCAAGGTCCAAGCTGGGTATTGAGACAAGTTCCTTAGGATTGTGTACCAGTATTGGCGGGGCCAGTCCAGGGCAATTAATATCATCTTTGGCTTCTCTTGTCTGACTTTTAGGAGGACCTTGGGTAGAAGAGGCAGAGGAGGAAAGGCGTAAACTGACAGTTTTTTCCAAATGAAGGACAGGGCATCCACTTTCCATGTTTTTCTGTGATAAGTCCTTGTGCAGAATCTTTTCAGTTGATAACTTTGAGGAGAAGCAAATAGATCTATGTCTGGGCTCCCCCATTTCTCTGTTATCATGCTGAAGACTTGTGGATTTAGTTTCCACTTGTGAGGATCCATAAGGTTCCTGCTTAAATAGTCTGCCAGAGTGTTTTGTTTTCCTGGAAGGAATTGAGCTTGAAGATGTATTCGGTAGGTCAAAGCTGTGTCCCACAGTGCCATGGCTGATCTGCAAAAGGGTATGAGTGTGTGCCCCCTTGCTTGTTTATATACCACATGACTGTGGTGTTGTCCGTCTTTATCAGTAGTTGTCCTGGATGAAGTAAGTCCTTGAAAGCTGTTAGGGCATTTTGAACAGCTAGCATCTCTTTTTGGTTGATATGTAGATGCATTTGTTTTGTTGCCCATATGCCTTGAATGCATCTTCCTGCCATGTGGCCCCCCAGGCATAATCTGATGCATCTGTTGTTAAGGTTTGGCTGGCAGGGGGTAGAGTGAAGGGCCGTCCCACGTTTTGGTGACAGGCCATTGCCCACCATAGGAACTCCTGTTGCAGGCAGGGAATGAGAGGAATCATTGTTTCCAGACTGTGTGAATGTTGACTACATAAACTTTTTAGGTACCATTGAAGTTTCCTCATATGCAGTGTTGCATATGGAATTAGTAGGATGCAGGATGCCGTGAAGCCCAGAGCCTGCAGAATTTGTCTTGCAGAAGACTGGGTTTTTGTTGCCATCAGTTTGAAGTAAGTAGTCAGTTGCCTTTGTTTGTCTGGCGTAAAGTAAGCCATCTGGGCAGTTGTATTCAAGCTTACTCCCAGGAATGTTATCTTTTGAGAGGGTACCAGTTGTGATTTCTTTTCATTTATAGTGTACCCTAGGCATGTTAGAAGCCTTTTCACAAACGCCAGGTGTCATAGAAGAGTGTCCTTGTTCTCTGCTTGAATGAGACAGTTGTCCAAGTAAGGATATATTTGTATACTTCTTTGTCTGCAAAATGCAATGACTGGTGCCAGGCACTTTGTAAAGACCCTGGGCGTAGTAGATAAGCCAAAGGGCAGTGCAGAGAATTGGTAATGCATTAAGCCAGCCTTAAATCTGAGGTATCGTCTGCACGATTGTCTTATTGGGATATGCAGGTATGCCTCTTTTAGGTCTAATGTCACCAGCCAAGCATTCTTGCCCAGCATGGGCAGAAGCTGCTGCAAAGTCAGCATTTTGAATTTTGGAATGTCCAGGTATGTGTTCAAAATTGATAAATCCAGTATTGGCTGCCAGGCCTTGTCCTTTCTGGGTACCAAGAACAGTCTTGAGTAAAAACCTTGTCCTTTTTCCTGCTCTGGTACTGGTTGAATGGCCCCCATATCCATGAGGGACGTAACCTGTTTCTGTGCTTCTGCCCATTGATTTTTGGGCAGATCTGGCCAACAGTTTGCCATTGGCAGAGTGTGGAAATGGAATCTGTATCCCTGTGATACTATGTTTAGTACCCACTTGTCCTGGGTTATTAACTGCCAATTCTGATCAAAAAGTGCTAATTTTCCCCCTAAGGGTGCTGTCAAAAGATAAGTGCTTGGTGTAAGCAGAGGAAAGTCATTGGGACTGTTTTCTGTAGGTTTGTGCTTTATCTCCCCCTGATCTGGAGGTAAATGCGCCCCATTGCTTTGACCTGTATGAATATCGCGCCTGGTATCTGGAACCCTTTGGGTGTCTGGATTTGCCCCTTTGAGCTCTGTCTGACACAGGAAAGGACCAATTTTTTGTAGGCCAGTGTCTACTCAATCTTGGTGGCTGCACTTGTAAGAAGTCTTTAACAGTTTGCATAGACTTAGCTTTGTCTTCCATTTTCTTTAAAAGCTCTTCTGCCTTAATACCAAACAAAGAATCATGCTGTAAAGGTGCATCTAGCAATTTAGCTTTAACATGATCAGGCAAATTTTGTTCCTTTAACCAGGCATGCCTCCTAATCACAGATCCAGTAACTGCGGCCGTGCAGGAGGCCTCTAAGGAATCAAAACCACAATGCAAAGTATGCTTTCCAACTTGTTCAGCTGCATGCAATAATTCCTGCAATTCTTTATTTTCTGCACATTCTGAAATCAACATAATTTTCTGTTTCAGCAATCCCATAACATGTTGTTGGTACTTAAGCATGTGAAACTGACAGTTTAAGGCCCTGACTGCCAAGGTTGCAGATGTATAAACCTTTTTTCCCCATCTGTCTAGTGCCCTTGAATCTCTGTCAGAGGGGGTAGGGTTTTTTGCTGTTGAGGCCTTAACTCCCTTTGGACCCTGTGAAATAGTTTCAGGGTCAGCAGCAGGGTTTCTAAATAAAAATTTATGTGAGTCAGGGACCCTGTAATATCTGTCAGGCTTACTGGGAGCTGGAGGTAAGGAGTCAGGGGTCAAGCTTGAATCAGAAAACACATCATCCACAATATCTAAAACAGGGGGAATGGCTAAAGGCTTATGCTGAGGGAGAAGGAGGAAATCCCTGAGCCTCTTTTTTGATTCTGAGAAATCTTGACTCTCCCAGTGAAAATGCTCCCTCAAAGTATGCAAGGTTTCTCCAAATGAATAATCCTCTGGAGGAGATGCAGATGGAAAAGACTCCTCAGCATCAGAATCCTCATAGGGAGATATAGATAATTCCTGATCAGAAGAGGAATCAGAAGAAACAAAAACCTGATCTGAAGATTCATAATCAGTGTCTTGCCTAGGCCTCTTATCTGGAGGGGGATGGGTACCCCTGATCAAGGTAATAAGGTCTTCAGCCATTTTGATCACCTGTCTTTTAGGCAGAGGCCTGTGCACGTGGCTCAGGCATCGTTTTTTTAGTTTTAGAAGTTGTCTTTGCTTTTGGTTTTGCAGCTGTCGTCGGTTTGAAATATAAATATTGAGGTCTGAATACACCCTCAGAAGCCAGTGCCTGCTCAGCGGCTCCGGACCCATCCGAGGGAGATACATCCATCGGTCCAATACCTTGAGTATCTTGCGGCATGCCGGACACCACATGGGTGTCGGTAGAGGCCTGCGACTCGAAGGTAGCGGGTATCAGGGGCTGCGAAAGTGCCTCACTGAGTACCGGCGAACCGGCGACTGGCTTAGGAGAAGCTTTGTCGTCGGTTTTGGATCTCGACTGCCTTTCTCTGTCCTTTTCTTTGCGTTTTTTATGTACTCCGGTAGTTGGATTGCTATCCGATGACATTTCTGGGTAGTTAAATCTGTTTCCAAAATATTTTGATGCAAAAATATACAGACGCTTAATAGTGCATTGGTTAAATCTAGCAGAAAACCGACAGCCAGGCACGTGATCAGGGACTAGGCAAAGAATACAGTATAAATGGAAATCCTTATGAGGTATTTGCTTCCCACAAGTAATACAATTATTAACTTTTTCTGACATTGGTAAAAAGCAAGAAAAAAGTTTCCCCAATGGGGTACTTAGCTTTAGTAAAGACTTCGGTTCTGAAACTCAAACTCGAATATTTCAGTAGTCGGCCGACCGGCACTTGCAAAATGCTTCTGCTTCGGGCACCGCGCGGCAAGAAAGACTAAAGAAAATGGCGTCGGCTGCATGTTTTATACCCCTGACGACCTGACGTCATGGAAGAGAAGACAGCAACCGACGCAGAACCCAAGACTTTGGAATTCAGGCCGACTGAGGGCAACCTGCCAGCAGATTACCCCAAATGTAATGACTGCAACAGTGAAACACGAAGAACATCCTTGACCTTCTTCCTCGGTTGTTCAGTTTGGGTGTCCAACTCGGGATCCATTCTGTGAGCAAGGCGTTTCAATCTTTGATTCGCTAGATACAAATTTAAAGCTGCCAGACAGCTGTGTAGGGTCTTTGGTACAAATGACTGACAAATGGGAAAGGCCTTATGGTAGTGCTCCTCACCTAAGCAAAACGCACTTGTCGTGTGAGTCCTTATGCGGTATCTGATGCCCACAATTACATTTGCTCTTTTTCTCAGACATCGGCTAAGTAGCTAAGCAAAACCTACAGCAACCAAGCACAAGTAATAAGAAAAATGAGAACCCCAATGGGGTACTTATCTTTATCAGAAATCACTGGACTAAGGAGCGGAATGGTTGAAGCATACGTCCTCTGCGGCTGAAAAGTTCTGGGGTCTGTGTGTGCAGACATCACATTTACAGTCCCTGGTTTATGGCCCTATGTGTGATGGTCCCACGCACCTGCAGCAGCCAGGCTTAAGCTTTTATATAAGAGTCGACATCAGATTGACTGAGGGCTGGAAATCCCACAGTACAAATACTGCAACATTGGAAAAGAAGGACATCTAACTCTTGTACTGTCAGGCAGGCTATGTAGACAGTATAACAACTCTTTGCCTATCTTTATCTGCTAGCTATTTTTTCCCCTTTTTGTTAATGGTCTACGTCACCATCCCACACCTCTATCTTTTCTTGACAGTGAGATAAGTGTGTGTCAGTCAGGATTTCCAAACACAAAACTCAAAATATAATTAAAAAAAGTGATTTTGTTTTGTTAACTTTTACATAATCGGGTCTATACAACCTCAACTAATGTAGCAGTAACACTGCATTAAGTACTATGCATTTTTGTTCATAAATTAACTTCAGCAATTAGTCCACTAGTTGGTGTTAACTTTCTTCAGCTCTGCTCAGGTCCCAAGGTCCTCTTAATGCAGGCATTTAAAAACAAATCAGATGTAACACTTCAAGCATTTAACAAACACTTAGTAAACAACAGTGCAAAATGTTAATGTCCCCTAGCAAGAAAACTTATTGAATGATTTATGACATTTATACAGTAAAATGCAAATGTATAAATCTCACTTGTTCGGAGGCTTAAGGCAGCTGTAACCATACACCTTTGTTGGACAATGCATGTTGAAGAATGAGTATCAACTGACGGTGAACACACACAAGACCTTCAACTGAAGGTGAGCACACACAAGACCTTCAACTGAAGGTGAACACACACAAGACCTTCAATTGAAGGTGAGCACACACAAGACCTTCAACTGAAGGTGAACACACACAAGACCTTCCAGAAAGATTCCCCAAGAAAAAAGAAATTCAAAAACCTAGTGATAACTGACTGTAACAAAAGAAAGGAAAAACCGGGATGCATTACACTATAATACATAGTTCCTTTTGGAATAACGCTATAACTGATCATGTTGTAATTACACTATTTGTAATTTACACTGCATGCATGAGTTTTGAAATCATTTACAAAAATTCTCTCCAAAAACAACTGCAAACTTGTATAGGTACATAAACATGTTATCAAATATCTTAAGGTAAAGGTTTCCTACTTTTGCTATTAATTGCATCTTGCAACAAATCCATGACAGTCTGCTCTGCTTCCTTAAGCCGCTCTTCAAAAGCCTTGTCAGTCACTGCACCATCTCCTGTACCCAAGTTTGCAATGAGTTCCTCCAACTCTTTCAGTTTCTGACGCTGTTCTGTCACCTAAAAAGAAAAAGCCAAGGTATAAAACTATAATCTGAAGCAATTAAACTTCAAGCCAGTCTTGAATGTGTTTTTATCAACTTAAATTGAGACTAATCCTGCACAACTGCACTACCTGTTAAGAATGATGTGACAGAAAAACAGGCAATCTCGCTGGCCCATGGGCATGGAACACCTGCCTGCACTGTAATGCTCAGAGTCCGATTAGTGGCCTGGTCACCAAAGAGAAGGGAGAAGAAAGCACAGTTGTGTCGCACCACAACTGTAGATGTTCCAAGTAGCTCAATGTTAAAGTACTGACTCTTGGATCTACCTTCCATCCAGAAGTCCACTACCAGACTGATTTCCAAAGTCTTTGCATCATCTCTGGCTGACAGACCTCTAAATACTGATGTCCGGGTATAAGAATGGTGCCTGTCAGCACAATATTTATGCCTTTCTAGGCAGTAAAAAGCAATCTGATGCCTGAGGACAGCACGACCTTTCCAGATGTCTGAGTTTGTTAGTGCAACTATTAGGCAATAGAGGAAAAGTAGTGGGTGATGCTATGGGCAGGAATCCCATCTCCCCCTTGCTCTCATCTAGGGGAAAAAGTTCAGCAGACAGAGGGGCTGGAAGGTGGGAGTTTGTACTGCAACAATGATCTACTTGAACATCTACAATTACACTGTGTGTGACACAAATGTACTATGTTCTTCATAGTCAATGCTGCAATACTGACTCTTGGGAGGACTCCCAAAGCTTCAGGTTGGATGGTAAGTGATTTATAGGGCCCTTTGAAAGCAAACCCTTCTCTAGTCCTTAAGGCAATGTCTAAATTTTATTTATAATGTTTAGTAAATGTATGCACTGATGAGTTCCAAGTGACAGTTTCTAGGATAGTCTGGGTAGGTACCCTTTTGAAGAAAGAAGTTGTAGCTGCCCTGTGTTTGGTGGAATAGGCTTTGACATGGCCAGATACAGGTTTGCCAAAGTGAGTGTAACAGAACTAAATGCATCTGGTTATCCATTTGGAGATGCCTTGTTTGGAGACACGTCTGCCCTTTGTTGCCCTTTGTGAAAGCCACCAACAATTGCTCTGCTCTATTTGGGGTTTTTGTCCTCTCTAGATAGTACCTGATTTGGCAGTGCACATCCAGAGAATGCAGGACTTGTTTTGCTTTGTTCTGTAGATAAGGAAAGAAGAGAGGAAGGTGGATAGCCTGGTTTAAAGAAAGTTCTGCTACCACCTTGAGCATGAAGGATGGGATAGTTCTGAGAGTTACTCTATTGCTGTGAAAGACAGTGAAATAGGGACAGATGCTGCTGGCTCAAAGGGAGGCAAGATGGGCTTTTTCAGCATGTAGCTGAGATTCCAAGTAAGAACCAGGCTCTCTCTGGGGGGCCTTAAGTGAATGACCCTTTTCAAGAATATCTTTAGGTGGGGGTGGGAGTAAACAGGTGAACATGAAAAGCAAGCTGAGATGGCAGAAGCATGCACCTTAACACTACAGCAAGAAAGGCTCTGGCTAAACAAACCCAGAAAGGTATTCCAAGACTAAACTGATGTCTACCTGAGGAGGACTAGTATTCCTGCTGTGGCGCCACATGAGAATCCTTTCCATTTTACTAAGTAGGACCTTCTAGTGGTGGGTTTTCCTTGCCTCCTTCAGGAGGTTTAGCACTTCAGAGTAGTCATCTACATTTTGGATGTCAAAACTCAATTTTCCAGGATGTCAGTTTGAGTGTGGCCAGGTGAGGATAGAATACAGAGCCCCTGGCCTGGGTGAGGAGATTTATTTCCACCGGGAGGGTGAAGATTCTCATTTTGCTGAGAGTAAAGAGGAAGGAGAACTGTTGTCTTGGTCTAAAGGGGACTATGGCATTCATGCATGGCCTGTCCATCCTGACTTTTAAAAGGATCCTTGGAATCGGAGGTAAAGGTGGAAAAGCATACAGGAACAGATTTGGCCATTTGAAGGAGAAAGTTTAGATTCTCCATTTCCATGCTTGTTGGGTTCTGCAGAAGAACCTCTGGAAACAAGAAGTTATGTACTCACCATAACGTTCGATGTATGTAAGTCCATCTTGCCTCACATTCTTACCCGTGGGTTCAGAGCCGAACCTCGGCTCCGACTCGGCCATATTCTAGCTCAAAGTCTTTCAATTGGCTGGGCTAAGAGGTATCCCATACTGCACTGCTCCCTTTCCCCAGATCTTGTTTGCTGCAAGCTCAATCACACAATCACTCCCCTTCATCCACATGCCACACAGAAGGAAAAAACATTCCAATAATGAAAGGAGTACTGAAACCAGAACTAACCTTTTGGTCCTCCAAGATGGGGAATGGAGGGGGGTTGGCAAGAATGTGAGGCGAGATGGACTACATACATCGAATGTTATGGTGAGTACATAACTTCTTGATGTTATGTAGTCCATTCTCGCCTACATTCTTACCCGTGGGACAGCGTCCCCAGCACCTGAACCCTGGAAGGCTCAGTGGAAAATACTCCTGAGCACTGTGGAACCAAAGGAAGATCTGCCTCTGGATACCAAATCCAATTTGTAGTGAGTAATAAAGGTGTGAGGAGATGCCCATGTAGCTGCAGCACAAATATCGTCCACAGACATCCTGGCCTGAAATGCTGTAGAGGTAGACATAGATCGGGTAGAATAAGCCTTCACTCTAAATGGTAAATCCTTACCACCTGAGGCATAAATGAAGGAAATACAACCAGAGATCCATCTAGACAAAGTTACTTTAGAAACAGGAGACCCAATTTTGTTTTCTGAAAATGAGACAAACAGCTGGTCTGATTTTCTAAGATCCTTTGTTCTATGTAAATAAAAGCACAACTGCCTGTGAACATCCAAATGGTGAAATTTGAACTCTGCCCTATTAGAGAACTCTGTAAAAAATACGGGCAGTTCAATGGATTGGTTGAGATTACTAACCGAAGCCACTTTTGGCATAAAGGAACGGTTTGGTCTGAGGGAAACCCTGTCCCTGTGAAAAATCAAATAAGCCGGTCTTATTGACAAGGCTTGGAGCTCTGAGACACGTCTGGCAGAAGTGATGGCTACCAAGAAGATAGTTTTCCAAGTCAAATATTTCTTGTCACAAGTAGCTGCAGGCTCAAAGGGGGAAGTGGTGAGGCATGGCAGCACAAAATTTAGATCCCAAGGCATAACCGGTTCAAAGACTGGAGGGCGAAGCAGCACAGTGGCCTTCAAAAATGCCTTACAAAGTCTATGTGCCAATAAACTGGGTTCATTGGCAACATGAAAAGTGGAAATAGCCGCCAACTGGACCTTTATGGTAGCAGCTGCTGAACCTTGATTGAAAAGCGTGGAAAGAAAATCCAGAACTGAAGAGATCGGGGCTATGTAAGGATCAATTTGCCTTTCATGAGCCCATATGGAGAATCTTTTCCATTTACTGGAATAAATCTTCCTGGTTGAAGGCTTATCGGAAGAAGATAGAATAAGAACCACTTCCGGAGAAAAACGATGGAACCTGATCGGTGATGAAGTGGAGTAGGCAGGCTGTCAACCGGAGGGTTTGAACAGAGGGATGGAACTGCCCTGACATATAAGTCAGTAGGTCTGGTTGTGGGTCCATAAGATAGGGATGGAGAAAGGGGAACCAAATTTGACGAGGCCAGTGTGGAGACATCAGAATCATTTTGCTTCCCAAGGATTGCGCTTTCTGAATAACCTTTGTCAGCAGGGGAAAAGGAGGGAAGGCATACAGTAGACCGGGGGGGGGGGGGGGCAATCGTGGACCAGAGCATCCCTGGGTGACTCCCCCTGAGGGGGAATAAGGGTGAAGTAGCTGCTGCACTTGGTACTGAGGGGACTGGCAAATAGGTCGTAGCAAGGCTGACCCCATCTGCAGAAAATCTGCTCCGCAACTTGACTGTTCAGGGACCACTCGTGAGGCATAAGAATAGCTCTGCTCAACCTGTCGGCTATCACATTGGACTTATTTATTTTTATTTTTATTTATTATTTTTTATTTATTTAACATTTGTTGACTGGGAAAGTCCGACTAGGTTCCACGGATCCTGTTTTCAGGGGAGGCCCGGGGAGAAATGCTCCAGAAACATGTCTTTAGAATGTGGGAGGAAACCGGAGTACCCAGAGGAAACCCACGCGAACGCAGGGAGAACATGCAAACTCCACACAGAAGGCACCCCAGCCGAGAATCGAACCGGAGAACCTCTTGCTGTGAGGCGACAGCATTAACCGCTGCACCACTGCGCCGCCCGAGTGGTCTCTACAAAATATGCCGCTTTCTCATCTCATAATGATCACAGACAGGTGCAAGCAGGATCTACGCTGGTGGACTTCCCCGGAATATGCATTGCTACAAGAAAACTTTGGGAAGACACTGCCCACTGCCACACTTGCATGGCCTCTCTGCAAAGGGGATAAGATCTGGTTCCACCTTGTTTGTTCAGATACCATACCACCGACATATTGTCTGAGTGGATCGCAATAGTCCCGAGAGGAAGAAAGTTCTGAAGTGCTTGCAACGCTAGTAGCACTGCTCTCATCTCCAAGACATTGATATGCAGATGTATCTCATCTTCTTGCCACATGCCTTTGTCTGTCCTGCCAAGATAATACCCCCCCACCCCATCTGGGAGGCATCCGTGGTCACTGTGGCAACAGGAGGGAATGGAACAAAGGGTTTCCCTGCATTGAGGTTGCTGGTGTGAAGCCACCAGCGTAGATCCTGCTTGCACCTGTCTGTGATCATTATGAGATGAGAAAGCGGCATATTTTGTACAGACCACTGGGCGAAGTGCATCCACTGAAGGAGCCTCATGTGTAGCCTCGCAAGAGGGACCAGCATAATTGTTGAGGCCATCATCCCTAACAATTTCAGAACCGTTTTTGCCTTTACTTTCTTTAAAGGGAGCAATGCGTTTACCTGTTGTTGCAAACCTTGAATCCTTTCTTGAGGTAAAAACGCCCTCTTGTGCATGGTGTTTAATTCAGTGCCTATAAAGGAGACTTCCCAGTTTAGAGTGACACCCAGTTGTTGACAGAGATTGACCGTGGGGTCTCTGGTCTGTAGTAGTAGATGCCTGGTGGTGGCAGAGAGGAGCCAGTCGTCCAGGTAAGGAAACACTTGGAATCCCTGACGTCTCTAGTGAGCTGTCACTACTGCCATAGACTTGGTGAACACCCTGGGGGCTGTGGTGAGACCAAAGGGCAGGGCTCAAAATTGAAAATGACTGGCTCCCAGCCGGAAGCGTAGGTGACTTCTGGATGTCCTGTCCATTTTTATACGGTAGTAAGCATCCTTGAGGTCGATGGAGCACATCCAAACTTCTTTTTCCAACAATGGGAGAATAGATTGCAATGTGACCATTCAGAACATGGACTTCTTCACGTGGAGGTTTAAGTGGCTGAGATACAAGATGGGTCTCAGGTCCCCTGTTCTTTTCGGCACCAAAAAGAATCTGGAGTAAGTCCCTAATCCAAGCTGGTCTGAGGGGACATGCTGGATGGCTCCTTTTTCTAGCAGCTTCTGAATTTCTGAAGCTGTGGAATCCCTTTGATTGGGTGGAACATCTGGGATTCTTTTGATCGGCGGTGGTGGGGGGGGGGGGGATGGAATGTGATATCCTCCGGAAATAATTTTTAATACCCACTGGTCCTGAGTGATGTGCTGCCAGGCATCTGAGTATAGTGAGATGCAACCCCCGACTGGCTCCGGAGAACCGCAGTCGGGCCTCCCATCAGGAGCACTGGTAGGAAGGACCACGAAAGGAATCGTGGTCTCCCTGGTTACGCGGGCCTCCTCTGCCTCTAGGGCGACGTCTAGCTGAGTTGCCACCCCCTACTCTGCCGCTGGAGGGGGATTCACTTTGTGCGTCAGGGAAAAATCTCTGCGATTTCTTGAACCACATTTTCCCACCCTTCTAGCTCTTGGGATAAGGTCCAGAAGGCATGGAAAAATGGACTCCCATGGCAGACAGAGTTTTACCCTCTTGCTCGCACCTAGTGAGAGTGTCTTTCACCTTGGTTCCGAACAAGGAGGAACCATCAAAAGGGGAGTTGGTGAATGTAGACTTAAAAGCCTCCACGAAATTACAAAGGTGCATCCAGGAGTGTCTCCTGAGAGAAACTCCGGAACTCGTTGCCCTACTCGCTCATTTGGCTGCGTAGGAGATCAGCCTCAGGAGGAGTTAGTTATAGAATTTAAGGCAGACATCTGAACATTGATCTTCTGAGCCACTGCGTCAGATATGTTACTTTAAAGAGCATCTCCAAGCTCTTTCAGGAGATCTCTTTGGAGCCTTGTAAAATGTGATAAGAAATTCAGCGACCGCAGAGTAAAGGCCACTGAAAAAAACATACGCTTCCCATACTGGTCCATGGTCCTAGACTCCTTGTTAGGGGGATGGACGGTAGATGAAGTCTCAGCCAGTTCCTTCTTGGTGGCAGCTGCCACCACCATGGCATCTACTGGGACGGCTTTCGTAAGAAAGTCTTTGTCAGCAGGAATGGACAGAATTTTGTTGGGTCTCCTGGGGACTGGTTCCACAGTGTCAGGGGTTTCCCACACCCTATGACAAACCAGATCCAGCAGTTCGTCGAAGGGTGGAAAGACCCAAGAGGCAGAAGGCTGAGCCCTAAAGGCCTTCAGGAACACTGACTCCTCTTCAGAGAGGGGTTTTGAGGACCAGTCACCTCTCTGTTTCAAGATCTCTAGGATATCAGAAAAGGAGATATCCTCAGAGGACAACATGGGGTACCCCTCTGATTCCTCAAGGTCAGTGTCTGACGTGAGAGACTCTTCCTGGGAGTCTAAATGCTTCTTCTTGCACGTTCTTTTTCTGGGGGGCTCCTCAGGCACAAACTCTGGTGGGCCCACAGAAAATGGGGGACCACTCATGGGTGTCACCGGAGGCCTTGGGTCTCAACTGTCCAAAGATAGAGGGCGATAAGAGACTGTTACCACGGTTGGAGGGGGAAGAGAGTCAGAATTGTATGATGCAGCTGAGGATCTGGCAAGCATGCTCCGCATGACCCCGAAAGCTGGTCCCCCCGGCTCCGAAGATCGACTAACCGTGGAATCTCTCGGAGCAGAGGGGACAAGGTCCGAAGCCGAAGCAAGTGTCTGGCTCACTCGAGCCGAAGCACCGAGTGGGAGGCTGGGAGCCGAAGAGTGTCCTGAGGCCTCCCCTTTGGGTCCGATCGAGGAACCATGAGTCTTGGAACCCGTGGACGGAGCTGACAGGGTCAGAGCTGAGATTGGAGCAGACAAGCCGGGATGGGCCATCGGAGCCAACCTAGAAGCATCATACGGCGCCGACCGCTCTGGCTCCGAAGGCTGGGATTTGCTTGGAGGATCTATCGATGATGGATGGGTGACTGGCTCCGGAGCAGACTGGGCTGGAGCCGAAAGCAATTTAGCCAGCACCGGTGATTGGAGCAGTCTCTGCACCACTCTATCCACATCTACATCAGAGAGTGTCCTGGAGGATCTAGAGAACAAGGTGGGAGATCTAGACCTCCTCTCAGAACGAGACCCTCGAGGAGGAGAGACAGGTCAAAAAACTGGAGACTGGCTCCGAGCTAGCATCTCTGTCACCGGCTCCAAAAAACTGGGAGCCGATGTAGGACCTGTAGCTTCAGAAACTTCCTTTGGCACCGAAGACAGTGGAGCCGAGGATGCCACAGTAGATTTGGTAACTTTCTCCGGAGGCTCTGATAGTACAGACGGAGCCGGAGAATATTTCTTTGCTTTAGATGTTTTGGCGGGAGAGGACTTAGCACTAGAAGACCTCTCTAAATCTTCCTCAAAGGAGGGTTTCAGTAGACCCTTCAGTACCAGCTTGCTCTTCCGTTCTTGAAGAACATGAGGGCTGAACGCATGACGAAAAGCACAAGATTCCTGAAGGTGTATAGCCTCCAAACAATAAACACACACCGAATGCCCATCGGTAATAGACATCTTGTACCCACATTTACTACACTTCTTGAAGCCTGAAGGCTTATGTTATTTAGTATCTTTAGACATAGTAGGCAGGATACTAAATACGGCACCACAGACTAACCAGCAAAAAGCACGGTAACAAAAACTAAAACTACAGACAACACACCAGGACCTCTAATTCAAACGGTCCTGAAGGACAAACAACACTAAGAAGGACTAGGTCCTCTAACTTAAATGGTCCTAGCCCAGAGGTGATAGGTACCTAAGCACAAGACAAACAGAAGGGAAACGGACAACCAAGGGAGGACTAGGTCCTCTAACTGAAACGGGCCTAGCTCGTAGGGAGATAGCTGACGGGGTACCAGTAAAGTAAATAAAGAAACAAAGGAGCACAAAAACTGCTTAACAACCACAACACACACGCAGACACAGCTATGAAAATAGCTTTTGGAGCAAAAAATTAGTCAATTAAGACACAAAAGTAATACTTAGCCACAGCTAAGAGCGAAACCACATCTGAGCTTTGCGAGTGGCAAACGAGATCTGGGAAAGAAGCAGTGCAGTATGGGATACCTTTTAGTCCAGCCAATTGAAAGACTTCGAGCTAGAGTATGGCCGAGTCGGAGCCGAGGTTCGGCTCCGAACCCATGGGTAAGAATGTAGGCAAGATTGGACTACATAACATTGTCTGTTTTGGTGAAAGGCATAGAGGCCTGTTGAGGGAATTCCTCACTGTAAGGTTAAGTCCAGGAATATTACTCCCTCTCTCACTCTCCAGCATCTATTTGCTCTAGTCAAGAAGGTGCCTGCTTAGAGAGCTTGCTAGTGTTACTGTTCTGCCCCGGAATGTAGGATGCTATAAGTATTAGTCTTAGTTCCTGTACTACCATCCAAATCTTCATTATGAGACTGCACAAGGTGTAAGAGGGGGTTCCCTCTTGTTTATGTACCACATCAGTGTGGTTTTGTCTGTCCAAATCTATAAAGTTCCTGGGGCAAAACTATGTTGAAAAGCTTTTATGGACAGATAAACCGCTAACTTCTTTTTGGTTTATATACAGAATCCTCTGGTCTGATGTACAGATGCCTTGTAACTTCATGGGGTCTAGGCTGGCTCCCCAGGCATTGTATGAACTGTCTGTAGTGATGGTCTTGTCTGCCTTTGATAGAGAGAGAGAAACAGAGAGAGAAATTCACTCCTGGATTCTGTAGGAATTCTGTGTTCCTTTCTTAAGCACAGAACAAGAGGCACAAGAGTTTCCAGACATTGACATTGCTGTTTCCAAGTATTTTTTATTTTTTAGAAACCAGTAAAGCTTTCTCATGTAGCTTTGCTATGGGGATCATAAGTATGCAGGATGCCATGTAACACAGGATCCCAAGAAATTCCATTGCTGAGATTGGTTGCTTTGGTAGCAAGCTAGTCAGGTAGTTTGTCAAGTAAGATATTGCCTGGAGTGAGGACGGCTTTTTGCTGAACAGAATCTAAGTGCCCCGAAAGTAAATAAATTAAAAAAAAGAATCCTTGTCTCTGGTAAAGTCTGGGACTTGTAGAGGTTTAAGATGATACCTACCTTTTGGAAGCAGATAGCCGAAAGATGCTTTATAGAGTTTTTGTTGTGGATTTTACTTGAATGAGACTGTCATCCAGGTAAGGGAAAATATGCACACTTTGGGTTCTGCAATGGGCTATCAGTGGAGCTAGGCATTTGATGAATACTCTGGGAGCAGCAGACAAACCAAATAAAGCAGCACAGAACTGGTAGT
The DNA here is from genome assembly GCF_019279795.1 of Protopterus annectens. Taxonomy (NCBI): domain Eukaryota; kingdom Metazoa; phylum Chordata; order Ceratodontiformes; family Protopteridae; genus Protopterus; species Protopterus annectens. Next base: position 482,501,061 of record NC_056744.1, read on the forward strand.
GCAAACTTGCTGCTAGAAAATGCATGTATCTTCTGAGATGGTCTGTGTTTCAGATCTAGGGTAACCATGTAGGCATCCTGAGGGATCATGGGGTCATTTTTGCAATTATAGAATTTTGAATTATGGGACATTAAACAACTTGTTTAGCCTTGGCAGGTTCAAGATAGGAATCCAGGTGACTTTTTTTTTGGGTCTACAATAATTCTTGAATAGAAGCCTTTTCCCTCTTGACCTGGAGAAAAGTACAGTTGTGTGCCTACCATAAATGTAGATGTTCGAGTGTATTCACTGTTGCAGTCATTACACTTGGGTTATCCTACTGGCAGGCTACCCGCAGTCGGCCTGAATTCCAAAGTCCTGGTCCGGCATCAGTTGCTGTCACCTCTTCCCTGACGTCAGTGCGCCAGGGGTATATAAGATGCAGCCAACGCCATTTTCTTCAGTTTTTCTTGCCCCAGATGTCAGGTGCCCCCAAAAGGGTAGGCTACACACATTGCTTATAAAAAGCATACACTAAAATAAACAATACCTTCATCTACAAGCAAATACACCACATAGGTTGTACAGGATAGAGAAGTACAGATAAGTCCCAGCAAAGAAAGGGGGATGGTGGATGGGTAACCTGGACTGCAACAGTGAATACACTCGAACATCTACATTTATGGTAGGTACACAACTGTACTATGTTCATCTTGTTTCACTGTTGCAGTCATTACACTTGGGTTGAATCCCAAAGCTGAGGTTGGGCGGCTGGGTCTAAATAGAATTATGAGTGGCTATGAGGCCCTGCAGAACTGCAGTGGCAAAGCCTGCTCTGGATTTAGAGTAAAGAGGTAAGTGGTAGTGCTTGGTAAAAGTGTGCACTGAACTCCAAGTTGCAGCCTCCAAAATTTCCTTGGTTCGTACTCCTCTGAGAAAGGCTGCTGATGTGGCTGCTGCCCTGGTAGAATGTGGCCTAATGTTCTTAGGCACTGATTTGCCATGCTGTGCATAGCAGAAATGAATGCAGTGTCCTATCCATTTTGAAATAGTCTGCTTTGAGATAGCCTTTCCTTGTGATCCTGCAGCATATGCCTCAAAAAGTTGCTCAGTCTTTCTGAAAGCTTTAGTTTTGTCCAAGCAGAAGTGTAGCTGCCTGTGTATGTCCAAAGAATGCAGAAGTCTCTCCCCTTTATTCTGGGGATTTGGATAAAAAGTTGGCAAATGAATGGTTTGGTTAAGGGCCACACTGGATACTACCTTTGGCATAAATGTTGGGTTTGTCCTTAGAGAAACCCTGTCTGGATGGAAAATGATAAAAGGTTCCACTGTCATTAATGCCTGGAGCTCTGAGACTCTTCTTGCTGAAGTTATTGCTAGGAGCAGAGCTGTTTTTCATGATAAGAATTTTATCTCAGCTGTATTGGCTGGCTCAAAAGGAGGCAGTGTGTGCTTTTCCAAGACAAAGTTGAGGTCCCATGTAGGTATCGGTGCTCTCCTTGGGGGTCTTATGTTTTTGGCCCCTCTGAGGTACTGCCTTAGCAGTGGATGTGCAAAAATAGGAGGTTCCGTATTGTAATGAGCTGAAATGGCAGAGGCATGGATCTTAACTGATGAGAAGTATAGACCTTTGTCCAGCATCTCAGTTAGGTATTGTAAAATCTGAGGAATATTTGGAACAAGCGGTTCAAGTCCTTGTGCCTTATTCCAAGCACAGAATCTCTTCCATTTTTCTGCATAAGATTTTCTGGTGCTGGGCCTCCTGGCTTCCAAAATGACATCCATAACTGCTTTAGAGAGAGGTGTGTTCTGAGTGGTTATAGTATTCGCCATGCAGCCAGATTTAAGGTTCTGAGTTGGCTGTGTAGGATCAGATTGTTTTGTTGGGTCAGAAGATGAGGAATTTGAGGTAAAGTCCAGGCTGGGCCTTGAGACAAGCTTTTTAGGATTGGGTACCAGTGCTGGCGTGATCAGTCTGGGGCAATCAGAATAATTTTTGGCTTCTCTTGTCTGACCTTTAGGAGTACCTTGGGGAGGAGAGGCAGAGGAGGAAAGGCATAAACTGTCAAGGTTTTCCAGCTGAATGATAGAGCATCCACCTTCAATGCTTGTGTGTGATAAGTCCTTGTGCAGAATCTCTGTAGTTGGCAGTTGTTAGGGGAGGCAAATAGATCTATGTCTGGGCATCCCCATTTCCTTGTTATCATGCTGAAGACTTGTGGATCTAGTTTCCACTCGTGAGGGTCCATGAGGTTTCTGCTTAGTTCGTCTGCCAGAGTATTTGTCTTTCCTGGCAGGAATTGTGCCTGCAGATGTACTTGATAGGTCAATGCTGTGTTCCACAAAGTCATGGCTTGCCTGCAGAGGGGGTAGGAATGTGTGCCCCTTGCTTATGTACCACATGACTGTAGTATTGTCCGTCTTTAGTAATAGTTGTCCTGGATGAAGTAGATCCTTGAAGGCTGTCAGGGCATTCTGTACAGCTAGCTTCTCTTTTTGATTGATATGAAGATACATTTGGTTTGCGGGCCATGTGCCCTGAATACATTTTCCCGCCATGTGTGCCCCCCAGGCATAATCCGATGCATCTGTTGTTAGTGTCTGCCTGGCTGTGGGTAAAGTGAATGGCTGTCCCTTGTTGTGGTGAAAGGCCAGTGCCCATCATCGAAACTCTTGTTGCAGGCAGGGAATGAGAGTAATTATTGTTTCCAGGCTGTGGCAATGCTGAGTCCAAACACTTTTTAGATACCATTGCAGCTTCCTCATATGCAGTCTTGCATATGGAATTAGCAGGATGCAGGATGCCATTACGCCCAAAGCCTGCAGAATTTTTCTTGCAGGTAGCTGGGTCTTTGTTGCCATCATTTGGAAGTAATGAGTCAGTTGCCTTTGTTTGTCTGGCATGAGATAAGCCATCTGGGCAGTTGTATTTAAGCTTGCACTCAGGAATATTATCTCTTGAGAGGGCACTAGTTTTGATTTCTTTTCGTTTACTGTGTACCCTAGGCAAATTAGTAATCTTTTTACAAACGCCAGATGCTTTAGTAGAATGTCCTTGCTCTCTCCTTGAATGAGGCAGTCGTCCAAGTAGGGATATATTTGAATTCCTTTTTGCCTGCAAAATGCAATTACTGGTGCCAGACATTTTGTGAAGACCCTGGGCGCAGTAGATAAGCCAAAGGGCAGTGCAGAGAATTGGTAGTGCATTGAGCCAGCTATGAATCTGAGGTATCTTCTGCAAGATTGTCTGACTGGGGCATGCAGGTATGCCTCTTTGAGATCCAAAGTAACGAGCCAAGCCTTCTTGCCTAGCATGGGTAGAAGTTGTTGCAGTGTCAACATTTTGAATTTTGGAACGTCCAGGAAAGTATTTAGAGTAGACAGGTCCAGTATTGGTCTCCAGGCTTTGTCCTTTCTGGGTACCAAGAAAAGTCTTGAATAAAATCCTTGCCCCTGCTCTTGCTGTGGTACTCTTTGAATAGCCCTCATGTCCATGAGAGAAGAAATTTGCTTTTGTGCCTCTGCCCAATGATTGTGTGGCAGGTCTGGCATACCTTTTGCCCTTGTGAGGGTGTGAAAGTGGAACCTGTAACCCTGAGAAACAATATTCAGTACCCATTTGTCCTGGGTGATCATGTGCCAATTTTGTGAGAAAAGTGCCAGTTTTCCCCCTAAGGGTGCTGCCAAAAGGTAAGTGCTTGGCATTGGTAGTGGGAAGTCATTGGGACTGTTTCCTGTATGGTTGTGATTTGTCTTCTCCGCCTTTGGACGCTGAAGCACCCCATTGTTTAGGCCTGTATGAGCCTTGGAGCTGAGATCTGCCTCTAGGGCGTCTGTACCTGCCTCTTTGTGGCCTGTCTGACACTGGAAAGGACCAATTTTTTGAAGACCAGTTCCTGCTAAATCTGGGTGGCTGAACCTGTAAGAAATCCTTTACTGTCTGCATTGATTTTGCTTTATCCTCCATTTTCTTTAACACCTCTTCTGCCTTAACACCAAACAAAGTATCATGCTGTAATGGAGCATCCAATAATTTTGCTTTAACATGATCAGGTAGACTCTGTTCCTTTAACCAAGCATGTCTTCGAATGACAGAGCCTGTAAATGCGGCCCTGCAAGAAGCCTCTAGTGAATCAAAACCACATTGCAAAGTATGCTTTCCTACTTGTTCAGCTGCATGCAATAAATGCTGCATTTTCCTGTTTTCAGGACATTCAGAGTTTGTCGGCACTTTCTGTTTTAGCAGAAACATTAGGTATTGCTGATATTTAAGCATGTGAAACTGACAGTTTAAAGCCCTTACAGCTACAGTAGTAGAGGTGTAAACCTTTTCCCCCATCTGTCCAGTGCTCTAGAATCCCTATTAGAGGGAACAGGTTTTTTTGCAGTGGAAGCCTCGACCCCTTTGGGACCCTGAGATATATTTTCTGGATCAGCAGCAAGGTTTTTATAAAGAAATTTATGTGAGTTTGGAACCTTGTAGCACCTGTCTGGCTTAACAAGTGCAGGGGGTAAAGAATCAGGAGACAGACTGGACTCAGAAAATACATCATCTACAATGTCTAGCACAGGAGGGATAGCAAAAGGTCTGTGCTCTGGCAATAAAAGAAAGTCTCTGAGCCTTTTCTTGGACTCTGAATAATCCTGGCTCTCCCCAGTGGAAATGCTCCCTCATGGTGTGCAGGGTTTCCCCAAAAGAGTAGTCCTCAGGAGGAGAGGCTGAAGGGATAGATTCTTCAGCATCAGAGTCCTCATAGGGAGGAAGAGAATATCCCTGTTCTGAAGAGGAATCAGAAGAAATAGAAACCTGGTCAGAGGAGTCATAGTCAGTGTCTTGCCTAGGCCTTTTATCAGGAGGGGGATGGGAGCCCCTGATCAAAGTAATTAGGTCCTCGGCCATTTTAAGCATCTGTTTCTTAGGCATGGATGACTGTCCAGGAGAATGCTGTACTTGTTTCTTTGCCTTTAAAGGTGTTTTAGACTTTGCCTTGGTTGCTGAAGTGGTCTTGATAATAAGCTGTGTAGGTCTGAAAACACCATAGGAAGCCGATGCCTGCTCAGCGGCTCCGGACCCATCTGAGGAAATAGTTTCCATAGGCCCAATACGTTGAGTTTCCAGAGGCCTAGTTGTCTCCACGTGGGAGTCGGAGGTGGCCTGTGGCTCTGAGGTAGCGGGTGTCAGGGGCTGCGAAAGCGCCTCACTGAGAACCGGCGAACTGGCGACTGGCCTAGAAGTGGCTTCGTCGTCGGTTTTGGACCTCAGATGCCTGTTCTTTTTATTTTTCCTTGAGCTTTTTATGAACTCCGGTCATCGGTTGTTCCAACGGCATTATAGAGTTAAACCTTCGACCAAAGTAATGTAAAGCAAAATTGAACCAACGCTTAATAGTGCGTTGGTTAAATCTAGCACAAAACCGACAACTAGCAACGTCGTGGTCAGGGCCTAGGCAAGGAATACAGTAAGAAGAAAAATCCTTATGAGGTATTTGCTTCCCACAAGAAATACAATTGTTAACTTTTACTGACATCGGACTGGAGCAAGAAAAAGTTTCCCCAATGGGGTACTTAGCTTTATTGAAGTCTTTGGATCTGAAATTCAATTTCGAAAATCTCAGGAGTCAGCCGACCGGAACTTGGGAACTGCTTTTGCTTCAGGCACCGCGCGGCAAGAAAGACTGAAGAAAACGGCGTCAGCTGCATCTTATATACCCCTGGCGCACTGACGCCAGGAAGAGGCAACAGCAACCGACGCCGGACCAGGATTTTGGAATTCAGGCCGACTGCGGGTAGCCTGCCAGCAGGATAACCCAAGTGTATTGACTGCAACAGTGAAACACGATGAACATCAGGCTGAATGGACCCTTCCTGTAGCAGGTCTAGAAGGATTGAAGTAAAAGGATCTCCTGCTCTTTTGGGAGTTTGGGCATGCCTAGAAAGGGGGAATTTCCCTGAACTGAGTGGAGTAATCCTTATCTATGAGGCGGAGTACCCATGGTCTTTGGGGACCAGCTTCCACTGATGAAGAGAGGAGAGTCTGCCTGCCAGTGGGTTGGACGGGTTAGGTATTTAAGGAGAGATCAAAGGTTTAACATAGTCACAGCTGTAGGCTCTTTGGAGATCCTTTGTCTCTGGCTTTGCACTGGTTGCCTCCTCCTAGCCTAGATTGTTTGGATCTCTTAGCATGGGGGACCTCCTCCTGTCCTATTTAATGAGGAAAGGCCATGGTTTGATAAAGTAATTTCTATTACACCTAGGTGTAAAGGAAAGGTAAAATTATTTCACTAACTTTGTTTTACTTTTTTATCCAGCTTCTTGATAGAGAGTTAAGAGTGCAAAGAAATGTCTTCAAAGACATCACCATTCACTGGAGGGATAGCCAATGGTCTTGGGAATTGTTAACTCAGGAGATGCTTTCCCAATTAAAAGCCTCCTTCAATTTACAAAGGGTATCTCCAAAGGAGAAGTCATCGGAGGGTGGGTATAAAAGATGGTAACATCTGAGACTGAGACAGGATAGGAATAGGATTGGAGTGGGAGTTGCTGAGACTATGACAATTTCTCCTCATCCTCAGAGCCTGAGGAATCAGATTCTTCAAAAGGTACATCCCTACACCTTTTGGATGGAGAGGCTTCAGGGGTAGTGATCAGAATGTGGCTGGGTTCCCTGAATTTCACGAAGTCCATGAATTCCTGGGCTATTTACAAGAGGTCCTGGCCTTCATAGGTGTTTACTAGGCTAACGACCACAAGGGCATTTTGAAGCCTAGCCATGCATCTCAAATGTCTGACAAGTTCTGGTACCCTTGGTATGTGTAAGCAGGGACTTGGGAGATGAACCATTTACAAGCAGGGGCCTGGGAGATGAACCACTTGCAGGTTGCTTGTGTCCATTAGAGACACAGGTGCCAAATCAGGGATGAATTTCCTGCTCCCCATCCAAGTGTCCAAGTTACACTTGAATTGGGTTAGGGAGGAACTCTGCTTCTCCTGGATGGGAAGCCTGCTCCAGAGATGGAGTAGTCCCTGAGATACATACCCATCTCTCCCAGCAGGTCCTATTTATATTACATGCAAGGTTTAAGTCGTTAGAATGGGTAATTCTGGTGTTGTTTGTTTTACTCATGTGCAGGAGGTCAATCACAGTGACGCCTGACAAAGTACAGTTGTGTACATGTACCATAAATGTAGATGTTCAAGTGTATTCACTGTTGCAGTCATTACATTTGGGTAATATGCTGGCAGGTTGCCCTCAGTCGGCCTGAATTCCAAAGTCTTGGGTCCTGCGTCAGTTGCTGTCTCCTCTTCCATGATGTGTCAGGGGTACAAAACATGCAGCCGACGCCATTTTCTTTAGTTTTTCTTGCCTCCGATGTCAGGTGCCCCCAAAAAAGTAGCAAAAAAAAATAAAAAATAAAATATATATATATATATATATATATATATATATATATATATATATACATATACATGCATCAATATAAACTTTACCTTCATCTACAAGCAAATACACCACATAGGTTTTAGAAAATAGAGAAGGAAAGATAAACTCCAGAATGACAGGGGGATGGCGGGAGGGTAACCTGGACTGCAACAGTGAATACACTCGAACATCTACACTTATGGTAAGTGTACACAACTGTACTATGTTCTTCGTGTTTCACTGTTGCAGTCATTAGATTTGGGTAGAATCCCAAAGCTATGGTTAGGGGGCTGGAACTAAACAGCATTAGGAGAGGCTATAAGGCCCTGCAGAACTGCAGTGGTACAGCCTGCTCTGGATTTAGAGTAAAGAGGCAAATGATAATGCTTTGTAAAGGTGTGAACAGAACTCCAAGTAGCAGCCTCTAGAATTTCTTTGGTTGGTACTCCCATTAGAAAGGCTGCTGAAGTAGCTGCAGCTCTGGTGGAATGAGACCTAATGCCCTTGGGCACAGGTTTACCATGGTGTAAGTAGCAGGAACGGATGCAGTGGCTTATCCACTTTGAAATAGCTTTGCCCTCTGATCCTGCAGCATATGTCACTAGTAATTGCTCAGATTTTCTTAGAGTTTTAGTCCTGCTTAAGTAGAATCTTAGTTGTCTGTGTACGTCCAAGCAATGCAGAATTCTCTCCCCCTTGTTCTGCGGATTTGGATAAAAAGGTTGGCAGATGAATTGTTTGGTTAAGAGCCACACTGGAAACCACCTTAGGCATAAACGTAGGATTTGTCCTCAGAGATACCCTGTCTGGGTAAAATATGATAAAAGGCTCTATAGCCATGAGGGCCTGTAACTCTGAAACTCTTCTTGCTGAACTAATTGCTAGAAGCAGAGCTGTTTTCCATGATAAGTACTTTATATCAGCAGTAGCAGCTGGTTCAAATGGAGGCAGGGTGAGCTTTTCCAACACATAATTGAGGTCCCATGCAGGCATTGGTGATCTTCTAGGAGGCCTTAAATTTTTGGCTCCTCTAAGACACTGCTTTAGTAAAGGATGAGAAAAGATTGGTGGCTCTGTAATGTAATGAGCCGAAATGGCAGAGGCATGAATTTTAATTGATGAGAAAGATAGGCATTTGACAAGCATCTCAGTTAAGTATTGCAATATCTGAGGAATATTTGGTTCTGCTGTATCAGTTCATTGTGCTTGATTCCAAGCACAGAATCTCTTCCATTTGTCAGCATAAGATTTTCTAGTACTAGGCCTTCTGGCTTCCAAAATGACATCCATCACAGCTTTACTGAGAGGTATTGTTTGTATGACTACATGATCAGCCATGCTGCCAGGTACAGAGTCTGTAGTTGATTGTGCAGGATCTGAATGTTTTGCTGGGACAGTAGTTGTGGTCTTTGAGACAAGGTCCAAGCTGGGTATTGAGACAAGTTCCTTAGGTTTGGGTACCACTATTGGCGGGGCCAGTCCGGGGCAATTAGTATCATCTTTGGTTTCTCTTGTCTGACTTTTAGGAGGACCTTGGGGAGAAGAGGCAGAGGAGGAAAGGCGTAAACTGATAGGTTTTTCCAACTGAAGGATAGCGCGTCCACTTTCCATGCTTGTCTGTGATAAGTCCTTGTGCAGAATCTTTTCAATTGATAACTTTGAGGAGAGGCAAATAGATCTATGTCTGGGCTCCCCCATTTCTCTGTTATCATGCTGAAGACTTGTGGATTTAGTTTCGACTCGTGAGGGTACATAAGGTTTTTGCTTAAATCGTCTGCCAGAGTGTTTTGTTTTCCTGGCAGGAATTGAGCTTGAAGATGTATTTGGTAGGTCAAAGCTGTGTTCCACAGTGTCATGGCTAATCTGCAGAGGGGGTATGAGTGTGTGCCCCCTTGCTTGTTTATATACCACATGACTGTGGTGTTGTCCGTCTTTATCAGTAGTTGTCCTGGATGAAGTAAGTCCTTGAAGGCTGTTGGGGCAGTTGGGGCATTTTGAACAGCTAGCATCTCTTTCTGGTTGATATGCAGATGCATTTGTTTTGGTGACCTTATGCCCTGAATGCATCTTCCTGCCATGTGGGCCCCCCAGGCATAATCTGATGAGTCTGTTGTCATGGTTTGGCTGGCAGGGGGTAGAGTTAACGGCCATCCCATGTTTTAGTGACATGCCTTTGCCTACCATAGAAACTCCTGTTGCAGGCAGGGAATGAGAGGAATCATTGTTTCCAAACTGTGAGAATGGTGACTCCATAAACTTTTTAGGTACCATTGAAGTTTCCTCATATGCAGTCTTGCATATGGAATCCGTAGTATGCAGGATGCCATGAAGCCCAGAGCCTGCAGAATTTGTCTTGCAGAAGACTGGGTTTTTGTTGCCATCAGTTTGAAGTAAGTAGTCAGTTGCCTTTGTTTGTCTGGCGTGAGGTAAGCCATCTGGGCAGTTGTATTCAAGCTTACACCCAGGGATGTTATCTTTTGAGAGGGTACCAGTTGTGATTTCTTTTCGTTTATTGTGTACCCTAGGCATGTTAGAAGCCTTTTCACAAATGCCAGGTGTCGAAGAAGAATGTCCTTGTTCTCTGCTTGAATGAGACATTCATCCAAGTAAGGATATATTTGTATCCTTCTTTGTCTGCAAAATCAATTACTGGTGCCAGGCACTTTGTAAAGACCCTAGGTGCAGTAGATAAGCCAAAGGGCAGTGCAGAGAATTGGTAATGCATTAAGCCAGCCTTGAATCTGAGGTATCTTCTGCACGATTGTCTTCCTGGGACATGCAGGTATGCCTCTTTTAGGTCTAAAGTCACCAGCCAAGCATTCTTGCCTAGCATGGGCAGAAGCTGCTGCAAAGTCAGCATGGTGAATTTTGGAATGTCCAGGTATGTGCTCAAAATCGATAAATCTAGTATTGGCCGCCAGGCCTTGTCCTTTCTGGGTACCAAGAACAGTCTTGGGTAAAAACCTTGTCCTTCTTCCTGTTCTGGTACTGTCTGAATGGCCCCCATATCCATGAGGGAACATAACCTGTTTCTGTGCCTCTGCCCATTGATTTTTTAGCAGATCTGGCCAACCATTTGCCATTGGCAGAGTGTGGAAATGGAATCTGCATCCCTGCGATACGATGTTTAGTACCCACTTGTCCTGGGTTATTAACTGCCAATTTTGAGTAAAAAGTGCTAATTTCCCCCCTATGGGTGCTGCCAAAAGATAACTGTTTGGTGTAGGCAGAGGGAAGTCATTGGGATTGCTTTCTGTAGGTATGCGCTTTATCTCCTCCATATTTGGAGGTGGAAGTGCCCCATTGCTTCGACCTGTATGAATCTTGCGCCTGGTAGCTGGAACCCTTACGGCATTTGGATTTGCCCCTTTGAGCTCTGTCTGACACAGGAAAGGACCAATTTTTGGTAGGCCAGTGTCTACTCAATCTTGGTGGCTGCACTTGTAAGAAGTCTTTAACAGTTTGCATAGACTTAGCTTTGTCTTCCATTTTCTTTAAAACCTCTTCTGCCTTAATACCAAACAGAGAATCATGCTGTAAAGGTGCATCTAGCAATTTAGCTTTAACATGATCAGGTAAATTTTGTTCCTTTAACCAGGAATGCCTCCTAATCACAGATCTAGTAACTGCAGCCCTGCAGGAGACCTCTAATGAATCAAAACCACATTGCAAAGTATGCTTTCCAACTTGTTCAGCTGCATGCAATAATTCCTGCAATTCTTTATTTTCTGCACATTCTGAAATCAACATCATTTTCTGTTTTAGCTATCCCATAACATGTTGTTTGTACTTAAGCATATGAAATTGACAATAAATGTAAAAAGTAAACAGGAATACCACTGGCACACAAATGAACTTGAGCAAAAGAACGAATAAAGTCAGCATAAAATCAATAAAACATCAGCTCAAGTTCAAACAAGGCACAATACTGACTTACAAGTTCACTCGCTGGATCGCTGGTAGGCAATGCTAGTGTGTAAAAGAAGCAGCCAAAGCTATAAATCCAAAGCGAAGTTCCACATTGAGTAAGTTATATATATATAAATAGTTTTTATTATATATAAGTTTTTTATATATTTATGTGTAAATATTCATTTGTATTCTTAGTTGATGTTGTTTTGATTTTATGTGGCATACACCTTTAAATGTTTGACTCTGTAAGGAACACCCATAAATTAAGAGCTCTGTATTTAAGGTGTGTCAGTTCAATGTAATGGTTTTGATGGTTTGAAAAAGCCGCTTGGCGAAAGCGCTTACCCCTTTTATACTTGAATAAAGGTTTTGGAATTATTGAAAGCTTCTAACTTCCAAGTCTGTTTCCAGTTTGCTTGAAGAGACTGTCAGCATTTTACATTTATAAACTGTTCTTTGGTCTGCAAAGACTTTAAACATCTTACTCAATGTGGAACTTCGCTTTGGATTTATAGCTTTGGCTGCTTCTTTTACACACTAGCATTGCCTACCAGCGATCCAGCGAGTGAACTTGTAAGTCAGTATTGTGCCTGGTTTGAACTTGAGCTGATGTTTTATTGATTTTATATGAAATTGACAGTTTAAGGCCCTGATTGTCAAGGTTGCAGATGTATAAACCTTTTTTCCCCATCTGTCTAGTACCCTTGAATCACTGTCAGAGGGGGTAGGATTTTTTGCTGTTGAGGCCTTAACTCCCTTTGGACCCTGTGAAATAGTTTCAGGATCAGCAGCAGGGTTTCTAAATAAAAATTTATGTGAGTCAGGGACCCTGTAATATCTGTCAGGCTTACTGGGAGCTGGAGGTAAGGAGTCAGGCGACAAGCTTGACTCCGAAAACACATCATCCATAATGTCTAAAACAGGGGGAATGGCTAAAGGCCTGTGCTGAGGGAGAAGGAAATTCCTGAGCCTCTTTTTTGATTCTGAGAAGTCTTGACTCTCCCAGTGAAAATGCTCCCTCAAAGTATGCAAGGTTTCTCCAAATGAATAATCCTCAGGAGGAGATGCAGATGGAATAGACTCCTCAGCATCAGAATCCTCATAGGGAGGTATAGATAATTCCTGATCAGAAGACGAATCAGAAGAAATAGAAACCTGATCTGAAGATTCATAATCAGTGTCTTGCCTAGGCCTTTTATCAGGAGGAGGATGGGTACCCCTGATCAAGTTAATAAGATCTTCAGCCATTTTGATAATCTGTTTTTTAGGCATGGAGGCCTGTGCACGTGCCTCATGCATCATTTTTTTTTTAGTTTTAGAAGTTGCTTTAGTCTTTGGTTTTGCAGCTGTCGTCGGTTGGATATACAAATGTTGAGGTCTGAATACACCCTCAGAAGCCGGTGCCTGCTCAGCGGCTCCGCACCCATCCGAGGGAGATACGTCCATCGGTCCAATACCGTGAGTATCTTGCGGCATGCCGGACTCCACATGGGTGTCGGTAGAGGCCTGCGACTCAAAGGTAGCGGGTATCAGGGGCTGCGAAAGCACCTCACTGAGTACCGGTGACTGGCTTAGGAGAAGCTTCGACATCGGTTTTGGATCTCGACTGCCTTTCTCTGTCCTTTTCTTTGCGTTTTTTATGTACTCTGGTAGTCGGATTGCTATCCGACGACATTTCTGGGTAGTTAAATCTGTTTCCAAAATACTTTCATGCAAAAATATACCGACGCTTAATAATGCGTTGGTTAAATCTAGCACAAAACTGACAGCCAGGCACGTTGTGATCAGGGCCTAGGCAAGGAATACAGTATAAATGGAAATCCTTATGAGGTATTTGCTTCCCACAAGTAATACAATTATTAACTTTTTCTAACATCGGTAAAAAGCAAGAAAAAAGTTTCCCCAACATTGTACTTAGCTTTAGTGAAGACTTCGGTTCTGAAACTCAAACTTGAATATTACATTAGTCGGCCGACCAGCACTTGTGAAATGCTTCTGCTTCGAGCACCGCGCAGCAAGAAAGACTGAAGAAAATGGCGTTGGCTGCATGTTTCATACCCCTAATGACCTGACGTCATGGAAGAGGAGACAGCAACCGACGCAGGACCCAAGACTTTGTAATTCAGGCCGACTGAGGGCAACCTGCCAGCAGATTACCCAAATGTAATGACTGCAACAGTGAAACACGAAGAACATCCTAAGCTGGAGTGGCAGGCTGACTGTTCTTTTAGGTTTAGGTACCGGTCTAGTGAAAATAAACGGAGAACATAGTCGTCTGACCATGACCTCAGACTTGGATTCCAAGTCTGAGGCAGATGATACATTCTCTGTCGGTACCTGCAACAAACACTGGAAGCCGAAGCCTGCACAGTGATTGCCAAACAGTCCAAAGTTGATGAGGAGAAGTGAAAAAAGGCCTGAAGTCAAAGTAACTTCCCAAGCAGTTGCCAATCAGTCCAAAGCTGATGTTGTGGAAGAAGTGAACAAAAGGCCTGAAGCCATGGTTGCCCCAAAGAGTTTGGGCCTATCCGTTGACGGACCAGGGAGGTGCAAAAGTATCTCTCCTGAGACTGTTGACTTAGTGGCATGGGCATAGGTGAATGTGATATCCTCAAGAGTCTATTTCCTTGTATTTTTATCTTTGCATATTTTAGGAACGACTCTGGTGGCTACCAGGGCTTGGGAAGACACTGAGGGAGCCAAAATAGAGGACTCTATATGAGCTGCTAGGACTTCAGCTCTGCATTTAAGAGTCTTCTCTAGGAATCTGGCACAAGCAGGACAACTACAGACATTGAGCTGATGCTCAAAACAGAACAAACACAAGGAATGAAAATCTTTAAGCGGGATTTGCTTCCCACATTTCAAAGAGTTATTAAACTGTTTAAACATTAATTAGAAGAGGAAAATCCCTAACAGACTACTTTTCTGACTGGTAGTATGTAGAAACTCTCAAAAGAGTTAGCTGAACAATGGACTGCGAGTGTATTGCAGACACGATAAAGATTAATGGACTGCATGGCTAGAAAGAGCTGAAGATGTTGCTGATAGATGCTCTTCCTGTACTCTGACATTCAGATGTCCGTTTGCAAGGTATGATGCAAAGCTTCTGGAAATCAGGCTGGTCACGGCTTCTGCATGGCAGGAAGACCCAAGAATCAGTACTGCAACATTAACTAGCAACCAGAATGAAAATGCACCCTAAAATACAAAAAACAATAAAGCAAAGAGCTGTAAACCACTTGGCAGTTTATTAAAGCAAACACACACAAAGAACTGAGCACTTTCGTCTTTACAGAGGACTTTAAAAACTCCCTTTGACCAATCACTTTGCAGGAATCAATAATCAGTTACGCCTATCCGATTAAGTAATTGAAAAACAAATTTCATCCACTTAAAGGGGATCAGTCCATTAGAACTGCACAATGAAAATGGTAAAATAAAGATATCATAATGTGTCATCTAAGAATAATCATACAAATATATGACAATTTACCAGATACACAAAATTAAACATACAAATCTGAATTACAATATAGCAGCTCTACACTTCAGTTCACTGACACTTGAAATGTGACAGTTAATGCCAGGAAATTGAACAATGATTCCCCATGTCATTTCCTTGTGTGCAAGAGCTGTTTCAGGTTCTCCCCCTTTCGTTGCATATCACCTTGTCCAAAATGAAAAAGATAAACCTCTTGAATTGAGGACATGAAACGGGAGTGCCTATACAAGGCATTAGTGGACTCTTCCTTTTTTATTTGGTATACATGTTCCTTAAGTCTATCCCTCAACCCTCTATTTAGTCTTACCTACATAAAATATTGGGCAAAATAAGCATGTTGCCACATATACTACTTCAGAGATGTCACAATTACAATGACTGCGATGCCCTAGAGTTTCTTCAAAATTCACAACCATCACATATGGACCATTACAATATTTACAACATCCACATTTGCTCAATGAGCCAGCTAGGCTCCTGGATTCATTAGAAACATCACCTGTTTTTAATGGTCCTTCCTCTACTAAAGACAGTTGTCTGAAAATCACACAAAGCTTTCAACCTCTGTGGAAAGGTTAGACTCCAGTTATTTTTAACAATATTCACATAGTTAAATGAATCCACTATACAAGGTAACATAAAAACTGGCTCAATAGTTGTATTTTGCAAGAACTGTGTGATGTTTGCCTCAATACTTCGCCTTTACACCTGAGTAAAGGAACAAACCTATCCTGCTTGTGTTCCATAACTTCTAATTTAAAAGATTTGGGGGCCAAGAAATTTCTCTCAAACATTTTGACAACAAACATTTTCTATTTCTTATCTTCACTATGACAGATGTCACCCACAATACCAGAAGGATGACAAAAGGTAGATGGTGGGGCTATCAAGGATAATAACTGAAGATACATTGTTTATTAATGAGCTAGACAAAATGGCACAAATGTTTATAAGTAGAGGTTATCCTGTACAACTTCTTTTTGGGAGAGTTAAATTAGATGTAATGGAACATAGAGAAGATAGGTTTGCACATTTACTTAGTCCTGGAGTGACAGAAATTTGCTGAATCCACCAATGGAGCTCAAACTTGAGACAAGGAAGCAAAAGAACAGGGAACTAGATAAGGTGGCTGTGTTGAAGCCACACCAATCTGAGATACCCCTGAGGTTTTCTCATATGGAGTGTATCAAAAGGAAGCATGGGAATGGTGGAGGACATAAAGACCAAAATCCAAAAAATAAGTGTATTGGTACAAAGTAAACTATAAACCAAAGAAAAAAGCACCAAAGGAACTGTAGATACTGTTTTTAACACAATAAAAAAAATAAAATCATCCAGAGTGAATTATGTCCAGTGCTTTCATCATGTTAAAATGACTTCATCAGAACAACCATTTCATTCTGGATAAAGACCAAAATCCTGACAAATTGCCTGGCTATGATAGACAAAGCAAATACAAAAAGGCTGTCAGAGACAACATCTTGGAGATAGGAGGGATGGTCAACATGGGAATGGTCTGAATCCTTCAACAGAGAAAAATATGGTCCTGGGAGGGCGCAAGTCCCACTTTTTTAAGACTGAGGGTGAACCTCAGACTTTGTAAAAAGACAACTGGTAAAGTGAAGATCTTGTAGAAAACTGTTGGGAGAAGAACCCTGAATAACCAGGTTGTCATGGTAAGGGAATATCTATATCCCTCAAAGTCTTCAAACATTTTCTTTCTTTGGAACTAGGAACATCCTTGAATACAACCCTTCCCAACCTGGGAGAGGAGGAACTGGTTCTATCACTCCTTGGGACAGTGTGTGACAAAGAAAGTACAGTTGTGTACTTACCATAAATGTAGATGTTCGAGTGCATTCACTGTTGCAGTCATCACATTTGGGTTATCACTGCCAGGGTAGCCCTCGGCCTGCCCGAATACCAGAGGCTTAGTATTTCTGCGGCAGTTGCTGTCGCTTCAGGACTGACGTCAGGTCATCAGTAGTATAAAGTAAGGCAGCCGATGCAATTACATCAGTTTTTCTTGCCCCAACTGTCAGCAGCCCTCAAGAGGGATCCAGGTTATGGTGGAAGAACCCCACCAGTAGAAAGTAAATACCAAAATCTTCTTTGTAAGGAGAAAGACAGAAAGAAGAAGGGGGATGAAGGGAGGGAAACCAGGAATGCAACAGTGAATACACTCGAACATCTACATTAATGGTAAGTGTACACAACTGTACTATGTTCTTTCTGTTTCACTGTTGCAGTCATCACATTTGGGTTGATTCCCAAAGCTGAGGAAAAGGGTGGAGGCAGTCAAGGAGACTTGGAGCTGGCTAGGTTGCCCTGCAAGACTGCAGTGGCAAAGCCAGCCCTGGATTTGGAAAAGATAGGGAGGTGGTAATGCTTGGTGAAAGTGTAAACAGATGTCCAGGTGGCAGCCTCCAGGATATCCTTGGTGGGGACTCCTCTGAGGAAAGCTGCAGAGGTGGAGGCTACTCTGGTGGAGCGAGTCCTGACCCCCTTGGGGGGAGGTTTTCTGTGTTGCTTGTAACAGAAATGGATGCAATGTGCTATCCATTTGGAAACTGTTTGTTTGGAGATGGCTTTGCCCTCTGTCTCTGCTGCAAACCTAACCAGTAATTGATCAAACTTTCTGAATGATTTAGTCCTCTCTAGAATCTGAGCTGTCTGTGCACATCCAGAGAGTGCAAGATCGTTTCCCCCTAGTTTTGGGTTAGGGAAAAAGGTGGGCAAATGAACAGATTGGTTGAGAGCCACACTGAACACCACTTTCGGCATGAAGGATGGGTTAGTTCTGAGGGAAACCCTGTTAGCATGGAAGATGATGAAGGGCTACACAACCATTGAGTGTTTGTAGCTCGAAGACTCTTCTGGCTGACGTGATGGCCAGAAGAAAAACGGTCTTCCAGGAGAGAAGTTTTGACTCTGCTGAAGATGCTGGTTCAAAGGGGGGCAGGGTGAGCTTTTCCAAGACAAAGTTAAGGTCCCAAGCTAGGGTAGGTGCTCTTCTGGGTGGCCTCAAGTTGCTAGCCCCTCTTAGGAATTGTTTGATCAGAGGGAGTAAAAAAAGGGGCTGCACAGTGTGGAAATGGTCAGAGATAGCAGATGCATGAATTTTAATAGAGGAAAAAGCAGGTCAGCTAGGTAATCCAGGATGATAGGTAAGGAGGACTGTGCCGTATCGGTTCCCTTAGCCTGAATCCAGTTGCAGAACCTTTTCCATTTGTCAGCATAAGACTTTCTAGTGCTAGGGTGTCTGGCCTCACAAGTAACATCTAGAACCTATTTACTGAGGATGGCAGACTGATCAGTGGTCAGGGAATAAGCCAGGCTACCAAACTGAGGGTCTGCAATTTGGGATGCATGAATTCTCCTTCCCTCTGGGTCAGGAGGGTTGGGGTCTGAGGGAGATGCCATGGTGGCAGTGGGGACAGGCTGCACAGCAATGGGTACCAATGCTGGCGAGGCCAGTCTGGATTAATAAGAATTGTCCTTGTTTTTTCCTCCCTTATTTTGGGCAGTACCCTGGTGATGAGAGGTAGTGGAAGAAATGCATAGATCGATAGGTTGACCCAGGGGAAGGAAAGGGCATCCACTTTCCAACCCATGCAGTGATGCTCCCTGGTGCAGAACTTGCTGAGCTGATGGTTGGTGTGGGAGGCAAAGAGGGCAACCTTCAGGGTGCCCCATTTCTGAGTTATTAGGGTGAAGGTTCTTTTGTCCAGCTGCCACTCATGTGGGTCTAGAAGATTTCTGCTTAAGTGGTCTGCCAGAGAGTTTAGAGAACCTGGCAGGAATTGTGCTAACAGGTGGAGTTGCATGGCAGAGGCTGTGTGCCAAAGGGTCATGGCCAGCCTGCATAGAGGGCAGGAGTGAGTCCCTCTCTGCTTGCTGATATACCACATCACAGTGGTGTTGTCTGTTTTGATCAGGAGATCCCCTGGGGAGAGAAGGGGCCTGAAAGCTGTCAATGCATGCTGGCAGCTAACATCTCTTTTTGGTTAATGTGCAGATGGATTTGCTGTGGGCTCCATTGGCCCTGTATGCACCTACCATCCAGGTGTGCACACCAGGCATAGTCTGATGCATCTGTGGTGAGGGTCTGGGTGACAAGGGGTGGTGAGAAAGGTAGTCCCTTGTTGTGGGAGCATGCTGCTGCCCACAAAAGTAAATCTTTCCTTAGGCAAGGTATCATTGGTATAAGAGTTTCCATGTCTTGACAGTGTTGACACCAAAGGCTTTTTAGGTACCACTGAAGTTTCCTCACATGCAATCTGGCATACGGAATGAGTAGAATTCAAGATGCCATGAACCCCAGAGCTTGCAGGATATTCCTTGCAGATAGCTGACAGAAGTAGGCTGTCAGGTAAGTTTGCTTTTCTGGTGTAAGGAATGCCACCTGGGAGGCTGTGTCCAGGCTTGCTCCCAGGAATATAATCCTTTGGGTGGGTACTAGTTTGGATTTATTTTCGTTGATAGTGTACCCTAGGGAGGTCAGTAGGGACTTTACAAAGGCCAGGTGCTTGAGCAGGTTTTCCTGTCTGCCTGAATTAGGCAGTCGTCTAAGTATGGGCAAATTTGGATATTTCTTTGTCTGCAAAAGGCAATGGCGGGAGCCAGACATTTCGTGAAAACTCTGGGAGCAGTAAATAAGCCAAAGGGAAGTTCAGAGAACTGAAAGTGCAGAGATCCTGCCCTGAAATGTAGATATTTCCTGCATGATTCCCTGATAGGAATGTGGAGGTAGGCCTCTTTTAGGTCTAGGGTGGCTAGCCAAGCATCCTTGGAGAGCAGGGGTAGCAGTTGCTGGAGGGTGAGCATTTTGAATTTTAGTTATCACCAGAAAGGTGTTTAGAATGGATAGATCGAGGATGGGGCGCCAGGTGCCTTCTTTTCTGGGTACCAGAAAACATCTGGAGTAGAAACCTTGGCCTATCTGATCTGCAGGAACGTTCTCTATTGCCCTCATAGAGAGCAGGGAAAGGACTTGCTTTTTCGCCTCTGCCCACTGGTTTGGAGGTAGATCTGGGAACCCTTTTGGGTTTGGAAGGGTGTGGAAAGAAAATTTGTATCCCCAGGACACTATGTTGAGTACCCAGCAGTCGTTGGTAATGGTGGCCCAGGTGCTTGCGTGAAAGGAGAGTTTTCCTCCTAGGGGTAAGTGCAGGTGGGCAGAGGGAGAAGGTGGGGGAGGAGAGTCATTGTGAGTTCTTACCACGAGGGGGTGGCTTAGAACTCCTTGGTTTTGAAGTGGAGGAGTTCCACTGTTTTGATCTCTGCATTTCCTGTGGCTGCTGTCTGGGGGGGGGGGTCTGCTTCCCCGGGGTCTGAGCTGAATTAACCTGTTGGGAGCAGGAAAGGACCAGTGCTTTGAGGGGCAATGCCTGTTAACCTGAGTGGCTGGACCTGTAGGAAATCCTTAAATGTCTGCATAGATTTAGCTTTTTCTTCCATCTTTTTTAAGACCACCTCTGCCTTAATGCCAAATAAGTTGCCTTTGTGCAAGGGTGCATCCAATAATTTAGATTTAACATGGTCTGGCAAGGGCTGTTTCTTAAGCCACGCATGACTTCTAAGGACAAAACCGGTGACTGCTGCCCTGCAAGAAGCTTCTAGGGCATCAAAACCTCAGTGTAAGGTGTGCTTAGTCACTTGACTTGCAGAATTCATTAACTCTTGAACTCTTTAGAGTCTGCACAAGCAGGAAAGGAAGGCACTTTTTGTTTGAGGAGTTCCAGGGTATGTTGCTGAAATTTTAGCATATGGAATTGGCAATTTAGTGCTCTGACAGCAAGAGAAGCAGAGGTGTATACTTTTTTACCCCATCTGTCTAGTGCTCGGGAATCCCTACCTGAGGGTGTGGGATTCTTAGCAGAGGTTGCTTTAATTCCTTTAGGCCCTTGAGAAATTACCTCAGGGTAAGCAGTAGGACTTTTGAAAAGAAAATTGTGAGAGTCAGGGACTCTGTATTACCTGTCAGGTTTTCTGGGTGCAGGAGGAGTGGTGTCAGAAGCCAAACTGGATTCCAGGAAAACATCATCCACAACATCCAGGACTGGGGGAATGGCCAGGGTTCTGTGCTGTGGAAGACCTAAGAATTTTCTGAGTCTCTTTTTAGAATGAGGGTAGTCCTGACATTCCCATTGGAAATGCTCCCTTAAGGTATGAAGGATTTCCCCAAAGGAAAAATCCCCGGATGGAGAGGCTGAAGGAATTGAATCCTCCGCATCAGAATCCTCATAAGCAGAGAGGGAGGTTGCATGTCTTCATATTCAGATGCATCAGAGCCATCAGACTCCTGTTCAGACAAAACTACTGGGGACAGATCTGTTTTTCTTTTGGAAGGGGTAGCTTGGCTTCCTCTGATCAGCATGATAAGGTCTTCCTCCATTTTAAGTATTGGAGACTGAGGCAAGGAAGGAGGTGCCTGAGATTGGGTTGTCAGTTTCTTGGGTGTGGTTCGTACCCTGAGGCTTAGAAACTCAGTAGTTTTCAAAAGAATGGTAGATGCGAAAGAAGTTGTCGGTTTGTGTCGAGAATCGGTAGTGCGAAGTACTTCCTCGGAAGCCGTGCCTGCTCAGCGGCTCCGGACTCCGAAAGGGTCTCGGTAGCGGCCTGCGAATCCACAGAAACGGGTATCAGGGGTTGCGAAAGCACCTCACTGAGGACCGGAGAGCTGATGCCTAGCTTAATGGAAGCAACGTCGGTAGGTTTGGACCTGTGCTGTCTGTCTCTGTCTTTATCCTTACTTTTTTTGGAAGAACTGCTGTCAGATGGTTTATTGAAGCCATATCGGAATTTGAGGACTGTAAGCGAAAATATCTAGCTACAATAAGGGTCCGACAACGTACAGTTCTGGCGTTAAAGCACAAAAGTGACAGCGAGAGACATCGTGGTCTGGGTCTAAACAAGTGACACAGTAAGAATGAAAGTCTTGGTGTGGTATTTGCTTTCCACAGGCGAGACAATTGTTAGCTTTTTCTGACATCGGTTAGTGCAAGAAAAAAGCATCCCCAACGGGGTACTTAGCTTTAGAAGACTTCAGCTTCAATTCGGAAGATGAAACTCTGGTAGCGGCCGACTGGCACTCGTGCGAACTGTTTCTGCTTCTGGCGCCTCGGCAAGAAAGACTGGTGTAATGGCATTGACTGGTTTACTTTATACTACTGACGGACTTGACGTCAGTCCTGAAGCGACAGCAACCGATGCAGAAATACTAAGCCTCTGTTATTCGGGCCAGCCGAGGGCTACCCTGGGAGGGATAATCCAAATGTGATAACTGCAACAGAGAAACACAAAGCACATCAGCTGTAAACAAGACAGTCTTATCTGTAGGATAAGGAATGACCTTGTCAAAAGAAGAAATTTCTTCCCATTGCCATATGTAACCTCAGTGAATGATTTTCAGAACCCATTGGTCTGAAACAATCCATTGCCAAAGAGAAAATTGTAGAGTCTGGAACAGAAAAACCAACCCCCCCCCCCCCAAAGGGCTCTTGAATAGTCAATTCAGATTTCTTGGACTGTCCTTGGGTTTTCAGAGATTTGAAATTTTTTGTTGGACCTCCCTTGCCATTTCTTCTTAAATATCTGTTTACCTGAACTCTGCTGAAGCTGTTTATTCTGGGTTTTTTTTTTTGCCAAAACTGGAAGATGAGAAAGAAAATACATTGAATAATTTGGAAAAGGAGGACTGTAAAATCCAAGATTCCTTTCGTCAGCTTTACCCTTTCATCACATTTTTTTGATCAAACACTAAATCTTTATCCAAGAGAGAATTTAAAATCTTATTTTACATCATCTGGGAGTGTCTGAAAATGCAGCCAAGCAAACCTCCTTAAAACAGTAGCAGTGGCCACAGCCCTGGAAGAAGTATCAACAGAACCATACACCCACGGGAGTAATGACCTGTGCAACAGAAGAAACTTATTTAAAGAAGATTTTTCCTCACAAGAAAAACTGTAGATAAAATATTCCTCATACTTTCACAATTTATAAGAATAAACTAACATATGAGCCTGACAATTCAAAGTTCTGAAAATCAAAGTTGCGGAAGAATACTCTTTTTCCCCATGCCTATTAGCAATTTTCCCATCCTTATTACAAAGGGATGGACTGGAACTAACTCAGTGCTTAGCAGCAATACAATCAACCAAGATTATAGCTGCTGGGCCAGGTTTCGGAACAGTGTACAAAAACTTAAAAGACCGAGTAACTTCATACACCTCATCTACTTTTTTAGGTACAGCTGGCCATCAGGAAAATTTCAGGCAGTAAAACATACACCCTCTAAAGCAGGCAGGACAGGAGGAATAGGTGTAGACTCTGGAAAACCCTTCTGTAATAACTCATATCATTTTCTGAGGGACGGGGAAACCTCAGTGATCTCCTAATGAAGACACCAGGACATTCTAGCAACAGTTTCAAAGAGAACCCCTCAAAGGGAGAATCAGAACCTGAGCTCTCCTTTGAGTCTAAATCAGAAATCTAAGGACAAAACCAATAATTTGTCAATGCATCTTCCTGCACAGATTCAGAATCTTGAATCTCTGAAAAGAAGGATCAGTAGCTTGAATTAAACCCTAAGCCAGTTCCAGTAAACTGGCGCACAGCAATGGTTATCCCACTCCACAAAGGGGAAGCCACCACGGACACCGGGAACCACCGCCCCATTAGCCTGACGAGCCTGGTCTGCAAGGCTATGGAGCGTACTATCATGGAACATATAAACAATGACATTGGTAATCTCCAAACTCTGGACCCTACACAGTTCAGGTTTGTAAAAGGCAGATCATGTCTCCTAAACCTGATAGACTTCTTTGAAGCGGTCACCAAAGCTGTAGATGAGGGTAAGGTGGTACACACAGCCTATCTAGATCTCACCAAGACTTTCAACACCATCCCCCACTCTGGAATTATAGACAAACTCACTAAACTAGGTATAAATCCCTATGTCACAAGATGGGTTGCCAACTGGCTCACTGACAAAACCCACACTGTGAAAGTAACAGACTCTAAATCCAACTTCAGACCAGTGACAAGTGGAGTACAACAGGGTTCAGTCCTATGTCCGCTCCTATTTGGTATCTATTTCTCTGAAGTACAAGCTAACACAGAAGGTCTTTGGCTAACAAAGTTTGCAGATGACTGCAAACTAGGAGCCATAATCAAATCCCCTAACGATGTGGACATCCTACAAAGGGGCCTCACTGAGACAGATGCCTGGTGTCAAAGCCATGGCCTCAAGCTCAATGCCAAAAAGTGCATTGTCATCCCTTTTGGTAAAAACTCTGTACCCATGCACTACCACATAGGTAGTAGTCTACTTAACACCGAAAGTGTGATAAGAGACCTTGGGACACAGGTGGAAAGTAGTCTCTCCTTTGATAATCACATTGCCTCAGTAGTCAGGAAACCCTTCTACGTGGCACACCTCATCACAAAAGGTTTCTCATCCAGGAAAAAAGAGGTAATTGTTCCCCTCTACTCATCACTCATTAGACCCATTATAGAGTACAACGCCCCTTTTGGTATGTACCTCACAAGACATCTACAACAACTGGAAAGGCCACAGAAATACCTCACAAAGAGGATTACCGACCTCAAACAGATGCCCTACGCAGACCATCTCAAAAAACTGCAGCTTTACTCCGTCACATATCGCCTACTCAGAGGCAATCTCTGCTTAACATACAAGCTATGTCAAACCCAGAGATGTTGGACATGCTCCACGTAAAGAAATCCCAATCCCTCCGAGCTACACGCTCTAGGGACCTAAACCTTGTCACCACAATAAACAGAATATGCTGGAGGGATAGATTCCTGTCTCAAAGACTTCCAATACTCTGGAAAAAACTACCTATCTATATCAAACAAAGCTCCTCATTAGCACTCTTCAAGAAAAATCTTGATGACTGGATGGGAGATAGGAAATTCACCCTGGGGATCACTTCTGTGGCTCTGCTTGACAGGGGCACAGGAAAATAATTTTCTTGGGTGGCAAAAGCCAGGGTACCATTTGGCTAGGCTTATATAGGCCCTAGGGCCAATAGCCTAGTACCTACCTATGAACTTATGAATCTATGAAATCTGCCCCCATTTGCTTGAACCTACATGCTTTGGATTATATATCTTATGGAAGAGTTAAGTAAGACATTCCATCTCCAAATGAATCCAGTGAAACAACTGCTTGACAGATTCCACGGTCATTTCATAGTTCATAGGTGTGTACTAGGCTAATGGCCCTGTAGCCTTTACAAACCTAGCCCATATGATTACCCTGGCATCATGCCACCCAGCCTTAGTTCCTAATGCCTCTGTCGAGCAGAGCCACTGGAGTTATCCCCGGGGTGAATTTTTTATTTCCCATCCACTCATCAAGATTTCTCTTGAAGAGGGCCAGTGAGGTGCTCTGCTTCACATGTATGGGAAGTCTATTCCAGAGCATGGGCAGTCTCTGGGTTATGAAAGTTTTCTGTGAAGCTGGACATACAAATAAATTTGTTGTCCAGGGAGTACCAGTTAACTGCTCTTTGGTATCACCTGATAAAATCTGCACCCTTACGCATGTCTTCTTATAACTGACACTACCGCTGGGACCCTAATACAGACATCAACATTGCACTCACATTTTCTTATGAGCTTCCTCATTTTAAAAGTTGAAAAAGCCAATGTCCTAGATCAAACAGGAGCTTGCTCTATCATGGGTATATCTGAAAGATGTGGAAGTCAAGCCAGGAGGGCAGCATCCACCTGCTGCCGATTCTCATGGATAAAGACTTCTATTACATGTTATCCAACTACAATGTAAAAAAAAAACAGGAAACATCCTAGAACTGCTGCACTTTTGCACTGTAACTCATCATCCTTTTGTTATCCAATACAAAAATATATTAATCACAACTTTACTTTTATTCTCTAGTACTTAGTGCTTTATATGTCAACTTTTAAGCAAATGTATATTTAGAATGCTGTCTAAAAGCACTCTACAGTTTTACATTTACTACTGTTTAATATTCATTTTAACTTATATTCACTCATACATTAGCCTATAAATTCTTCTAACTATTAATTGATGTAATATCCAATTGGTCTAGGCTGTGGCTGTAAATGCCCCTCACATAAGCTCACTCATCTGGGTAAAACATTTACAATAAATACCAAATTCAGAAAAGGAAACAGCATGCTTATAACAAATGCTGACTGAGGTTGCAGGCTTGAAATTGGGACAAATTATGAAATAAAAACAAGGTTACCAAGTTAATGAATCAGTATGTGGAACAAAAAAATGATTAAAATGGCATTACTAGACATGCACTAAAATGTATCACTTGTTCATTCAATCTCCAGTATCTGCTGTACCCTGCAAAGGCTATGGGGCATCAAAATCAATCTTACCGCACTATCTATGGGAGATAAAGCACTGGCCTTGGATGACATGCTAGCTCACTGCAGAACACACACACAAAAACATCTACAAACAATTTACAGACATGCTTCTTACAACTCAATTTCAATTAACTTGATAACTATTCTACAAAACGTTTGTTGCAAATTTGATATCAAAGCAAAACCAGCTCTTGTAACAATGTATTTACCAGTACTTCCCAGTCTGATGGCTCTAAGTGTATTATGTTTTCAGCTATACTTCCTGTGTTTCAGAACTTGTGTGTACAAAACACCATACCTTATCCTTAACAAGTCTGTAACATGGTGGGCACTCCTGACATCCTGGCCGGGTTCGGTTGTAGTAGTAATTTTCCTCACACTGGTCACAGCGAATTCCAACAAAGCCTTCTTTGCATTCACAGCGTCCATCTCCCTTACACTGCAGTGATAGTGAACCTTCTGCATTGCAGTCACATGCTGAGAGGGGAAAAAAAAAAAAAAAAGAGTAATTTGTTTGGCTGTCATTTCAAACTTGTAAACAAAAACACAATTACAAAAACTCCATATCCCAAAAGACTTTACCCACAGAACACTTATTTACCTAGGGGGCATTAGGAAGCTGCACCTGGACATACTCTGGCTACAGCCTTAGCCAAGCATAACTTTTAATGACAGAAACGGCAGCTGCTGACCTAAATGCTGTATCAACAGCACTGCAGGAGTCAGTTAAGTGTTTTGACACCTAACATGTTGTCAGGCTTAGGCCAGTTAATGTTGCTCTTATGTCCACAACAAACTCCTACCCAAGCTGGTCTCTCAGTTGGTCTAAAACTCCAATTTGGCACTTTATCGCATGTGTCTGATAATTAATGGTATTGCCCTCATTTCTAGAATGTTGATATGCAGGTGAGCCTCGTGATCTTGCCATGTGCCTTGGACAGTCCTGCCTAGATAATGCCCTCCCCACCCTATCTGTGAGGCATCCGTGGTCACAGTGGCAATGGGTTGGTGAGGAACAAATTAAGTGCCTGTGGTCAGTTGATTGGGTAATGTCCACCAAAGGAGGTCCTTCTTGCAAGATTCTGTCAGTAGAATGTGATGGGATAATGGAAGCTGCTGAAAGGACCACTGGGACGACAGAAGCCACTGAAGAATTCTCATGTGTAACCTGGCTAGAATTCTCATGTGTAACCTGGCTAGTGGCACTAATAGTATGGTGGAAGCCATGGTCCCAAGGAGCTGCAGAACAATCTTGGCTTTGACCCTTCGTAAGGGGAGAAGACACTGAATCTGAAAAACCAGGTTCTGTGCCCTTTCGGCAGGAAGACGAGCCACCATGTTTACTGTGTCTATCTCTACGCCTATAAAAATCACAGATTGAGAGGGCAACAAGGCAGATTTTTCCCAATTTACAGAGACTCCAAGTTGGGCACAAAGCTGAATAGTAGTGTCCCTGCTCTGAAGGAGAAGATGCCTGGTGGGTTGGTCAGGAGCCAGTCGTACAAATACGGAAACACTTAGAATCCTCGACATCTCAGGTGAGCTGTCACTACTGCCATACATTTGGTGAACATCCTGGGGGCTGTGGCGAGACCAAAGGGCAGAGCACGGAACTGGTAGTGATTGGCTCCCAGCCGGAAGCGTAGAGGACTCCTTGATGCCCTGTCCATTTTTATGTGGTAGTAGGCATCTTGGAGATCTACTGAGCACATCCAATTGTCTTTCCCTAACAACGGGAGTATAGACTGCAGTGTTATCATCCGGAACTTGTCCTTTACTGATTCATTCAATCTGCTGAGGTCCAGAATGGGCCTCCAGTCCCCTGTACGTTTTGGCACTAAAAAGAATCTGGAGTAAGTTCCGGATCCTATTTGGTCTGCTGGGATGGTTTGGATGACTCTTTTTGACAGCAACTTGTTGACCTCCACAGTTGCCTGATCCCTGTGACTGGGTGGAACATCTGGGATCTTTTTGGGAAGAAAGGATGTAAGAGAAAAGGGTATGACAAACTCTGGTAATAATTCTTTGTACCCACTTGTCTTGAGTGATATTTAGCCAGGCTTCTGGATACAAAGAAATGCGACCCCCAACCGGTCCCAGAGAAGCACAGTCGAGCCCCACATCAGGAGTGCTGATAAGGCTGGCCCCAAAAGGAATCCCGACCCCCCTGGTTTTGCGAACCTCCCCTGCCTCTAGGGCAACGTCTTTCATTTCCTCCTCCTCCTCTGCCTCTGAAGGAGGAGTCACCCTGTGCCTCCTGGAAAAATATCTGGGACTTCTTGAACCACATCTTACCGCCTCTCTGACCCTTAGAGTATGGTCTAGAGGGAACAGTAAAACACACTCCCACGGCAGAGTGTGTTTTTCCTTCTTGCTCACACCAGGTGAGAGTGTCCTTTTCCTTGGATCCAAACAATGAGGAACCATCGAAGGGGGCGTCGGTAAAGGTAGACAAATGGTTCCGCAAAGTTACATAAATGCATCCAAGAATGACGCCTCAGGGAAATTCCTGAACCCGCTGCTCTACTCCCTCCATTGGCCGCATACAAAGTAAGCAGCATGGAAGAGTTAATGATTTAAGGTGGACAACTGCGCAGAAACATTGTCAGGGACTCCCTCAGTACATGTACCTTGTAAAGAATCTCCTAACTCTTTAAGGAGATCTCTCTGAAGCCTCGTAAAGTGAGTAAGGTAATTCAGCGATCCAAGGGTAAATGCCGCTGAAGAAAAGATACGCTTTCCGTATCTGTCCATCGTTCAAGACTCCTTATTTGGTGGATGAACAGAAGTCGTCTCAGCTAGCTCCTTCTTAGTGGCCGCCACCACCACCATGGCATCTACAGGCACACCTTTAGATAAAAAGTCTTTTCCTGGAGGGGGAAAAAGAAACTTGTTCGGTCTCCTGGGGACTGGCTCCATGGCATCAGGAGTATCCCACACCTTTCGACTAGCTAAATCCATCAGTTCATCGAAGGGTGGAGACACCCAAGAGGCAGAAGATTGAGACCCAAAAGCCTTCAGGTACACCGACTCCTCATCAAAGGGGTGACAGTGGGCCAGCCGCACCTCTGTTTAAGGATCTCCAGAATGTCTATGAAGGAGTCATCATCAGAGGATGACTTGGGAGACCCTTCTGACTCCTCGAGGTCAGTGTCAGATGTCAAAGATTCATCCTGGGAGTCGACATGCTTCCTCTTACAAGTCGTCTTCCGTGGGGGCTCCTCAAAAGGACATTCCTGGAAGGTCTCGGAAGAGTGGGGGCCACCAGCCGGTGGCTCCTGAGGCTGGGGGTCTCTGCTGTTGCAAGAGGGAGTAGGAGCTGAGACAGAAGTAGGTGAATAGAGGGAAGAGTGCCAGTATCTCTGATAGGAGTGACAATCGGGACAGCACACTCCTCATCATCATGCCGACCTCTCTGGCTCTGAGGACCTCTCCAGCTCCGAGGAGACTGAGGATGCCATCAGCACCAGAGCCACTGGCTCCAAGATAGATGCAGGGTCCGAACTCACCCTAGCCAATGCGCAGAGAGGAAGACTTGGACCCAAAGAAGTTCGGTTCCAAGCATCCCTGTCGGGGCCGACTGGACAGCTTTCGGCCCCTGGACACTACGTATGACACTGAAAGTGTCAGAGCAAAACTTGGCTCTGAAACAGCCACAAGGGGAGCTGGAGCCGAAGGTTCCACCAGTGGTACCAAGCACGCCGGCTCCGAAAGACCGGCATGGCTCAGAGGAGGAATGAACACAGAGGGTTGAACGGGCTTGAATGGCTCCGGAGCCGACTGGGTGGAAGCAAACAACAATTTAGGCAAAGCAGATGACTTCAAAAGTCTCAGCACTACCCTTCTCCACATCTTCTTCCGATAAACTCCTGGATGACATAGTAGGAGATTGAGATCTTGGAGATACAGGAGACTTCAATAACAAGGAGGCTGGTAGAGGGTCCCTAGACTGGCTCCGAGAAGCAGTCTCAATAGTCTTAGCGGTCGGCTCTGAAATACTTGGAACCGACCCTGCAACAACAATGCCGCTCTCAGTTGGCTCCAAGGTCTGTGAAGCCGATGAGACAGTTTTTGAAACTTTAAGAGTTGGCTCCGAGACACCAGCCGGTGCTGGGGAGGGCCTCTTACAAGATTTTGACTTTCCTTTGGTAGATTTAGAAGATGATGAGGAACTAGACAAATCTTCCTCGAAGGAAGGTTTAAGAAGACCTTCTAGGATTAACTTGTTCTTCCTTTCCTGCAACACCCTAGGACTAAATGCATGACAAAATAAACAGGTCTCCTGTAAATGGATGGCCCCTAAACAGTAAACCCAGTTACCGTGACCATCCGTTCTAGACATTTTTTGAGAGCACTTAATACATTTCTTGAAGCCAGATGGCTTATGATCCTTACTCTCTTTAGACATTCTATCAGTATAGGACACACACACACAGGGAAAGAAGAAAAAGGACTAGGTTCTCTAATTTAAATGGGCCTAGCCCTGCAGAAAGGAAAAGACACCACGAGGACTAGGTCCTCTAAGTTAAACCGGCCCAGCCCGGGCAAGGAAGAGATAGGGTCTTCTAAATGAAACAGACCCAAAAGTTAGAGAAAGTAAGAAATATCACACACTCAAGTGGAACAGTAATGAACGAGAATGACCCAAATTTCAAACTTATGTCAAGCACAAACAGAACATAGTTCTGGTAACAATATCAGCAATTCAACGATGCTAACAAGCCAAATAATTAGCCTAAATGACAAGCGGAAAACCACCAAAAACTCTATGAAAACACACAGAATAATAGTGCGCAAAAGGCACCTACGCTAATCCAATCTAGAAAAAACAGTACACAGAATATCAATGAAGAAACAAAAGGCCAAAAAGTGCACCAAATGGCACAAGTAAAAGCTAACAACTCTAATAACAACTACGCTGATTACTATAATCAGTAACAGTTTTAACTATATTAGAATATTCTAAACTAAACAGCCAAGAAAATTTTAGTAAAAGTGGAAAAAATGCAATCACTTAGCCAGAGCCAAAGAGAAGCACAACCGAACTCGCCGATGTGGCAAACGAGATCTGGGGATTGTACTGGTGCACCATGGGATACCTACCTAGCCATGAGCCAACCAGAAGTCTTCCAGCTTGTAAACAGGCCAAGTCGGAGCTGAAAATTGGCTCTGATCCCATATGTAAAGAATGAAGGTGAGATAGGACTACAGAACATCTCCAATTTGGTACTTTATTGCATGTGTCTCATAATTAATGGTCTTGAAGACCAGACTGCCAGCTACTTTGACCTTCCAAACAAGGTAAGCACTAAACACGCTGCTTTCCTTGTCATCTGGGAGGGTTGCTGGGAGCAACAAACAATCTGGACCCCTTCTCTGTATCCAAAGATTACAGAAGGATCTGAAAGACAATTCTTATAAAAGATATTTATGGGACTCTTGTACCCTATAAACCATATGTTTCTTTGGAGCAGGGGGTGGGTGTCTGCCTCCTGCAACAAAAGCATCTTCTAGGGCTCCCCCCCAAAAAGGACCACACACTAGTTTACCAGCATCCAGTTCCAGTCAATCACACTATTTTTTATGTGCCTCTGAAGCACCATTTGCTTTTTATTTGAAGTGCTCTTTCATTCCATCAACTCTCTTTCCAAATGAGCTTTCCTCTGCGAGATGTAGAGGAAATGGTAACTATTTGAAATGTTGGGACCAACACAGAGACTGAATGGCCAAGAAAACAGGCTTACATATACTAAGCTCGACGTGACCATTGCCCAGACTATTCCCTTTTCTCAAAAGTATGGTGATATCAGAGTTAATATATAAAAGTTTGGGGGTGTGGGGAGCTAAAATGAAGTTTAAAGGAAAAAACTGAAGTTTGAGATTCGCTCTTCTACTGCAGTTTTGATTTTTTTTTTTTTCGTTTTTTTTGGACAGTTGGCATTCAGCATTTGGAATGCTAACATTTCAAAAACACACTTTAGGATCCAGCACCAGTAAATCCAAAGCTCAGCAAAAGTACAAATACAATAATATGCCTGACTACAGAAACGCTCCTTTATTTAAAACACAATTCTTTTGGGAACAACTTCCTTCCTCAGTGCTTAAAAAAAAATTCAATCCATTTAAATAACAGAAGAAACAAGTCACATGACAGAAACCCCTAATGGACAACCATAAGTAATAAAATTATAAAATACAATAAGACATACTCTACAAGACATAATACAGAAATAGTCTATTTCAGATTCATTTGTCTAGCCCTTAGGATGGGCTTACATATATATATATATATATATATATATATATATATATATATATATATATATATATACACACACACACACACACACACACACACACACACACACACATACTTTTTAATATGAGATGTGAAGTCATACAGTTTGAATGAATATTTATGACTCATTGCTGGTTTGTTTTTATACAGTACATATATATATATATATATATATATATATATATGGGTTCCTATGACTTCATCGAACTGTGTATTCACCGACACTCACCTCTTCGACACCAATCCATCGACGTCCATATCATCGACAATTCCGGTAAGCGATCTTCCCCCTCACAGGACCCATGGTAGCGCTTCTGCCTGTGTTACACCGATTAGGGTTTACGTGATTCCGTATAATGTACCTTGAAAGTGCTACCATGGGTCCTGTGAGGGGGAAGATCGCTTACCGGAATTGTCGATGATATGGACGTCGATGGATTGGTGTCGAAGAGGTGAGTGTCGGTGAATACACAGTTCGATGAAGTCATAGGAACCCATATATATATATATATATATATATATATATATATATATATATATATATATGTATACACATACACACACACACACACACATATATACACACACACATATATATATATATATATATATATATACACACACACATATACACACACATATATATTACATCTGTGTGTGTGTGTGTATATATATATATATATATATATATATATATATATATATGTGTGTGTCTGTGTGTGTATATATATATATATATACATATATATACATACACACACATATATATATATATATATATATATATACATACACACACACACACACACACACACACACACACACACACACACACACACACACACACACACACACACACACACTGTGTGTGCGCACGCAGGTGGATGTATACATAAAAACTTAAATTGCATCTATTATTTCATCCAGAGACTAAGTTTTAGAGATTATGATTCAGTGACTTTCTATACATAGTTTTTTTTTAAGGTTGAGACAGCTCTTGTTAAAGTTCTTTAAAATATCTTACGTTTACAGCCATCTGGTCCAAATCCAAAATGGTGAACTTCACATCGCTCACAACGACGGCCAGTAACACCAGGCTGACATTCACACTGGCCACTTCTCAAGTCACATAGGCCACTGCTGGAGCCAATGGAACTGCACTCACACCTGTAATAAATTCCAACAACAGTTAAAACCAACATGTACCTGATGAATGGAGGAAAAAAGACTGATGAATCAAAAGCCTACTTGTACATCCTACTGAAATCACAGACAAACTATTAAATATATTTCAGAATTACTGAAACATTTCTGAGTTATATCACTAAGGAAGGCTGTCCTGTACATATTTTCACTCATGGTAGGTAATAAAGGATCCTCAAATGGGAAAGAAATGGGGTTTTCCCTCTTCCCACAGAGTTCAAGATTTCTTCAGCCCTGATGATCACTTTGAAATACATAAACATTACCCAAACCTTATTGTTCCTCCCTCATCAAGCATACATAAAAATCAAGTACTTGTTCTCCCATCATATGGATTTACTGGGCAGTTCCTGCATCATTCGTTTCTACTTTCTGATAATACTAGAATTTTGCAAAACTACGTGGACTTGAGTGCCTTTAAACACCATCTGTAGTCTCCCGTGTGTGATATCTACCTATCTGCACAATCAGATAATTATTTCATCTTTACTGGTGACACCTCTCTCTATGCATCCTGAAATGCACCACTGATTCTTAGTTCCTTTCCACAAGTGCACTCTCTACATATTTTGCCATGGAGAAATTGCTATCAGTCAACACTATTCTGTACTGGATCCATACAGCCAGACAACCTATTCCTCCTCCCAACCTCTAAATCAACTTTTCCAATATTTCAACCCTCCACCCACCTTAGGCATCCTGACATTTGAAGCATAACACACAAATTACTATTTTCAGCAATATCATCTGTAACAGCATTAAAAATGGACCACTTGCAGAAACAGAGTACTGAAAAAGTACAGTTGTGTACACTTACCATAAATGTAGATGTTCGAGTGTATTCACTGTTGCAGTCATCACATTTGGGTTATCCCTGCCAGGGTAGCCCTCGGCCAGCCCGAACACCATAGACTTAGTATTTCTGCATTGATTACTGTCACTTGAGGACTGATGGCAGGTCGTCACTAGTATAAGGTCAGGCAGCCGACACCATTGCATCAGTTTTTCTTGCCTTAACCTGTCAGAAGCCCCCAAAGTAGGAGGCCAAGTTCTGGTGGAAGAAACCCACCAGTGGAAAATAAATACCAATATGTCCCTTGTAAGGAAAGGAGAACAGCAAGGAAGAAAGGTAACAAAAGGAGAAAGAGAAAATAAAAATGGGGATGGAGGGAGGGAAACTAGGACTGCATCGGTTACAAGTGGAATTCCCCAGGGCTCAGTCCTAGGACCCCTCCTGTTCGGCATATACTTCTCAGAGGTACAGGCAAGCACAGGAGGACTATGGCTGACCAAGTTAGAGCGACTGCAAACTAGGGGCTATAATTGACTCTCCGGCTGACACAGACATCCTCCAAAAGGGTCTCACTGAGACGGATACCTGGTGTCAAAATCATGGCCTCAAGCTAAATGCCAAAAAGTGCATAGTCATCCCCTTTGGAAAAAACAAAGTACCCACAAACTACCACATAGGTGGCAGTCCCCTAAATACAGAAGACATAATAAGAGATCTGGGGACCCAAGTAGATAGTAATCTCACCTTTAATAATCACATTGCCAAAGTGGTTAGAAAACCCTTCTAAGTGGCCCGCCTAATCACAAAAGGGTTCACATCCAAATCAAAAGAGGTCATTGTGCCCCTCTACTCATCACTCATCAGACCCATCATAGAGTACAAAGCCTCATTTGGGATGTACCTTACAAGACACCTGCAACAGCTGGAAAGACCACAGAAGTACCTCACCAAGAGGATCACTGGCCTCAAACAGATGCCCTATGCAACTCGACTGAAGAAATTACAGCTGTACTCGGTTGCATACCGCCTACTCAGAGGTGATCTCTGCCTGACATACAAGGCCATGTCCAACCCAGAATTGATGGACATGCTCCACCTAAAGAAAACCTTATCCCCATGAGCCACACGCTCTAGGGATCTAAACCTCACCACAACAATAAATAGGACGTGCTGGAGGGATAGATTCCTATCCCAGAGACTTCCCATGCTTTGGAACAAGATCCCAATCTACATTAGGCAGAGCTCCTCACTAACGCTCTTCAAAAGAAATCTTGACGAGTGGATGGGAAACAGAAAGTTTACCTCGGGGATCACTTCAGTGGCTCTGCTGGACAGAGGCACAGGGGACTAATCTAAGGGGGTGGCGAAAGCCAACACATTCTGGCTAGGCTTATAAATGCCTTCGGGCAGATAGCCTAATACCTACCTATGAACCTATGAACAGTAAATACACTCAAACATCTACATTTATGGTAAGTGTACATAACTGTACTATGTTCTTCGTGTTTCACTGTTGCAGTCATCACATTTGGGTAGATTCCCAAAGCTGAGGAAATGGGTGGAGGCAGTCAAGGAAGCTAGGGGCTGGCTAGGATGCCCTCCAAGACTGCAGAGGCAAACCCTACCCTGGATTTGGAGAAGAGAGGCATGTGGTAATGCTTGGTAAACGTGTGAACAGATGTCCATGTGGCAGCTTCCAGGATGTCCCTGGTGGGGACTCCTCTGAGGAAAGCTGCAGAGGTGGAGGCTGCTTTGGTGGAGTGTGTCCTAACCCCCTTGGGGGGAGGCTTACCATGCTGTTTGTAGCAGAAATGGATGCAGTGTGCTATCCATTTGAAAATGGTGTGCATGGAGATGCCTTTGCTTTCTGCCCCTGCAGCAAAGCTAACCAGAAATTTATCAGACTTTCTGAAGGATTTAGTCCTGTCCAGATAGTATCTGAGCTGTCTGTGCACATCTAGAGAGTGAAGAATCCTTTCCCCCTTGTTATGGGGATTAGGAAAGAAGGTGGGCAAATTAAAAGATTGGTTGAGAGCCACACTGGACAGCACACCTTGGGCATGAAGGATGGGTTAGTTCTGAGGGATACCCGGTCTGCATGGAATATGATGAAGGGTTCCACAGCCATGAGTGCTTGCAGCTCACAGACTTTTCTGGCTGAAGTGATGACCAGAAGGAATGCATTCTACCAGGAGAGAAATATACTAGCTCTGCCAAAAAAGCTTGTTCAAAGGGAGGCGGGGTGAGCTTTTCTAAGACAATGTTAAGGTCCCAAGCTGGTGTTCATGCCCTTCTGGGGGGCCTCAAGTTGCTAGCCCCTCTGAGGAACTGTTTGATCAAAGGGTGTGAGAAAAGGGGCTGCTCAGTGGAAAAATGAGCATAAACAGCAGAGGCATGGACTTTAATAGAGGAGAAAGAGAGACCACTGTGTAGTAGGTCCAGGATGAGAAGGATGGAGGGCTGTGCTGTATTGGCCCCCTTAGCCCGGATCCAGGTGCAGAACCTTTTCCATTTGTCTGCATAAGACTTTCTGGTGCTAGAGGGTCTGGCCTCATGGATAACATCCAGAACCTGTTTACTGAAGATGGCAGATTGGTTAGGGAATAAGTCAAGCTGCCAAATTGAGTGTCAGCAATTGGGGATGCATGAATTTCCCTTCCCTCTGGGTTAGGAGGTTTGGAATCTGAGGAAGATGCCATGGAGGCAAAGGGGACAGGCTGCACAGCAAAAGGTACTAGTGTTGTCAGGGCCAGTCTGGAGCTATTAGAATGGTCCTTGGTTTTTCCTCCCTTATATTGAGCAGTACACCTTGGGGATGACAGGTAGGGGAGGAAAGGCATAGACCAAGAGGTTAACCCAGGGGAAGGACATGGCATCCACTTTCCAAACCATGCAGTGATGCTCCCTGGTGCAAAACTTACTGAGCTGATGGTTGGTATGGGAGGCAAAGAGGTCAACCTTCGGGGTTCCCCATTTGAGTTATTAGGGTGAAGGTACTTCTGTTGAGCTGCCACTCGTGTGGGTCCAGAAGGTTTCTGATTAACTGGTCTGCCACGGAACTGAGAGAGCCTGGCAGGTACTGTGCTGACAGGTGCAGTTGCATGGAAGAGGCTGTGAGCCAAAGGGGCATGGCCAGCCTGCATAGAGGATAGGAGTGAGTCCCTCCCTGCTTGTTGATGTATCACATCATAGTGGTGTTCTGTTTCTGATCAGGAGACCCCTGGAGAGAGAAGGGGTTTGAAAGTTATTAAGGCATGCTGCACAGCCATCATCTCTTTTTGACTGATGTGCAGGGGGATTTGTTGTGGGCTCCATTGGCCCTGTATGCAACTGCCCAAGCATAGCCTGATGTGTCTGTGGTGAGGGACTGGGTGGCGGGGTGTGGAAAAAAGGGTAGTCCCTTGTTGAGGGAGCATGCTGTTGCCCACCAAAGAAATTCTTTTCTGAGGCAAGGAATTATAGGTAGAAGGGTTTTCCAGGTCTTGAGAGTGTTGACACCAAAGGCTCTTTAGGTACCACTAGTTTCCTCATGCTCAGTCTGGCATATGGAATGAGCAGTATGTAGGATGCCATGAACCCCAGAGCTTGCAGAATTTTCCTTACAGAAAGCTGGGGCCTGGTGGCCAGTTGAGAGAAGTAGGTTGTCAGGAAATGTTATTTCTCTGGTTTAAGGTATGCCACCTGGGATGCTGTGTCCAGACTTGCTCCCAGGAAGATCATCCTTTGGGTGGGCACCTGCCTTGATTTATTTTTGTTGATTGTGTACCCTAGGAAGGTTAGTAGGGTCTTTACAAAGAACAGGTGCTTGAGCAGCTTTTCCTGGCTGTCTGTCTGAATAAGGCAGTCGTCTAAATAGGGGTAAATCTGAATATTTCTTTGCCTGTAAAAGGCAATGGCCAGAGTCAGGCATTTTGTGAAAACTCTGGGAGGAGTAGATAAGCCAAAGGGAAGTGCAGAGAACTGAAAGTGTTGAGATCCTGCCCTGAAGTAGAGATTTTTCCTGCATGACTGCCTGGCAGGAATGTGGAGGTAGGCCTCTTTTAGATCTAGGGTGGCTAGCCAAGCATTCTTGGACAGCATGGGTAGCAGCTGCTGGAGGGTGAGCATTTTGAATTTTGGGGTCACCAGGAAGGTGTTAGAATGGATAGATTGAGGATGGGGTGCCAGGTGCCCTCTTTTCTAAGCACCAGAAAAAGTCTGAAATAGAAGCATTGGCCTATATGTTCTGCAGGAACGTGTTCTACTGCCCTCATATAGAACAGGGAGTAGATTTGCTTTTGAGCTTCTACCCACTAATTTGGTGGAAGATATGGGAACCCTTTTGGGGTTGGAAGGGTGTGGAAGGAGAATTTGTATCTCTGAGACACAATGTTCAGAACTCATTGGTCCTTGGTAATGGTGGCCCAGGTGCTTAAGTGAAAGGAGAATTTTAATCCCAAGGGTAAGTGAAGGTGGGCAGAGGTGGGAAGTGAGTCATTATGAGTTCTTACCATAAGGGGGTGGCTTAGAACTCCCTGTTTTTGAAGTGGAGGTAGTCCACTGCTTAGATCTCTGCATTCCCCGGGGTTGCTGTCTGGGGGTTTTGTTTCCAAGGGTCCTATGCCGGGCCTATTTAGTCGGAGCAGGAAAGTACCAGTGCTTGAAGGGGCAATGTCTGCTGAATCTAGGGGGCTGTACCTGTAAGATATCTAACTGTTTGCATAGATTTTGCTTTTTCTTCCATCTTTTTAAGACCTCTTCTGCCTTAGTGCCAAATAGGTTATCTTTGTGCAAGGGGGCATCCAACAATTTAGATTTCACATGGTCTGGCAGGAGTTGTTCCTTAAGCCATGCATGTCTTCTAATGACAGATCCAGTGACTGCTGCCCTGCAAGAAGCTTCTAGGGCATCAAAACCACAGTGCAAAGTGTGCCTAGTTACCTGACTTGCAGAATGCATTAAATTCTATAACTCCTTAGATTCTGCCCAAGCAGGAAAGGAAGACATTTTTTGTTTAAGGAGTTCCAAAGGATGTTGCTGATATTTAAGCTTATGGAACTGACAATTTAGTGCCCTGATAGCAAGAGTAGCTGAGGTGTATACTTTTTTACCCCATCTGTCTAATGCTCGGGAATCCCTGTCTGAGGGTGTGGGATTCTTAGCAGAGGTTGCTTTAATCCCTTTTGGCCCTTGAGAAATGACCTCAGGGTCAGCTGTAGGATTTTTGAAAAGATATATGTGCGAGTCAGGGACTCTGTAGTATCTGTCTGGTTTTCTGGGAGCAGGAGGTACGGCATCAGGAGTCAAGCTGGATTCAAGGAAAACATCATCCACCACATCCAGAACTGGGGGGATGGCCAAGGGTCTGTGTTGTGGAAGATATAGGAATTCCCTGAGTCTCTTTTTAGACTGAGGGTAGTCCTGACGTTCCCATTGGAAATTCCCCCTTCAAGTATGCAGGGTTTCCCCAAAGGAAAAATCCTCTGGGGGAGAGGCTGAAGGAATGGAATCCTCTGCATCATAATCCTCATAAGTGGAGAGGGGTCTTATGTCTTCATAGTCAGATGCATCAGATTCATCTGACTCTTGTTCAGACACAACTACTGCAGACAGATTTATTTTCCTTTTTGAGGGGGTAACTTGGCTTCCCCTAATCAGCATGATAAGGTCTTCCGCCATTTTAAGCATTTGAGACTGAGGCAAGGTAGCAGGCGTCAGAGAGTGGATAGTCGGTTTCTAGGGTGTGGTTCAAACCCTGGACCTAAGGAACTCAGTTTTCAAAAGAATGTTAGTCACGAAAGACGACGTCTGTTTGTGTCGAGATTCGGTGGTGTGAAGGACTTCCTCGGAAGCCAGTGCCTGCTCAGCGGCTCTGGACCCATCCAAGGTAGAGACGACTGCAGGATCCTTAGACAAAAAACAGTTTTGGAGCATACTGGCTTCCGAAAGGGTTTTGGTAGCGGTCTGCGAATCAACTGAAGCGGGCATCAGGGGCTGTGAAAGCACCTCACTAAGTACCGGAGGACTGACGACTACCTTAATGGAAGTGTCGTCGGTAGGTTTGGACCTGTGCGGTCTGTCTCTGTCTTTATCCTTACGTTGTTTCAGAAGATCTGCTGTCGGATGGCTTACCGAAGCCATATCAGAATTCAAGGGCTGTAAATGAAAATATCTGGTTACAATAAGGGCCCGATGATGGATAGTTCTGGCGTTGAACAAAGCACAGAAGTGACGAGGGACGTCGTGGTCTGGGCCTAGACAAGTTACGCAGTAATAGTGGAAGTCTCAGTGTGGTATTTGCTTTCCATAGGCGAGACAATTATTAACTTTGTCTGACATCGGTTAGTGCAAGAAAAAAGGATCTTCAACGGGGTTCTTAGCTTTAGAAGACTTCAACTTCAATTGGGAAAAGAAAACTCAGGTAGCAGCCGACCCGCTATCATGCAAACTGCTTCTGTTTCGAGCTTCATGGCAAGAAAGACTGATGTAATGGCATCGGCTGCCTGACTTTACATACTGATGACCTGATGTCAGTCCTCAAGTGACAGCAACCGACGCAGAAATACTAAGTCTCTGGTATTCGGGCCGGCGACAGCTACCCTGGCAGGGATAACCCAAATGTGATGACTGCAACAGTTTAACACGAAGAACATCCACAGTCATGCTGCTGGTACGATACATTCAGCAATTTGCTTACTACTAACGGGATATGTTTACCAGTCTGCAAGACACTTTTACTAATCTGTTGATTCCATTATTGGTAAACCCATTAGGCTAAATGCTACTTTGATGAGAGACTAACAGCCAGAACTTGAGGAGGAGTAGCAACATTAATTTTAAAGCATTTAACACTTCTGCAATAACAAGATACTTTCTCATTATAAGTAAGATCCATGGTTGTACACCACTTCACAAATGTTCCTGTTCTAATACCAGTTTTCATGAATTGCAGTCATAAGTAACATACAAACTTGTATATTCTATATAAGCAACTTAATAACAAACAACGGCAAAGAAAACCTTACAATTCACTGAAAAGCAGTTACACAGAATCCCTTTCTGATAACACTGCATTTCAGCAAACTGGGATTAATAAAGCAAGAGTGTTACTAGTTACTACTGCCATCACTTTACTGCTATGGCTGCAATTCAATGATATCTAGCCAGCTAGGAAAGCAAGAAAAAGGTAACTGACACTTGTTGTCTACTAACTTCAGTAGTGCTACACCACTTTCAACTGGGAAATAAGTGTTGAATGTAACAATGGAACCTGAAAGTGTAATGAAAGCCAAAGGGGAAAAATCTACTGAGCCAAAAGTGAAGTGAAGCAGTTAACTCAGATGGCAAAGTATGATGAAAAACACATGCACAGGGGTTGCTGGGGTGCTAAAAAAGCTAGTCAAGGTACTCACTTGACAAAAGGTCTTACGACCAATAGGTCAATTGATACCATAAACTGTTTGGAAGACAGAAGGAAAACACAGTTCATAGCCAGCTACACTCACTAGTGAACAAGGCAGCCAAGTATACCACCAAAGAATTGAGTTCATCTGGCACCTGGAAGCCAAACAGCAAGATAAAGAGGGGGGAAAAGAGTAAGTGGGTCAAGGGTCAGCTCATCTTTTCCAGAGGGATATACCATAGCCAAATCATCCCGTAGGAAAGTCTGACTTTGCTGCACAGACAGAACAATTTTAGAAAGTGCTGGCAAGCTGTTCTGCAGCAGGATTGTCCATGTGAAAGTTGTGCCCCCTGCCCCAACTGTATTCAAGTGTTAACACATGCTGGAAATGGGTATAAAAGGTCACACAAAGGAAACATAAAAATGTACAACGTCACTTCAAAGTAATTCAGTCTAAAACAAAAAGACATCAGAACTAGACTTAATACCAGGTATGAACTAAAGCAGTGTCCAGGCTCTGAAACCATTACAAGAAACAGAAATGCTTTCATTTTTCACACTGCAGTTGTTTTATATATATATATATATATATATATATATATATATATATATATATATATATATATATATATATATGGTTTACCATGGAAATGTCTAATGCAATAAGGTCTAATGGTCATTTGGTTGAAATATGTCAAAGTCAAAACATTGAAAG